>NC_066585.1:487610088-488210088 GCF_024323335.1 Lathyrus oleraceus
AACAAATTACGTCATAACAATGTGTAATGTAATCAACAATGATAATCGTTGTAGCCAATGATAACTATGCATTTGGGACTCTGTTTATCTCATCGTGATCTAGGAATCCTTATGTGATATTTGTTTATCAATATGATATTACTTACCACATGGAAGAAGTAATCCAGTAATAGATCTACGATGGATGTTGCCAAGGTATGAATCTCATCGATGACGGATAATTTAGGTAATACATAATTAGTAGGTTAAGCAAGGCTCTTAGGTGTGATGTTGGAAATGATTATCTCCATTTCTCAGCAATTCCGGTAGATATATGACTTTTGGATCGAGGACAATCTATTCATGGGATTTCGTGAGAATTATGAGTCAATCCCATAGATGGTTCCACTATTCTGTTATGGAACCAGAATTGGAGTGTATTGATGATGAAGGGTCGTAAACCAGTAGCTCTGATCTCCGATGTGGTGACATAGGATAGACTTGCAAGGTTAACACTCTAATGCCCGAGTCAGTTTAGGATTCAAGATGAGTGTAGTAAAAGATGAAGATCAGAAAAGTGTACCTTGAATATCATATGTGATGACTTTTATACGTTGGATCATTTTAAGTGGATTGATATTGGATTAAGCCTTGGCTTTTTGGGCCTTTGGGTCAGCCCGAAACAAAAAGATTAATGTCAATTGAAACTATATGATGCAAATAAATTATATGCACATGAATAAGATAAATAGATGAATGGAATGCACATATTGATGAAATATGTCATGTACACATAACATACATATAATTTAGACAAATATCACAAAATACACTTATGAAACATATAAATAATGTACAACTACAAGAAGATAAATAAGAGTGGTACAATCATACCAATTTGACAATCTAGGTTTTAACTTGTTTCACACGTAACAATTAGTAAACTACAATAATAGTAACAAAAGCACAATATGGTCAATCATAAACGATTAGATACAACTCCCTAGGCACGCCTAGAAAGAAATTTTCAAACACTACTTTACAAGATATCAAATGAGATGGAACAACACAATTCTAATTATCTTTGTTTGTTTTCATGTTCAACAATGATCAACTACTTCATTCCTTAAACTTGTACTTCTACAACTTTAGACAACTAATTCAACACTTGATAGTGATATGGATCTTTCAAAATTTATTACTTTTAATATTCTTAGACTTGTTGAATAATCAGTGAACACGCCAATTGATCATAGAAACTATCTTCATTTTCCTTCACGATGATCTTGTAAGACCAGGTCTTCAAGAAAATGCTTATTCTCTCTTTTCATGATCATTTTCTCTTTATCGGTAAATTTCAACACATATAGTATATGATAATATGAGTCAACATTATGAATAATCATGATGTAAGAAGAGCCTTTGAGCTATACAAATAGGTTTCTTGTTATCTGCACAGAACTCGAAACTTTGTTAGCTCAATCCTAGATGGATATAATTACTATAAAATTCCATCAAATGACGTCAATCATGTAACAAGAGAACTATGAAACATACTGAATATGCTAAATAAAGAAAACTAAAACAAAAAACACCCTTAAGATCATTTTACCCATATTCTTAACTTATGAAGTCGAGGGACCAAATCAAAAAACCAACTCGGAGGCCAATTGTTGGGCGAGAATATAGGGGTTAAATGGTCTAGAAGAAGAGGTTGAATAGACCATTCCACTTAAACCATTTTCAAAAATATTTTCACATATAAAATCAGAGTTCAATAAGCAAAAGCGAACATGGCAAGCAAAAGCAAAATTTAGCGGATGATTTGAAGGATTATATGTTGTAGTGCCAATCTAATATACATAATTCAATTAATATTCAACATAACCTGGATAAATGAAGTTGTTTTGACAAGCAATTCAACAGTGATCATAACATAATTTTGTGCATAGCTCAAAATTGAGATATACCAAAGATTGATTAATATAAAATTAAAGTCTTTACAATCATAATCAAGGAATAGAATGGTCAATAAACTAGATATATCACCGATTTAAACTTATATGATAAAATACTATAAGTAAGATCAAAAGTCTAGATGCCATGATATTCTAAAGATAAATAAATCAACACATACAATATAATGCAAAAAATCAAAAGAGGTAGGGAAAATAATGTACACGAAATGTAAAGTGGTTTAACTCATTCGTCATGGCTAGAACTTAATTCATTCTTCAATGGTTTCACCATTAAAAGTTGTAAGGCCTTCCACTGTTTTTAAATTTAATATATAACTATGTTGGTACAACCGATAATCAACAATTTGAATACTACAAACAAACTACTTTAGCCGACATAAATCTAAATTGATTTTTCCTTCTGTTGAAACAAATTACTCAAACTGCAAATGTAACACCCCATTTTTTGCATTTAATTAAATGTATTATTTTAATTAAATTTGTGATGTGTTGGTGAATTATTTTATTTTATGTGTTTGGGGGTAGAGGGCCTAGGACGAGAGAGCACACCCTTTAGAAATAAAATGAGAGTTTTATTCAATTTTAATTGAGAAATATAGAGTTTGAGGCAAAAATTAGAAGTTAGTAGAAATTTGGGGTATGGGAGTAATTAGTAAGAGATGATGGTATCATGAGTAATATTAGGAAAACATAATTAGGTCTTTATTGTTTGTTTAAATAGAAAAATAGGGAGAAAATGAGTTTAGTTTTACCGTACATGAAATGAGAGCAATTTGAGAGAAGAGGCAAGCAAGGGTTTGGAAGAGGGAGAGCTAAAGGAGACACCATTGAAAAAGTTTATAGATTTGCAATTCTAAGGTAAGGAGAGAATTGTTCATGTATGGGTGCTTAAGCAAATAGGATAGAGAGGGTTCCTTACCCTTCTCCTTTGGGGTTTTCCCTTTTCATCATTGTTGAATGGTTTAGAGCTTGAGATGAGTTTTCATAGAACTCTTTCATGATCTTCATGTTTGATGTAAATTTTCGTGTACTTATTTCATGTTAATTTTGTGTGAATTTATCTGACTACATTCTAAAATTCGGTGTCCTTATAAGTTGTGTTGCGGTTGTTGAAGGTGATGATGCTTTGAATCAAATCGATGTAATATATGTTAATTTATGCCTATTTAATTATTTTAACACTATATTAACACGTATAATTGAATTTCGTGCGTTTGGGGTCGATTGGGGTTGAAATCCGAGCTTTTATAGGGCTTCAACGGTGGAAATAATAGTTTTTTAGGTTTTGGTATGAGCGATCTCGCCCATTGAGGATGAACTTCACCTAGTGAGCGATGTCTCATCCAATGAGATATGTAGAGTGAAGAATTTTGGTTTCTGGGATGCACGTCCAACAAGAAGAGAGTTCGCCTAACGAACGCTTGTAGGTCGTCCAACAGGGGTGACAACATAAAATGGAGTTCTTTTCGAGTTAATTTGGTGACAATGTTTTATTTTGACGATTAATCGGTACTGTCATGTACTATTTGAGATTATGTGTTTCTGTTGATGTGAATCAATATGTTTTATTGAAATGGAAATGATTATGCATGAAATAATTGAGTTTATGTGGAGTTGTGATCAATTAATTGATAATTAGAATTGTTGAGTTTCATGGTGAGTGGCCCTGAAAGAGTAATGGTTGAGATATGATGAGTCTAGTTTAGAGAGAGGACGTGATGAACGTTGATAGAGTTGAGTTGGATTAAATGCACTCATGAGTTGTAGAGTTTCCCGGTTCAGAAAGGGGACCTTGGGGCGGCCAAGTTGAATTATTTATTAATAATAAAAGGCTTTTTCTTTATTATGTTTGTTTAATAAAGTCCCTAGAATAACTAGTCCGTTTAATGTATAAAGTGTGACTTAATCACGAGATCACATTAAACATAAGGACACTATTCTTAAAGTATCCGTAGTCGAGCTTTATTATGAAGTGGGATAACATTAAAACATTAAGACTATTATGTATATAGACCGATGATCACATCTCATGGATCATGGATAAGGAGTTATCAAGTCTTAAACATAGGTATGAATATTAAGAGTAATATTTATACTGGATTGACCCGCTATGAGAATATTATATAGAATGTTATGCAAAGTGTCATAAGTTATTCTCATGGTGATAATGGTGTATACCACCCTTCGACCTGAAACCACTATGAACCCTAGATGTAGAGTCGAGTGCCTTATTGCTGATCAAACATTGTCCGTAACTGGATGACCATAAAGACAGTTGATGGGTACTCCACGAAGCATGCTAAGGGACATGAGTGACCTAGATGGAATTTTCCCATCCTACGTAACAAGATAAATGTCTATGGACCCAATATTGAACTGGACAGGGATGACACGGTCTATGCCTTGTGTTCAATATAGACATAAGGGCAAAAGGGTAATTGTACACACAAATATTATCACAAAAGAATTTGTCAGATCACATGACATTTTCGTGTCTTGGGTAGCAGTAATGTGTTACTAGATATCGCTCACTGTTTATTATGTTAAATACGTGATTTAATATAATTGCCAATGCCGCGAAAACCTACAGGGTCACACACAAAAGGACGGATTGATGAGAGATAGAGTAATTGATCAGTGCATTTTGATGCACATTCTTCTATATTTATACTTATGCATTTCCATGTTTTAGTTTGGTTATTTTTCCCTTTTAATTTGTTTTTATAATTTATCTTAATTTTACACTTATTTGTTTTTCGCAGTTTATTTTCAGCATTAGCAGTCTGCACGAATAAATTCATAACTGGAGCTAGGAGTATTCGATCGAGGCGTTCTACTAGTCGTTGGAAAGATAAGAGAAAGAGCTACGACTTTCATAAAGAAGTCAGAAGCTAATTCGGACTGTAGAATGGTTGAAAAATCCGTTAAAGCCTTCAGCACTAGATTTATATTTTGTGTTGGGTTATTTAGTTTGGGCATGGTTATGTTTTGACCAAATTAGATTTATTCTACTTTTCCTATAACCTAAGCAGCCGAAAACAGTACACGGTATCACTATTCACGAAAATTTGAAAGCTTGTACGAATTCCATGGAGAAAAAATCCATCTGATTCGATTTGCCGTAATTCAGGTTCCAAAACTTGAGATTATTATAATGTTAATTTTAGTTTAATTCATTTCAATGATATTTTGTGTTCTTGTATGCTTAATTCGATTGCATGAAATATATTGATTCAATTTGGTTGATTGTATGATCCTAACATAGGCACATCACGTTTGCTTAATTCGTTTTTGTGTCTGATCAATCATGTTTGCTTAATCCATGAAAACTTATCTCATTTGCTTAATTCGGATAATAGGATCATACATCTCACAAACTTCACCGTGCTTGTCATTGAGTTTGTATCCAAATAGGAACAAACAATCCGCTTAGGGTATTGAAATTATATTAATCGATGATAGTAGGAACTGAATCGGTAGATTGAATTATTTCATAATCACTTATTTCATAACAGCTTATTTCAAGAATTACTTTTAATAATCACTTTTTCTTAATCGAACACCAAACCAAACACCCCCCTTAGTTCGATTTACCTTTGGATAATAATAATAAAAAAATCCTTGTGAGAACGATATCCGAGTTAAAATTGTCGTTGTACTACGTTTTTGAAAAACACTCGTTTTGACCCGCGCGTGACAGCGGATCAGTAACTAAGGAACACCGTAAGGTACGGTGCACTTAAGTGAATTTTAGAACATCGTAAGGTACGATGTACTTAAGTAGAATACGAAATATGGTAAGGTACCACACACTTAAGTGATTTTGGCATATTATAAGATATGGGCCACATACACTTAAGTGAGCTTTTTAGCTTGTAGCCCACACAAGTGGTTCTATAAATAGAACCCTTGTGCAAAAGCATTTGTGCAGTTGCAATTTAGTTTCTCTCTCTCTCTCTCTCTCTCTCTCTCTCTCTCTCTCTCACTCAAAGCCTTCATTCGTAGTAGCTAGCACTGAGATTGAAGGAATCCGTTCGTGTGGACTGAGTAGAGGCATTGTCATCGTTCAACATTCGTGATCGCTCCGTAGATCTGCATCAAAGGTTACAATCGCCACAAGAGGTAAAGATTCTATCACGGATCATGCCCGTTCGTAAGGATCACTAAAGGAGAAATTTTTAAATTTCGCTGCATTTTGGATCGCTCTTCTCCTTCAAGACCTTGGCAAGATATAAATAAGTAACAAACCTATGATCATCCAAAAGTCTTGGTACCACATGCATATAGAGTTAAGTTGCGAGTCATGTTCAGATATGGGATCATGACGAGCATTAACAGAGTTGAGAAGTCGAGCATTGCATATATATCTGTATTAGTTCGACTTAACTACTTATATGTGTTTATATGGATGAGTAATTGATTGTGTGAGTTGATTGGGGTGTTTTGTATGAGTTTATGTTATCAATATTGTTCTGGTAGTTAATATGAGTTGTGATTCTGATTACATGTTTCTTATTGTAATACCCCAAAATTTACCCTTCATTTTTCCTGGAAGCGTGGGATTATGTTTTACACTTCATTAGCATCATATTAGGTCATACTCATTGCATACTGCATTAGTGACATGGAGATCAGGTTTTGATCGATCACTCCTTAACAGAAGGAGCCCACAGAAAGAAATATTGAGAATTGGACTTCATTTTCTAAGTATACAAGTCTCAAGGGTCTCAGGGGGGTCCAAGTATCTTGTTATGGTCCTCAGTTCATCAGTGAAGGATTCAAAGCTATCCGAGTGTTCATCTGGGTTTAATCAGAAATTAGGGTTTCATGGCTACCTGCAACAAGCAATGTTTGGTTGGAAGTAGAAGAGCTCATCCATGTCATGATTAGAGAGGCATCTTGGCCTAAGAAGATTCACAATTATCTCAGAAAGATCCATTGGCAATCAGTGCAATCAGTTCCTGATCATTTTGCCCTAAATCTAGGGTTTGGTATAAAATCAGTTTATTTCTGATTCTTTGGGTGAAACTCTTTTCCATGGCCCTCCATATGTCCACAAGGGTCTACATACAAAAAATCAGCTCTTTATTTGAGCTAGAAGTGCTTCAATTGATCAATGGAATCGGGAATCAGACAGTTTGGGAAAAGTCAACTGTGGGGCCAGAAAAGTCAACTCCTGACATTTTGAGAGTGGAATCTCAAAATCCATGCCTAGGGGATCCTACATGTGAAATTTGATTAAGGTTGGATCATGGATTCATCATTTAATCAGGAATTGGAAAATTTACTTAATTTGGAAATGGTTGACTTTCCATTTAGGGAAAGTTTTCATGATCGTTGCACTCACTTTAATCCCATTTTTCATCAAGATAAAAGATCCATTTGAAAATTTCTCCAACATGAAAGTTGTTCCTCTTGTTCCAAGCTTTCTAGATATATAAAGTTTTCTCCATTTGGATTATAATTGAGAAAGTTATGCTTAGTCAAAGTGGGACATTTTTTTAGGACACTTAGAAAAATTTCTAAGTCCAAAATTTGTCAAGACTTCTTGGCCAGTTTTCTTGCACTTCAAGGCATTATTTGAAAATACTTTCTTCACAATAATTGTACCTTGCCATGTCCTCTTTCACATCCTTTTGGAATCATCTCATTTGGATCCATGGTTTGAGAGATACATTCATTTAAAGTGGGTACCATGACTTGATTTTCTAGGCAGATTTTGGGCCTGGCTGGCCCAATCAGATTTTCTAAGCATGCTGCACAAACCAGTCACGTTTTTTTTACCTCTTTTGGCCATGCATTGGACATCCATTCACTTAATTTTGGCCCAAAATAACAACATTTTACACCTTACTTCACACTTTTATTCTTATGGATAAATCACTTATTAAAAAGCCCATGAGAACACCTAATCCACCCTATTTAAGAAACTAAAACCCTAACCCTAAAGGAGCATTGGAATTTCGTGGCAAGGAGGCAAAGTTTCATCACATATCATATTCCATTCCACTTCTATTTTCCATTAGGTAATCATCTCTTCCATGTCCATGTTTTGATATATTTGCGCTTGCTTACCATGTTCATCACCATTAATCCTTCCATTTTCATATTTCTTTTTCTTATTTAAAATATTTTCTTCGTCCATAAAATTACCCAAAAATATTTTTAACTTTTATTAACGTTTTATTTAATTTTATATAATTTTTATTTTTGTATTTTTTTTAATATTAATATATTTTTTTAATTATTTATTCTAACTGGTCCATTTTAACACACCTTTTTTATTGATTTTATTTTTATGACTTAAAATTATTGTTAGCATTTGATTTTTGGGATGAAGGTTGACCATTATCTCATGGTCAACCTGACCTTTTCTTGGAATTTTATTTTACATTTTAAATTTATTTTGGATTTATTTTTGACCTAGTTTGGTTGGTGGACTTTTAATTTGACTTCTGTTCTATTTTAATTAATTCACATACCAATTTTCATTATTTTTAAAATATTTTTGGGGGATGATGATGTCCTGACCCCATCTTATTGAGTTTAATTTTTCATAATTTTATTGATTAATTTACTATTTATTCTTGATTTATTTTTAACCTAGTCCCATTAATTGACTTTTGGATTGACCTCTGTTTTATTTTAATTAATTTATGTACCAATTTTCGTTATTTTTAAAATCTTTTTGGGGGATGATGATGTCCTGACCCCACCTTATTTATTTTAATTTTTCATAATTTTCTTGATTAATTTACTATTTATTATTGATTTATTTCTAACCTAGTCTCATTAATTGACTTTTGGTTTGACCTCTGTTTTATTTTAATCAATTTATGCACCAATTTTTGTTATTTTTAAAATATTTTTGGGGGATGATGATGTACTGACCCCACCTTATTTAGTTTAATTTTTCATAATTTTTTTGATTAATTTTCTATTTATTTGTTATTTTTTAAGTTGACTTGAATTTTTAGTTGACTTCTTTATGATCGATGTTTGACTTAGGGATTGCTTATGGCAATTGAAGAGATCTTTTGATCCTCCCTTATTCATCTCATATGTCATGTATTAGAGACCTTTTACCTTGATTTTATTTGGTCCTTACCTCATTTCCTGATTAAATTATTCAGTGGACCCTTCGTGTGTATATTTTCATCTGTTTGATTCATTTGTTATCTTTTATACTTGTTTCTCTCATTCATGCTTTCTATTGCTTGATTATTTAACATGTTCATACTCCCATGAATTGTTTAAATGCTCCATTATTTGATTCTTTGGTTTGATTATATATTGTTTATTTATCCGATCTGATTGATAACTGTTGCCTACTTGTATGATGTATGAGGCATATATTCTTATTGTTTGTTTGCCATGAACAATCCCCATTCATAACAAATGTACCCTCTCCCATAAAGTGTATAATATTTATTTCTTTATTTCTTTAGTCACCTTTTAATACAAGAATTAAAACGAACATCTGATAACCATTTCAAAATAAGATCAAAAGCTCGATCCAACGTCGAGTAATCATTTTCAAAACTTAACAGAACCAGCACGCATTCATCCATCCTCTTGTAAGTCGATTGCCTCAGGCATCGCCATCTACCTGTAAGTCGATTGCCTCCGGCATCGCCATCTACCCTTATCCGTAACTCCTCTCCGCGCCCCATCCGTCGACTCTTGTTCCGTTTAGGTAGCACCCATTAGGTAGAACCCTTTGTATGATAACATAGGTAGAATTCCCCTATTCTTTGCATGCTAACATTGGGTAGATGTTCCCCTTTGTAAATCCTAACACATAGGTCCATATTACATGACAACTCTAGAGCAGAGCTTCCCCACTTTTAGACCTTCCGTGCGTCTCCGGTCTTGTGGCATGTCAGTCTGTTCTATTGCAAAGAGGTAACTGCCTAAGACTCGATTCAGCGAGCTGCGACACCTACTGCTAGGACGTTGAACACACTGCCCACCCTCCTTTGACACAACTAGTGTCCTCTTTTGTAAGTCCATGTTCAGATGGCAATCCTTAACCCCTAGTTAGCCGAACTACGTTTTTCTCTGATTCTCATTCCAAATGAGATACGTAGGCATAAGACACGACGTCTTACCGAGCACACATCTCCTTAACCCATAGGTAGCCGAGCTACGAAGACTCTGATTCTCATACTCAGATGAGATACGTAGGCAGTGGATGCGACATCCTTGTGAGTCATTTTCTTTTAACCTTCCTTTTAGTAAATAGTACTTTAGATATACCTACACCCTTTAGACTAGAACAACACTTATGAAAAGGGCTCCCTAGGAGTACCTAGGATGTTTTGGGTGCTTAAAACCTTCCCATTGCATAACCAACCCCCTTACCCAGAACTCTGACATTTTTACTAGTTTTTGATTCGATAAAACTTTTAGGTTTTTGTTCACTTTCTAACCATTCCTTTGGATAAATAGAAGTGTGGTGGCGACTCGACTTGTATGGTTTACCTTGGATTTAGTCAATATCTCTAATGGTAATGAATACCCCGCTACACTTATATATCCTTGCTATTTATGCATACTATCTATATATCAATGTATTCTCACCTCTTTCTGTTTGTTGTTGCGTCTGTGCTCCTCTAGGATACAAACGATCTAGTACAAGAGTAGATGCTTGATGCTAGAGGATAACATTGTGCCTCTTTATTTATTTATTTATTTATTTATTTATCATTCAAGTCTTAGTGGAGTCGCTATGATATATAACATTAGGGGAAAAGCTTGATCTATGTTTTCTTTTGTTGCATGTCTTATTTATTTCGGGGATTATTGAACCACTTTCTCATTCATTATTGTTGAGATTCATATATTAAACTTTTGGTTTTCCGCTGCTTATTTCTGAAAGTGTTAATTATGGTTCTTTTATGCTATGGTGAAGCATGCGTGACACTCTATTTGTCAAGTTATATTAAATTATTTTATTAAATGTTGAGTCAGGGAAATAAGGTGTTACATAGTTGGTATCAGAGCAAGTCGGTCCATCCGACCAGGTTATGTGACGTTAACTGTTTCTTAGTATGCGATGAGTGTATGAACATTGTTGATACAATGTTTCTTTTAATGGTTGTTTACTGGTGTGTAGAGAAATAACTGGAAGAAATGACCGTGCAATCGCTAATGCTTTGGAGGTTATGGCTCATGTGATGGGTCAGGAAAATCAGGTGCTGCAAAATCAGAATGGGATGGCAAGCGAGTTTAGAGGGCTAGGAAAGTTCCAGAGGAATAATCAGCCGACTTTTAAGGGAAGGTACGACCTAGATGGTGCTCAGGTTTGGTTTTAATAGATCGAGAAGATCTTCAGAGTTATGGCTTATTCAGACGCGCAAAAGGTCTTGTTTGATACTCATATGTTGGCTGAGGAAGTGGAGTATTGGTAGGACTATACTCGTTCGAGGCTTGAAGTTGCAGGTACCGAGATCACTTGTGAGAATTTCAAGAATGCATTCCTTGAGAAGTACTTTTTGCTGATGTTCGTAGCAAGAAGGAGATCGAGTTCCTTGAGCTGAAATAAGGAAACATGACTATTGTTAAATATGCCACGAAGTTTGAGGAGTTGTCTAGGTTATTCCTGTAATACAATGGGGTAGGAGCTAAGGGTTCCAAGTGTATCAATTTTTAGAGTGGCTTGTGTTTGTAGATCAAGCGTTTCATAAAGTATCGAGAGATATGTCCATTTTTTGTGTTGGTTAATAAGTGCAGGATCTACGATGAGGATAGCCATGTTAGATTTGCTCATTATAAGAGCGTTAGTAAGAAGAGGATTGGAAGTCAAAACTGTTGAGAACCTTATGGGGCTCCAGCTGATAAAGGTGAGTGGAAGGCTTCAGGTGGGAAAGAAACAAATGGGGAAGGAAATTTTGTTCCTCTGAAATGTTTCAAGTGTGGGAAAATAGGTCATCGTGCAGCTGAGTGCAGGGATGCAAACATGGTATGTTTAAAGTGCAATAAGCTAGGACATCGTGTTGTTGAATGAAATAGTGAAGTTGTGACTTATTTCAACTATGGTGAGCCAGGTCACATTAACACTCAGTGCCATAAGCCAAATAAAGCTCAATCTAGTGGAAAAGTTTTTGCTTTGAGTGGAACAGAGACTACTAGATATGATAACTTGATTAAAGGTACGTGTTCCCTTAATGGTATTCCTCTAATTACTATTATTGATACGGGTGTAACACATTTATTTATATCTCTTGATTATGCTAAGAAGTTGAATATGGAAATATCTCATATGGTTGGGAGTATGGTTGTTGATACCCTAACTAATGGTTAAGTGACTACTTTGTTGGTTTGTTTAAATTGTCCTTTGACTATTTATGGTAAGGAATTTGGTATGGACTTAATCTGCTTACCGTTAAGTCAACTTGACGTTATCCTATGAATGAATTGGTTGGAGTTCAACCACGTTCATATCAACTGTTTCAACAAGTCTGTGACATTTCTAGAGTTCGAAGAAGGTGGGGGTATGTTGTTTATGTCTGCTAAGAAAATGGAGGAGTCCTTGAAGGACGATGCTCAAGTGGTCATGATATTCACTTCGTTGAAAGCTGAAAGTAAAGTTATTATTGGTGATCTACTGGTGGTGTGTGATTTTTTTATAGGTGTTCTCAGATGATATTAGTGATTTATTGCCAGAGCGCAAGGTCGAGCTCGCCATATAATTAGTACCTGGTACTAGTCTCGTGTTGATGACACCTTATAGAATATCGACTTTAGAGCTGAGTGAGTTAAAGAAACAACTAAAGGATTGTCGCATCCACGAAAAACAACCGGCGAGCTAAAACAAAACAACACAGAGCCGCCACCGTGCGTTATTTATCCCAAAAGAGGGAAAGGAAACGCTCGAAGTAAACCTGGAAAAGACATGGTCTCGCGACCAGAGAGAGATGGGATCGGGAGTCGGTTATGCGAAGGGAAGGTATTAGCACCCCTACGCATCCGTCGTACTCGACGGGATCCACGCTCAAAAAGATAGAAAAAGGTTGCTAAAACTGCTCACAAACATCACACACACACACTAGACATAAACATAGGTGGAGGAAGAGGGGAAAGGGCTCGCTAGGATATCGCATCCTATGCCTACGTATCTCATCTGGAATGAGAATCAGAGCTTCCGTAGTTTGGCTCACGCACGCCGAAACAAAACCCACACATGAAACCGACTGCCAATCGCTGGACTTATGTCAGACTCCACACAAACAGGCAAACATGGAAACCGAATGCCAATCGCTGGACTTACATCAGATTCCGAACCAACAAACACACACTGGAAACCAACTGCCAATCGCTGGACTTATGTCGGACTCCACACAACAAACACCAATAGGATACAGACTGCCAATCGCTGGGCTTACATCCATATCCTAACACACAAGAGGGTTAACAAACAAACAAGTTACTAAGGAGTCAGGCACTCGAGCCTAGTAACTGTCAAGCAAACACGCACAAAAAGAAAAAGGGTGCCCGGAGAGACCTCGTACGGTCTCCTGCCTACGTACCTCATCTGGTATGAGGATCAGGGCGACGTAGTTCCCCTGAACGGGAAAGAAATTCTAACCTAACCAGAGACTGGGAAATGACAAACTAGAAGGGAGCTGGACTCGAGCCTAATAGTTATCATGCAAATTCACCATGGTCCTAGGTTAAGGTTTCTAGCTAACTTGCACAGGCAGCAAGCTAAACCTAAACATCACAAGCAAACAAAGCAAACAATCACAAATAGCACACACTATATACAGACAAAGTGGGCTCACACAAGGGTTAGGCTGCAAAAGCAAGCCAACTGTATCAGGTGATGTTAGCTCTTAACCCTAACATTGAGAGTTAGGGTGAAGCAGATGAAATGGGAAGTGAGGGGTGTGCCTCACAGCTCTTATCCCTGGCCAGGGAGAGCTTCAGACAAAGGAAGTGTGGGTTCAGAAAGTGGGAACCCTTATACACTTATGACTGACTCAACAGAGATCTTGGGTTAATATCCTCAAGGCATCAACATGTAATGTGAGCCAAGGGATGACTCAACTGAGTAGCAGGAGATGGATTACACATCTCTTGTGTCTGCCAATTGCCTTATCAAAGGTCTTTTCCTACTTGGGGACAAAGATAAACAAACACAAGCATTGCCTCTTAAGGAGGACTTCAGACAGGTGCCTGGCCAAGTAACAGGCCAGGTCTTCCAGACTACATGCAGTCAGAAAGTTATACCTCAAATTGGTTATGCAACCAAGCAACAGCAAAAGCAAGTTCCAAAGAACTATAGCAACTAATGTACCTGAAATCAATCTAACTCAGTCAGTGCACAACTCAAACAGTCACACAAACAGACTAAAAGCCAACAGTTAACTGTACACAAGCAATGCATCAAGCAAAGCACAAGCTCAAATCAAATGACTTAGAAGCCCCCTACAAAACAAACTCAAGATTAGTTCAACATTGACCCATTAGTCAACTCAAGCAATATGAATCAATTCCCTCAATGCCATATGCTCTTTGTCCTGAAAACACAACTCAAACATAATCAAACCCCTAGGACAAGGCCTAGGGTCAAAGAGAGAGAAATAATTCAAAACAGAACATGAAAATTGGCACAAATCAAGTTCAATCAAATTAGAACATCATCCAATTGGTATCACATTCATATCACACACCAATTTCATTTCACAAAACAAATGATGCAAAACATGCAAGTTCAAAGCTCATTGGACCAAACAGAATGAATCAATCCAAACTAACTTAAAAATAATTCAATAAATCTCCAGAAAAATCATGGCTAAACAGCACACATCACATGATCATCATACCAAAATTCAAGTCATTTGGACAAATGTAAGAAAGGCAATTAAATTCTATAAGGCAAGGTAAGGAAAAACAAGCTCACATGAGGCACAATTTCATGCATCAACTTCACACAAGCCTAAACAGAATCTACACATGATAAATGACTCAAAACAAAGCCATGGCAAACTTCAATGTGTCTAGAATCACTCCACAAAATTTCAAGTCCATATGATAAACATCAAGAATTTCACAAATCATCTAAGTTCAACACTCATCAAAAGTCCTCAAATGACCAGCCAGAAGAGAAAATCTCAAACAAATTGGAAATGCACTCAAAAATTCCATAAAAATTCACAAGCAATCCTAACATCCAGAAGTATCATCATGCAAAAAATCACATCAATTGGCATTGAATTGGCATGGTAAAGAAAATCCACAAGTTGAGCAAGAAATGGTGTGACACAAATTGTCACACCTTCATTAATCAGATCATAACTCAACAACCAGACATGAGAAAAATACAAACTCTATACCAAAATGTCCATTAAGGTGTCTATTTTAAGCATGCAAAGTTTCAAGTTCATAGGATAAAATCTCATCATTTCATGAAGGATATGGCAAAGTAGGTCATGAAAACATACACATACACAATCCCTAAGCAAAATAAAAATCCAACAGTGCACAATTTTTGGAAAAATCATCAAAAATAATAGAGATCATGAAGAACATTGTACAAAAAACCTCATGTGATTTGGATAAGTATTCATGGACTTATGATTTTTGGAAGGAAGGAAAAAATAAAATGGCTTGAAACATGTACATGAACATGGCATGGTACAAGGAATAAAAATGCAAATGGCATGGTGGAATGTCCCTCGCCCGGATTCGAAGGGAGGGCGTATTTGAAACTAGCGCGCGCTCACTAGTGGACCTGACACGTGGTCCAGTACATGAGTGCATAACATCAAACACCATGCAGGCAAGGCAATTTGTGGATCAAAACGCGTTCTGGACAACAAAAGCTAGGGTTCATACATTGTTCATCCACATTCATGGCTCAAGAACATTTTATCACCAAAATTAACAAACCTTATACAATTGGAAAGATCTTCTAACAAGCAACACGAATCCATGATCATTTTAACCTAATTCATTCTAAATTAAAAGATTCGAAGGAAAACATTTCCATGCATGAAACTTCTAATCCATGTAACTTCCTCATTTCTCCATGAAATTCAATGGTTCAAATTGCAGATTAACCTACTCTCAAAGATCTACCACAAGCATCTATTAATTTCATGAATTATCAAAGTCGAAAACTGACCTTAATTGGATGGCAGAAGTGAAATCGTGTGAATCTGGCTTGGAAAAGCTGAAACAGAAGCTCTATAGTGCTGAGGAAGATGAATGAATGATGGATTGCAGCTCAACAATGCTTGATTTGCTCAGAAATCTCAACTGCCATGGATGAAGCTTGATGCAACAGTTCCAAAAGCTTGCTCGAAATCAATGGATCTTGCCTCTAACCACTCCAATTATGCTCATGGGTCATGCTTCAATCAAGAACAATGCTATGTTTGTGAAGATTTTTGGAGAAAAAGTGAGAGAGAAATTGAAGAGTTTTTTGGATCTCTAGATCTAGATCTGAATTCTGTTATGATTAATTAGAAAACAGTTATGATTTAGCTTTTATATGTGTTGGTAAACATGTTGCTAATCACAATTAGCCAAAATGCACATGATTAGTGAAATTGGAAGTTTTGGTGCACATTAGCAAATTGCCTTGTTCACGTAGTAACTAATGGAACAGTGCCATTTTCTGTCTCAATTCACTTCAAAATGTGGTTTGGAGGCAAATGCAAGTGATTGGAAGTGAATACCATGCTTAATTTTCAAATTGCCTTTTTCCCTCCAATTTTCAAATGGAATTCACATGAAAAGTTCAATATTTTTGTGAGCAAAATGCATGACCTATGATGTGTAATTTGTATAGTACATGACAAAAGAAGAATGTGGCAAAAAATCCCACTCCATTTGGCCTTTTGGATCAAAAGTTATGCACTTGTGAACTTCAAATTTTCTTGGCAAAGATTGATCCATAACTTGCCAACCACACATGAGAAATTCATGTTCTTGGACTTTTTGGAAAGGTGAGAGCAAGATCTTCAACTTTCATGTTGGACAAAAATTCATTTGAAGCATTTTTGGACATGTAATCTTAAGGAGAAGACCTTTCCATTTTTGGCAATTTTGAATTACAAGTCACTTTCTATTTTTGGCAATTTTTCATCTGACTTTATTTTCTTTAATGTTGATCCTTGAAATGTCAAATGAAACTTGTTTGGACATGAATGAAGTGTTTCTAACCCTCTCCCACCTCCAAATCCATCATTTGACTTGTGGTTGACTTTTGTTGACTGATAGATGAATTGGCTATGCACAGATGAACTTGAGCCTCAATCTCCTGATGAAATGGCTCAAACATGAAACCCTAACTTCCATAGGCTCATTAAAACCATATGATGATCCCTATTTCCATGAAAACCTCATCTCCTTGACAAGCCCTGATTGGCACAATGTAGATGATTAGGGTTGACCAGAGGTCAAAACCCTAATCCCAAGGAACTGATCAATCACAATGAAACTCTTGGTGATGACAAGACCATGATGATGATGATGTACCATTTCAACCAAGATAATGATCAATCTCCTTGAGGAACCAAGAAACCCTAATTTGAAGCACAACCCTCAGATGGCTAGTGATCAATTCTTGAGACCCTCAGACTTGAATCTTTTAACCTCTTCATCTTCTGACCAAGACTTAGGAGGATGACTTGCCCAATGTTGTTTACATGATATGCAAAGATGCAATGACTAATGTCCTACAAATGAAATGCAATATGCTAAGCTAGTCCCAAGAGAGGAGGGCAAATTTTGAGGTGTTACAAGGATCTGCTTAAAAAGAAGTTTATTTGACCTAATGTTTTTCCGTGGGGAGTGCTAGTGTTGTTGGTCAAGAAGAAGGATGGTAGCATGAGGTTGTGTGTTGATTATCGCCAACTAAACAATGTCACTATTAAGAATAAGTATCATCTTCCTAGAATTGATGATTTAATGGACTAGTTAGTCAGTGCTTGTGTGTTTAGAAAGGTTGGTTTGTGATCGGGTTATCATCAGATTCGTGTGAAGCCGGGAGATATTCCAAAGAATATGTTTAGAACTTGACATGGTTACTACAAGTATTCAGTGATGTCGTTCAGCATGTCCAAATCGCCAAGTGTATTCATGTAGTATATCAAGAAGTTGCTATCCAAGATTATAACTCTTTTTGCAATTGAAAATGTTTCATTTTTGTAAGAAATTGTGTATTATGTTGTAAATAATTAATAATTAATAACCTTGAGTGTGTTCCAAAATGACAAGAAAATATTCAAGTGAAATTAGTTTTTGAATTCATAAATAGGCAACACTTGTGAAGTGTTGCAGTATGTTTGAATTCATAAATAGGCAACACTTGTGAAGTATTGCAGTAAGTTTGAATTTGGAAATAGACAACACTTTGTGAAGTGTTACAGAATGCAAAACAATGTAACCTTTGAAAACTGTTGTTGTAGGCGAAACAGTTTGGTAAAAATATTGTTGTAGGCGAAACAGTGCAACATTTGAAAAGTGTCGCTGTAGGCGAAACAATGCAAAATTTGGCAAAAGTGTTGTTGAAAGTGTGTGTTTCATCAAGGGTTGTAATCTTATGAAACAACACCAGTTTGACCTATAAATTGAGCATTTAGGATTCATAAAAACACATTAAAAAACCTATCTTCTTCATACAAAATTCCAGATTTCATCTTTCCTACATTCGAGTTTTCATCAGTCTTGCGCAAACTCGAGTATAGACTGAGTTATTCTGGGTATTCATGCATTCCAACTCTAAGACATTTGAGAGTGCTTGAAATACTTATAAGGAAAGTGATGTCGTTCACGATTCTATCCTCGATCCATTCAATTTAAATTAATTTTCTAACAATCTTATAAGTATCTCAAATATGGCAATCTAGGCTTATGTTTCAAGTATCAAAGTGACGAACAAAGACAAAATCTTCTTCCTCCTGATTGTCATGAAAATCTTTTATTTGTGATTAATATTAAAGGTTGCTACTCTAAATTTTTGTATGGCAATTATCTATGATAGTGAAAGGTATACAATTAATTCATATAACATTTTAAAATTTATAAAATTTTAATTTATGATTTTTTGTGATTAATCTGTAGATGCAATTTTTATGGAGGAATAAATATCCATATTTGTTTATTCATAATCATAGTAAAAATGAAATATTTAACATGTGATATTAGATTACCCTTTCATGCAAATAACTTTTGTTTGTTATTAGTTATTCTTTATTCTGTTGAGAATGTATCAAATGTGAGTAGTGTGGGTAATAATCCCACATTGATTGAAAATATGGAGACTTGAGTATTTATAAGTGAGAGAGTCCACCCACCAATCACCTTAAGGTTTTGGGTGAATATGTAGTGTGTCTCTCACAAATGTGTTGCTCTAAAAAAAGGAAGTCTCACAATGTTTAATACTCCATAGTTAAAAACTCCCCCAACAAATGGTATCAGAACCTTTGGTTCGAGAAATGGATCGACTTACTTGTATCGAAAGTCAACGGCGCAAATATGGTGAATAAGAAACACTCCGTTGAAGAGTGTCAATGACACGAGTGTGGTGAATAAGAAATGTTCTGTGCAGTACAAGAGTTTGTGGAAGTAAGAAGAGCTTTCACTTGAGGGAGCGCATTTTAGACTCATACTTTAGGGGGAATGTTGAGAATGTATCAAGTGTGAGTAGTGTGGATAATAGTCCCACATTGGTTGGAAATGTGGAGACTTAAGCATTTATAAGTGAGAGAACCTACCCACCTATCACCTTAAGGTTTTGGATGAATATGTGGTGTGTCTCTCACAAATGTGTTGCTCTAAGAAAAGAAAGTCTCACAATGTTCAATGCTCTCTAGTGAAAAACTCCACCAACATATTCAATTTGATATTGATATTAAATATATTGAGATGTTGTTAATATGTTTATTGCATTAGAAAATAAATAAAGAAAATGAATAAAGACAAGTGGTCGATAAATGGATCATATATTTATGAGAAAGCAATTTGCATGTACCACTAAAATAAATTAATCCTTTGACTTTAATTGTTATTTTGATATTTGTTTGTCTCATTCTATAAAAAAAAATTATATTGACTTATAAATAATACTTAAAATATCATAAGATGAATAATGCATTTATTTGTCGATAAAATAAATTTATTTTAAAAAATTATTATGAATGTGAAGTTATGGTTCATATATTGGAAACATAAAATGGTATAAAACCTAATAATATTAATAAAAATGATAATAATAATTTGAAGAACATATTTCAATTGTATTGTTATTTGTGCAATAACTTATTAAATTTAAAATTAATCATCTCATATTATATGTGCATACTAATATGAAAATATTATTTCTTGATCATCTTGATACTAAAAGTAATTTGTACATTTTCTTTATTATTATTATTGAAAGTTGACAAATGTTAATGAAAAAAATTATAGAAAATATTAATGATTTTGGTTCATTATTTATTTTCTAATGTGATTCTTATATGGATATGACATACAACACTGTTAAACATGAAATTAAGAGATATAATTCATTATGCATATGTTAATTATGCAATAAAATATTTATTTTAAGATAAAATAAATAAACGAGTGTTACTTAATAGGGTGTATATGACTTTATGTTTTAAATATCTTTATAAAATAAAAGTTATGATCATGATTGTCGATTGCTATAAATATTTAATGCATTGAATATATTTTAGATATATTTAAGTAGAATTATAACTCAAAGTAAAATGATTATTATTAAATATTTAGTTGACAATGGAAGAATGACATAAAATTTGTTGTGTCACAAAATCCTTATGTCATATAATGAATATAATTCTTTTGAAGAAAAAATAATATTTCTCCATATGAGGTATGGAAAGGCAGAGCGCAAAATATTTGTTATTTTAGAGTGTGTAGCTTATTATAAGAATATGGATCCTAAAAGGAACAAGTTGGGTCATCGTGGGATACAATATGTTTTTGTAGGTTATACACCTAACATTAAAGTATATAAACTTTTGAATTTGAAGACTAATGTAATTATTGAATCTTGGATGTGGAATTTTGATAAGTTTATCATAGAGGGGTTAAGGAATTCCCCATAAATTAAGAACTTCGCGAGGAAGGTTTTCCACGAATTGTTGATTATTTTAACACATGTGCACTAGTAGCAAGCACAACAAAATTAGAGTTTCATTTGCATTACCTTCCTTGCATAATCTTATAGTTCATCAAATGGATGTCAAAACAATATTCCTAAATAGATATCTCGATGAGGAGATTTACATGCAGCAACCGGAAGATTATGTGCTTCCTGGTAATGAATAAAAGAGACAAACACACAACTTAGGGCGAGCTTTTAAATCTTATCAAAATACGAATTCAAAGAGTTTGTCATCATCAAAAGGGGGGGATTATGAATAATATATCCTATATAGAGTTCAGTTTTGATGAAGATAAATATTATCAAAGAATTAAAGGATAAAAAATGTTATGCGCATCAATGATGAAGTTGTTCAGGAAGGTTGAACATAGAAAATCAAGTGAAGATTTGAGATAAGTAAACATAACTAAGGTGCTCATTGCAATTTATACTACACTACTTTAAATTTCTCATAATTTCATCTTTCACTTCATCTAAGAACCTTCTTGCATCATCATGCATTATTATCTAAAATCTTTTTCCATTTAGTTCTTGTGACAAGTGTTTGTACAAAACTTTGTGTGAGAATATTATGATATTCCTTTGTATTTATGTTGATTACATATTGATCATTAGCAATGAGATTAATTAAATTTTAGAAACAAAGAGGTTTCTAACTTCCATATTTAAGATGAATGATCTTGGACTAGTTAATACACTTTTGGGGATCAAAGTAAAGCGAAATAATGGAGGTTATGAACTTAGTCAAACACATTATGTTGAGAAAGTACCTGACAAGTTCAAACACTTATATTTCAAGAAAGTGAATATTCTATTTGATCCTAGTGTCAAACTTCAAAAAATGATGGAAGAGTTATGGCTCAATTGGAATATGCAAGTGCATGCAATGTACTAGACCTGACATAGAATTTGCAATTAGTAAAATGAGTAGATTTTACTAGAAATCCAAATGGTGAGCATTGAAAGTCCATCATTAGGATTTTTGGATATCTTATGAAAACCAAAAATCTCGGTCTTCATTATGGTAGATTTCATGCCATAAGGATATACTGATGCAAGTTGGATATCGAGTGTTGGAGATCATAAATCTACAACTGAGTGGAAATTTATATTAGTTGGAGTTACAATTTCTTGGAAGAGCAAGAAACAAATGTGGATCACTCTCTCAACCATAGAATCAGAGTTCGAGGCTCTTGCTTCTTCTAGTGAAGAAGCTGAATGGTTGAGGGACCTTCTGTTGGAAGTTCCATCGGCTAAAGATAATGTTTCAAAGGTGTTAATACATTGTGGTAGTCAAGTCACTTTACATAGAGCATACAAAAAGTGTATAACAGAAAGTCTAGAAAAGTAGGACTTACACATTCTTTCGTGAGAAAATTGATTAAGGATGTAATCATTTCATTCACATATATACGATTAAATTATAATTTGGTTGGTCCATTTACTAAGCCACTGTCTAGAGACTTAGTAAAGACAACCTCAAGAGGTATGAGGTTGAAACTTCTTGAATAAGAGTTCCAACAGCGGCGACAACTCAGTCTTACGTAAATATAACATTAATCTCAAGATTCAATGGTAACAACAAGTCATTGATTTGGATTTTTATCGGATATTTGATAATAATATTGATTGTTTTAAATTGAGGGCTGAGTTTTTCCAAACTCTTAAAGAAGTTCAATACCGAGAATAAGTATCTCATGAAAAAGGATACCATGTGAGCTTCACCTATGTGAATTTCGAGATGGTGTCATCTCAAAGTGAGAGTTGAAGTTTCTTTCACGAAAAATTCATGAAACAGGAAAGCACATGGCCATAAATAAGTGCTAGGCAAGATATGTGTGTAAGGTAACGTCGGTTTAATCATATAGATTAATGATTTTAAAACATTGCTACCTTACATTCCGATTAGACTTTGCGTTGTCCTCACTAAGGTTAAGTTTTAAATCGATACCTAATTGCATTAATATTCTTTATTTCTCTTTTTTTGGTATTGATCTTGTCATTATTAGAACAAGTGGGAGATCGTTGTAAATTATTAACAATTAATAATCTTGAGTATGTTGCAAAATGACAAAAAAATATTCAAGTGAAAATTAGTTTTTAAATAAGTGTTGCAGTAGGTTTGAATTCAGAAATAGGCAACGCTCGTGAAATGTTGCAGAATGTGAAATAGTGCAACCTTTGAAAACTGTTGTTGTAGGCGAAACATTGCAACATTTAGTAA
The DNA here is from genome assembly GCF_024323335.1 of Lathyrus oleraceus. Taxonomy (NCBI): domain Eukaryota; kingdom Viridiplantae; phylum Streptophyta; class Magnoliopsida; order Fabales; family Fabaceae; genus Lathyrus; species Lathyrus oleraceus. The sequence continues at coordinate 487,633,418 of NC_066585.1, forward strand.
AAGTGATGTTGTAAGCGAAATAGTGTAACGTTTGAAAAGTACTGTTGTATGCGAAACAATGCAACATTAAGAGTCGCAACCTTATGACACAACATCAACTTGACCTATAAATTGAACATTCTGAATTCAAAAAAACACATTAGAAAAACTTATCTTCTTCACACAAAATTTCGGATTCCATCTTCCCTACATTAGAGTGTCCGTCGGTATTGTGCAAACTCGAACATAAGCTGAATTATCCTAGATATTTTAGCCACAATCCATCGGATTTAAATTAATTTTATAACATATTATATAGTTAAGACAAAAAAAACACTCATGTTAAAAAAATATTATTTCAGATCGAATCCTCATTATGCTTCATAATTTAATAGGTTAAATTATAATCAGTATCAAGATCTCACATATATCTCCATTCTTTTTTAAACAATTAATTATAATTTATCACACCACGTTAATACCAAAGAAGAGTAATATGTAGACATAAGAATATACCTTCATAATCATATCTCGCAATTAATTATCACATTATTCTGGGTAGCTTTTGAAATGCCAATACAAAACAAAATCATTACATGAGAATAAAAACAACAAAAGAGTCCAAACCAATGCAAAACTGTCTACAACAAAACATGCATAATAATGTTTCATAGAATTCCATACATATATAGAAATTAATAATATTGAAAACCTTGGTATTATATCTTATAAAAACAAACAAAGGTGTAGAATAGAGCAATGATCTTGAAATAATGTTACTGCCAAAGGATCTTCAGTTGCCCAAATGATCAAGCAAGTTAAATCAACTTGCAATTCTCATTGGTTTATCCTCATCCTCATCAGCACCATCGTTGATCTCACAGCTACATGCTCTTGTTTCCATGTGAAGGCTTCAATAGAGAACAATATTAATAAGGCTATGAAAAAGGATGAACCTTCAAAGGGAAGAAAGGAAGAAGAGTGTTTGTGAACTATAAAGGTGAAATTGTGTTCCTTTTGGGAAAGGAATTGGGTGAGTGGGGGCACAGAGAGAGGATCTTCTTTGGCATATACTTTGAGCATTAACTTTATGGCCCATTCTTTCGACATATATGCTTTTAGCATCTTTTTATGAGTTTATATAATTATATTTTGTGATATTAGGTGTGTCCACATATTATATTGTACTTGTCTACTAAACTTTTAAAAAAAAAATATTTGTATGGTCTTGGATTTAAGTCTATATGAAATTATAATAATTTTAAATTAGGTTGGAAGATAAGTAAAATTTCAGAGAGAATTATTTTATATAGAATTTTATATTTAAGTTCCACTTCGAGTAATTCATTTTAAGTGAACCAAATTGCTTGATTACTCTCATGAATTTGAACCTTAGTGAACTTGGATTTTAGATGGGAAGGATGAAAAAATGGTAAAGCCCAAAATGGGCCCTCTATGAAGGTGGCATTTAGCCTTTTTTGGTCACTATAAAAAAGTTGTATTTTTAATCATTAATATACAATTATTTATTTCGGACGGTTGTGATGAATGACAGATAATTTATTGATAATTTTTTATTTAATTTTAAATATTAATTATTTAATGTTTTTTAATTAAATAATATTTTTTTAATTCATTCTCATTTCATATTTATTTTCTTCACCTTCTTCATTTTCAAACATTCATCTTTTCATCTTCAAAAACATTCATCATTTTCATCTTCTTCGTCTAAATTATATTGAATAACACAAAAAATTATTAAATCTAGATTTCAAACTTATATCTATTATTCAAATCATTAAATTAGATTAAAAAAACTCAAATCTCAATATTATTCTTTAAATCTGGAAAAAATATAGTATGTTTCAAATTTGGAAATAATCCTTAAATCCATTAAAAAGGAATTATTTTGACCACGAGAAATCCATCTGTATTCTTCATAACAGATATGAAATTGAAAACAAATATGAATTTCATCTCTAAATCTATTGAAAAAATTATCCTCTTTCTAAATATTACTAATTTGAAATTTAAAAAGTTATTTTTATATGTTACCAGTTTTATCGATCTAAAATTGAAAATAAATTAATTTACCGATTTGAAATTACAAAATGCACGCATGTGTATCAGATGTTCATGCATATGCGATTTTTAAAAACTTAGATCTAAAAGTTTAGATCTATAAATTTCAAATTTTAAAGTTTTAGATTCGAGTATTTCTCACAAATAAACTAATTTTTGATCTGATTTTGTAAAAATTGGATGAAGAGGAGAAAAATAATGTATATTTCCAATCTCACATGTTTGTCTATCCAGATTTATGGAACTTATTTTTTAGAACACAGGACATCAATGTGAAATTGAAAACAAAGAAAAATAATAAATGTAACATGATACAATGTTTATGGGTTTTAGGTGTTGAGTGTACGAAGAAGAGAAAGAGACACCTAAAAATTTTATGAGTTTGTTATTAAAAAGGAAAAATAAATAAACTGTGCTTAATATTATTTTTATTTTAACATGACTTGATTACCTGCTAGTGTAGGTAAAAAAATACAACTTCTCTATGGTGGACAAAAAGTTGTTTGCTAAGACTAAATGCCACCCTCTATAAGTGTTTGCCAAACATGATAGGTTCATAAATTCATGAAACTAGATGGTACATTGACGACGGATGTCATACACCATATTTATATTAAATTTAAAAATGATATAATATTTAATAAAGGTAAAATATCTTTTTTGATCATTTAATTTTATCTCGAAGTCTATTTTGGTCTCTTAATTTTAAAAGGTTTCAAATTGATTTTTTAATTATTCAAACAACGCCACCTTTCTATTTGTTTTGTTAGTCAAAGTCAAAAAATAAATGATCATTTGACATATATCTGATACTGTTGTGACATATGTTCATTATTAAAGTCACAAAAATTACAAGAAATATTCCAAAATATTACCTTCACACAAATTCAAACCATGAACACATTCATTGCTAAGCAATACACCATACCACTAGGCCACTTCATCTCTTTGTTATTAGATTTACAAATTAAATATATAATGAAATTTTAATTATTTGTAAAATAATTTAATAGTAATTTCCTTCTTAATTTCTTGTTTTGTTTAATATACAAACCCATAACTTGAATCATACAAATCTAGAAATTAAAATATCATGGATGAAAATCTTTTTGTCATATGTATAATCTTAATCGAAATCGAAATCCAAAACCAAAAATTAACCGAAATTGAAATCCAAACTTACAGATTTGGGAATTTCCAGATCTAGATCTTGTTTGAGGAAATTTCCAGATCTGGATCTTGTTTGGGAATTTCTAGATTTGGAACAATGTTCATCATTTATCAGTTGGCTTCACCTGCAAGTATTCAACGCTGAATAGTTTGTGCAAAAGATGTTTCAAAGCTTTCAAAGTTCGGATCTCAGATCTCGGATATAAGTTCGGATCCCCCAAATTCATTCGGATGGCAAACATATGTTTCAAAGCTTCTATTACTCTATGTATACCCAAATTTCCCTCTGCAACATCAAGACTTCCATAACTTATGAAAGAGATATGAATATACAAACTAGAGAAAGCGAAAGTGTTTCACTCGAAGGATTATGGAGCTATGGTATCAATACAAACATGATGTAGCATAGTGGTACACAACTACTCTTAGTAACCATGGTGACTATGCTTTGATTCTTGCTAATGGCAAAATTTTGGGACTTTGTTTTTTTAATTCAGGTGACCTTGGTGATGAAGAAGATGACTAATTGCCAACTCAGCTGCCACGCGTACATAAATAAACGACATTTGAGCAAAATAGACGAAAATGACTAATGTGGCACTATTTGTACAATTAAAGGATCAACTTTGAACTTTTTAAAATTAAGGGACCAAAATAGACCCCGAGGTAAAGTTAAAGGGTGACCTTTCTTGGTATTCTAGGGAATATGTTGGTATGGAGATCATATTCAGTTGTGGGGACTTCCCAACCTACCACTCATTGGGACTCATGGACGTGTCAACTCTAACCTGGTTTTATCAGTAAGACAACTTAGGTATCCAATGGAGAGTCCTCCAGATGCAATCTCTTTGGAAACTTTTTTATTACTTGATTTAGGGGTTGAGAATCCTAGATTATTCCAAAGGATTAGGGAAGCTTGGAGAAAGGTCCACCGAAAAGGAAAAACTGACTTGGGAAGGGTTAATGAGATCACTAAGGAACCTTACTTCCAATGGGTAAGGGAGAGGGTGGAGGTAATGAAAACTCCTTTCATCATTAGGATACCTATACTTATTCCTAAGCCTAAACTCACTCATATTACTATTGAAGAAGATGAAGAACTCAGAGCCACCATAGTAAGATTGGAAAAGGAAAATGAAGAGTTGTAGTTAAATCTCCAACAAATCACTGATGAGAAAAACAAGATAAAATGGAAACTCAAAAGGAAGGATGTGCAGCTTTAGGAAAATAAAGAAAAATTTAGCAAAGAAGAGCATACGAGGAAAAAAGTCAAGGTGGGTTTGGAGAAAGTTGACCTTTGTTTGGATACTCTCAATGATCAATTGAAGTAAGCCGAGAATGAATGTCAAAAGCATGATCATTGGTGGCACCTTGCTACTAATAAAAACAAGGAAATAAGAGACACACTTGGAGCTCAGATAAAAGAACTCACTATTTCTCTTCGCCATGCAAAGGCAGGGGAAAATCAAGAACGCCGACTCAAAGATATAGCTACAGAAGCCTCTCGAGTTTCACCTAGGATATGGGAGGAGAAATGTCGGGAAATAAGGGATGCTAAAGAGTCTGTCAGTTATCGGAAAAACCAATTAGAGGCTTTACATCAAGATAACTATATATGGTTGAAAGAGAGGGAGTATGTGGTTGAGGACTATGGATCCTTCAAAAGAACCATTAACTTCTTGCAAGGGGATATGGATAAGTATCGTGCAAAGCTTAACAGGTTGGTAGAATTCTGCAACTGGGCAGTGTAACACCTCAAAATTTGCCCTCCTCTCTTGGGACTAGCTTAGCATATTGCATTTCATTTTTGTAGGACATTAAGCATTTGCATTATTGCATATCATGTGAAAATAAACAAGTCATCCTCCTAAGTCTTTCTCAGAAGATAGAGAGGTTAAGAGGTTCAAGCCTGAGGGTCTCCATAAATTGATCACCAACCATCTGAGGGTTTGGGCTTCAATTAGGGTTTTCTTGGTTCTTCAAGGAGGTTGAGCATTATCTTGATTGCAAGGGTACATCATCATCATCATGGTTATGTCATCCTCAAAGGTTTCAGAATTCATGCTCAGGTTCCTTGGGATTAGGGTTTTGACCTCTGGTCAACCCTAATCAGTTGCATTCTTTCAGTCAGGGATCTTTAAGGAGATGAGGTATTTGGTGATGGTGTGGATCACATGATCATTTTGAAGATCTTATTAGAGCTAGGGGTTCATTTTGGAGCCAATTCCTCAAGTGGTTGAGGCTCAAGCTGATGAGAGCACTTCTAAGTCATCTGTCAACCAAAAAGTCAACAGAAAGTCAACTGAGGCTAGGAGGTGGAGAAATGAGTTTCAACATCTCATTCATGTTCAAGAGAGGCTTATTCATCATGTCAAATGTATATCTTGAAGAATTTGAGGTCAGATCAAAAGTTTCCAAAAATGGAAAGTGACCTATAATTGAAAGTTTCCAAAAATGGAAAGATTTTGGTTCAAATTCAACTTGATTTTACATCATCAAAGAAGCTTCAATTGAATTTTTGTTGAACATGAAAGTTGAAGATATTTCTCTCCCATTTCCAAAAAGTCCAATATCATGAATTTATGATGAATGGTTGAGGAGATATGAGCAAATGATAATGAAGTATGCATGGAACATCAAAGTGCCATAACTTTTGATTCAAAACTCCAAATGAAGCCACTCTTTTTGCAAAATTCTTGTCTTGACCTATGATTTTCAAATCCAATCTTGCATTGCATGAAATTTAATCATATGCTCATGTGCTAATTCAAGTGAATTTTGGAGGGAAATTGAGGAATTTAAAATTGGTGCATCATATGAACAAAATACCATTTCCATTGTGTTCATTAGGTAATTTTGAGTGAAATTGGATGCTTGCATGTTACTATTCACGTCCAAATTAGGCCATGCACCACACTTTTCCAAATTTGCAAAACACCTCTCATTTTCACTAATCCTAATTAACTCATGCCTAATTCTATTTTGGATGTGATTAGTAGAGTATATATAAACCAAATCATAACAGAATTGTTCATAATCACAAATTCTAGATCTAGAAATTTTTTTTCCTCCAAATTTTTCTCTCATTGGAATTCAAATTTTCTCCACACAACCACACATTTTTTTGATAGATCCATCATCCTCATGACATTTGGAGCATGATTCATCCATTTTTTGTGGAATTTGAGCAAGGTTTGAAGCATGTCAAGCATATGAACACATCAATGGCAAGTGCAAATTAAGCAAGATCTAGGTCGTGGCAAGCATCCATTTCTACATCAAGCTTCATAACAAGAGTGGAGAAGGAGATTTGGAGGCTTAGGAAGCTTGAACACATTGTTTTCATCCACAGCTCTTCAAGAGGTCAAAAATTCGAATCTCATAAATCTTGATTTTATGTACATAGACTTGTAGAGCTTTCATCACTGAGAATTCTGATATAAATTTCATGAAATTTGGATGAAAAATGAAGAAGTTGTGTTGAATTAAAGTTTAGATCTAGAAACTTATTTCCTTCGATCCAGAAAATAGATGATGAATTAGGCTTAGCTTTTATGATATTTGTAATGTACTCATCAAGGCCTTTCCAACGGTATATAGTTTGTAAGATTCTGAAGAAAAAAAAATCGTGTACTGTTCACCACCGTCTTCATGAAGAAGACGGTGGTTTCCGCCGCTAGCGTCCGCTAGTGGCCGTCGCTAGTTTTTGACTAGGGCTTTGAATGAAACGACGTAGTTTTGGCCAGCGAAGTTCCCCTCGCTTCGATTCCGGCTGGGAGCATTTTCCATTTTATTCAATTCTTTTCATTATTTCATGTTCTTTTTCAATTTTTATTTCATTTTTTTCATGAGCTTCAAAAAATCATAACTAATTGTAGAATGATCCAAATAATTTCAGGTTTTTTGCTACTTGATCCTTGAAATGTCTAGAATTTTATGATGTTAATTTCTGGAATTGTGCCTGGCTGGATTTTGAATTGTGTTAGACTATGTAAACATGTATGCTTTTGTGACCTTGCCTCATTCATCCTATCATAAAATGCTCAATAATGCTCCAAATGCCATGAAATTTTGCATGATGATTCTTGACATGTTGATGGATGTTTTAGGCTTGGTTTGATATTTTTCTCATTTGCCATTTCTGTTTTATGTACATGTTAACATGGTGTGATAATGTGTGTCACACAATTGGATGTCCTATTTGATCATTTTAATTTCCATATTAATTTATCTCTTCTGTTTACAATTTTTGGTATCCTAATTGTGTTTGATGTGTTGAATGCTCATGAAAATTTACATAATTGTTTGATCCATTTCTGATTTAATGTGCATTTTCTCATCTTGTATGTCCAATTGATGATCATGTTGTGTGCATTGCCTTCTCTTGGTTGAATGATGACCTTGCTTGATGATTTTGATTTGGTCCTTTTTAGGACATGTTCATGATTAATTAAAGATGATTCATGTTGAATTTTAGATTCTGTTTTGAATTTTTTCTTCACTTTTGACCCTAGGCTTTGCCCTAGGGGTTTGTACTCACATTTGAGTTGTGAATTTCAGGTTCAAGTATGCATCTCCATGATTGATGTTGCTTCTTCATTTGAGTTTGGCCATTTGTTATTGTTTGCTAACATTTGTTTGTTTTGTAGGCTTTGGTATAATTCACTTGAGTGTTTGCCTTATGGCTTACTCATTGTGTATATTGGACTTGTCTGTCTGTTGAGATCTATTGACTGTTGTCTGTTTGTCTGAATGTAAATATTGACTGTTTTAGCTTTTCTTACAGGTACTTTAGTCGCTTTAACTCATTATTTGAGTTGCTTTGCTTTGCTTGTGGTTGGAATACCACTTAGGTAACTTCCTTAACTTCATGTAGTCTGGAAGACCTGTCATGTTATTTTGGCAGGCACCTGTCTGAAGCCCTCCTTAAGAGGCCATGTTTTTGCTTGTTTACCTTTGTGCCTTGTACATAAAGACCTCCTAAGTGAAGAGGCATTGGCAGATAAAAGGGATGTGTAATCCATCCCCTGCTACTCAGTTGTGTCATTCATCTTGCTCACACCCTGTGTTGATGCACTTTGAATAAGAACCCAAAATCTTGTTGTGTCAGGTCATGCGGAATAGAGTCCCACATTATGGACTCTCACACATTCTTTGATTCAAGCTCACCCAGGCCTGGGTTAAGAGCTATGAGGCATAACCCTCATCTCCATTTCATCTGCTCACCCTAACTTTCAATGTTAGAGGTTAAGAGCCTGACCACCCATTCCAGTATTTGGCTTGTTTGTCAAGGTCGATATGACCCCTTGACTAAAGCCCAACCTTGCTTGAGCCCCCTTGGTTGTGTATAGTGTGTGCTATTTGCTTTTGATGTTTATCTGTTTTGCTTCTCATCTCCTTTCTGTAGGGGTCGTATGATCAACTTTCGAGGAAGTTGAACGTACGTAGAGATAGACTTGAGTTGACTCGCTGCCTGTGTGAGTCAAACTCTTGTTAGAAACCTCAACCTAGGACTACTGTGGATTACATGATAACTATTAAGCTCGAGTCAGTCTTCCTTTTAGTTTGTCATTTCCCAGTCTCTGGTTAGGATAGAAATTTCTCCCCTGTTCAGGGGAACTACGTCGCCCTGATCCTCATACCAGATGAGGTACGTAGGCAGGAGATCCTGCGAGATCTCTCTGGGCACCCTTTTCCTTTTTTGCGTGTGTTGTTTGACAGTTATTAGGCTCGAGTTCCTGACTCCCTTTTAGCTTGTCTGTTTGTTACCCTCTTGTTTGTGTGGAGTCTGACGTAAGTCCAGCGATTGGCAGTCGGTTTCCCGTTTGGGTGTTTGTTTGTGTGGAGTCTGACGTAAGTCCAGCGATTGGCAGTCGGTTTCCTTGTTTGTGTTTGTGTGCTTGGAGTCTGATGTAAGTCCAGCGATTGGCATTCGGTTTCCTTGTTTGTGTTTTTTGTTCGGAGTCGGACGTAAGACCAGCCATTGGCAGTCGGTTTCCATTTGTGAGTTTCTTTTGATGTCTCAGCGTCTTTGCGTGTGTTTTGTTTCGGCGTGCGTTAGCCGAACTACGGTAGCTCTGATTCTCATTCCAGATGAGATACGTAGGCATAGGATGCGATATCCTAGCGAGCCCTTTTCCCATTTCCCCGAACTACGTCGACTCTGATGTTTGTTTCTGACAAACTACGTAGGCCCAGGATGCGACATCTTGCCGAGTCACCTTCCTCCGTCTTCCTTCGCCTGTGTGCTTATTCCAGTGTGTGTGCATTTTTTGAGCAGTTATTTAGCAACCTTTTTCTATTCTTTTGAGCATGGATCCCGTCGAGTACGACGGACGTGAGGGGTGCTAATACCTTCCCCTTGCGTAACCGACTCCCGATCCTTGCAATCTCCGGTCGTAAGACCATTTCCTTTCCAGGTTTACTTCGAGCGTTTCCTTTCCCTTCTTTGGGATAAATAACGCACGGTGGCGGCTCTATTTGTTTGCTTTTGCCCGCCGGTTTTTTTTCGCGGATGCGACAGCTGACGACTCTGCTGAGGACTTAGAAGTTGACCTCTTGCTGGTCCATCTTCCCTAAGCGAGTCATTCCTAGCGCTCTCGAGGATAGTTTTGGTTGCTTTTATTGTTATATTTATTGCATTTATGATTATTATACTGTGATTATTTGCATATGTGTTTGCATGCATCATATTATCACTGTGCTGATTCTGGACAGGTTGGTTCCTCTGATTTGGGGTGGGTGTTCTGAGTGGGGCTAAAACCCAGGCCCGAGTATACACCTAGGATTAGTGTGGTCTCACGTTCCTCACATGTTGGTTGGGCATGTTGTTGCGACGTGACATACCACAAGCCGGACGAGGTTCTTCTGAGAGAGCTCTTCCATTGTGGAGTATTCCATTTTGGTTGGGTTACCTCTTTGGAGCTATTGACTTCGGTGACCGTTCTTTCCCGGATCTTTGGTTTAGACGATCTTATGAGAGCTGCAACGACACACCCGAAAGGGCAAACCCGTTGAGTATCTTAGCCCGATTGTCGAGACCATTATCCGCCTTAGGATGACCTGATTAGAATTCACCTGTGAGGGGAGGGTTTGATCCTACAGATGCATGTTCTGCTGGTGACTTTGATGGTGACTAATGGTTCAGTTCTTGATCAGAGTTCTATTTATAAGTCGGATTTATGGATTTATTTCTGAGACGCCGGAGTTCTGTCCGTGGTATTTATCAGTGGGGATCCGTTTATTTCAGGATTCCCTGGGTTGATTCAGATGCTTTTGTTGTTATCCGATCAGTGACTTCCCAGTGATGATGGTGGTATATCCTTCAATTCCGTTTATTTCGGAACCCCCGAGTTCGATTTGTGATTACTCGTTCCCTCAGATGGTTGTGATCAGTTCAGAGACTGGGAATCCAGTACAGTTGATTTTCAGAGGACTTGGAGGATGGCACAGTGCATTGCATTCATGCATCAGCATCATCCACATTTCGCATTCATCTGTATCTAACTCATGTCTATCCATACTCAGGGTACATTCTCGATTGAGATCCCGGTTGAGAGACATCCTGATGTCAGAATATTGTTGTCAAATTATTATCCGTCTCGATGAAACCAGGATCAAAGGACAGAATGTTCCTCATACGGATAGACATTGCATTCATGCGTGAGTCATAATAACCTGTCTTCTGTTTTGCAGGTGTCAGTATTTAATGTGTTTTGATTGACACAAGAATCATTGCTCGCGCACGCCGAATCATTCCCTTGCACGTAGCACGTCCCCACAGATACCCTACCAGACGCAACAGACCCCAACTGATGGATACATCCAACGCAGACATTCTCGAACTGGAAGAGAAGATGAGTGAGCTGATCAATGTTATGCAAGGGTTCGCCTTGGGGCAGAAGGCGTTGGTTGAGAAAGTGGAGAAGCTTGAGCGGGCTTCAGCTGCTAACAGTGGTAATAATCAGGAGGGTGTTTCCAACAACGGTCTTGGTGGTTCTAGGGACGGTGGTGATCCCGGAAGGAAGGCAACTACTGCTGGTATAGTGATCAATAATGGGGGAGGTTTTGGTTTCACTGCAGGCGGTGTACCAGGTCCTATGGGCAATAATCTGAAGGATGATCAGTTTCCTCCTTTCTTTGGGGTTGAGGAGGATAGAGAGGAAGACCAGTTCTCTGTGCTAAATGAGCAATTTGGTCAGTACGGTGTTCCGCCGCCAAATAAGGAAATTCAGGTGCTGGCAAAGAAGATCAGGGCTTTGGAAAGCCATGCTACTCCTGGGGCTATCAATATGACGAACATGGGGCTGGTTGAGGGGATTGTGATCCCGCAAAAGTTTAAAGTGCCCACGTTTGACAAATATAATGGGAGTTCTTGCCCGAAAACTCATCTCCAGGCCTTTTTCCGAAAGATATCTGCCTATACAATGGACCAGAAGCTCTGGATGTACTTCTTCCAGGACAGCTTGTCTGGCGGATCTCTTGAGTGGTACACCAAGTTGAGATCATCAGATGTCAAGAGCTGGCAGGATCTTGGGGACGCTTTCTTTAAATATTACCAATTCAATGCTGACATGGCTCCTAGTCGTACCCAACTGCAGGGTATGTCTCAGAAGCCAAATGAAGGGTTTAAAGAATACGCGCAAAGATGGAGGGAGTTGGCTGCCAGAGTTCAACCTCCTCTGGTGGATAGAGAAATGTCTTATCTGTTTATGGGTACCCTTTAGGGGACGTTTGCTGAAAGAATGGTGGGATGCCCGGTTACCAACTTTGCAGATATAGTGGTGGCTGGTGAGAGAATTGAAAGCTGACTGAGAATGGGGAAAATACAGGGAAATGCTCCGTCATCTGGAGTAAGGAAGCCATTTGGGAACGGTCAGCGCAAGAATGAGGGTGAATCGAGTGCTGTGTATGCCCAAAGGGGACACGGTAGAGATAGTTACTACCAGCACACTGCTGCGGTAACCATTCCTGCTGGTAATCAATCGGTACCACAGCAACGTCAGCCACCTCAACAGAGAGCACAGAGAGCTGGGTACCAAGTGAGAGGAAAGGGGATTGATCGTCAGTTTGATAAGCCACCCGTGACATATGCTTTTCTGTTTAAGAAGTTGATGGATCTTGGGTTGGTTCAGCCAAGGACGATGGCTCCGGTAAGACCAGATCAGAGGCCTCCTAACTATGATGAGAATGCCAAGTGTGAATTCCATTCTGGTACACCAGGGCATAACATCGAGGGTTGTAGAGCCTTTAAGCATGTTGTCCAAGACTTGGTAGACTCCAAGGCCATCAATTTTGCACCATCTCCGAATGTTAATGCTAATCCCATGCCGACGCATGGTTAGGTGATGGTGGGTGTAATTGCTGAAGATTCAGGTCACGTTTGTGCGGTGGGTGAAGATATTGACAGTGACTGCGAACTTGATCAGTGGATAAAACCGTGCGTACCAGGGATGGTGATCCAGGACTGGAAGGCCGAAAATATCATCACTGTCACTCTACATGAAGAGTAGTATTTCTATTTTTCAATTCTGTTTGCATGGAAGCCATACGTTTTGCCCGAAACGTAATGGTCCATTGTAAGGGCCACCTCATGTGTTTCATTGTGCAACATTTTGCATCATTAATAAATGGATGTTTTTCACATTAAAAGCGGTGTTCCCTGTTTTTCATTTATTTTTGCAGTTTTAAAAATAAAAAATGGCAATGTTTATTTTCATTCTCTTTCCTTTTGATTTGTCTCGTTCCGACCTCAAAAGCAATGCATGAATCCGCATTCATGTAGATGCGACTATTCTCCTAATCTCATTGATAACAATTTGGTTACACCTTTGTATGACTTCGACAATCCGATCTATCATGCCGAAGAAGAAGGCGAAGAAGATCGTGATCTGCTGGAAGATTAACCAGGTTATTGAAACAAGAGGAGAAGGTGAGTCAACCGCACGAGGAGCGAGTTGAAGTTGTTAATCGGGGCACCGAGGAGGTCTGAAAGGAAATAAAGGTTGGGGCTGCCTTGGAGGCGAGTGTCAAGAGCGGAGGTGATGCCATTCGGTCTCAAGAACGCCGGTGCCACACATCAGAGAGCTATGGTGGCTTTGTTTCATGATATGATTCATCATGAAATCGAATGCTATGTTGATGACATGATAGCAAAGTCCCAAACAGAAGAGGGGCATTCAGTAGACTTGGCCAGGTTGCTTGACCGATTGAGACAGTTCAAACTGAGGTTGAATCAGAATAAGTGCACTTTCGGAGTGCGGTCCGGTAAGTTGCCAAGGCTTATTGTGAGCGAAAGAGGAATCGAGGTTGATCCTGCTAAAGAAAAAAAAGAGAAAAAAAAATTAATACGAGAAATGCCTGAAACGAGAACAGAAAAGGAGGTTCGTGGTCTCTTAGGTAGATTGAACTACATTTCATGGTTCATATCTCATCTAACAGCCACATGTGAACCCATATTCAAGCTGTTAAGAAAGATCAAACGGTCAGGTGGAATAACAATTGCCAAGGGGCATTTGAAAAATAAAAGAATATTGGCAGGAGCCTCTGATGCTGATGCCTCCCTGTAGAGGGACGACCATTAATTCCGTACTTGACAGCCCTCGAGGGATCTATGAGGTGTATTGGGTCAGCATGACGAGTCTGGTCGAAAAGAGCATGCAATTTACCTTAGCAAAAAGTTTACCGACTGTGAAACAAAATATTCACTGCTCGAGAAAACTTGCTAGGCTTTGGCATAGGCTGCTCGCCGACTGAGACAGTATATGCTGGTTCATACCACTTTATGGATTTCCAAGATGGATCCGGTCAAGTATGTATTTGAGAAGCCAGCATTGACCGGACGGGTTGCGAGATGTCAGATGATTTTGACTGAATATGATATCCAATATCTCTCTCAGAAAGCAATAAATGGGAGTGTATTGTCTGATAACCTCGCCCAGCAACCCATTGAGGATTATCAACCGATGATGTTTGAGTTCCCTGATGAGGACATCGAGGTTCTCAAATCGAAAGATTGTGAGGAACCGATCCCGGAGGAGGGGCCTGACCCTGAATCCGAACGGATTCTGATGTTTGATGGGGTTGTTTATATGAATGGTAGTGGAGTTGGTACCGTTTTGGTTACGCCGAAAAGATCCCACATTCCTTTTGTTGCCCGGATAACATTTGAATGCACCAATAATGGTGGCTGAGTACGAAGCTTGTATCCTGGGTATCGAACCTCGGTGCGTACGTCTATTGGGGCAACGCTTTCCTCACTCGTATGGGATGGAATTCGTCCTACCAGTTGAGGTCTAGATCCCATCATAGAGAGTCCTGATGGACGTGAAATTGGAAGAGGCTGAGTGGATAAGGACTCGGTACGCAGAGTTGAGCCTAATTGAGAAAAATAGGCTGGCAACCATTCGTCACGGACAGTTATACCAGCAGCGAATGAAGCGTGCTTTTGACCAAAAGGTACGACCTCGGGTATATCACGCAGGAGATATGGTGTTGAAAAGGATCCTTCCTCCTCAGAACGATCGTCGGGGCAAGTGGACACCCAATCATGAATGCCCATTCGTGGTCAAGAAGGTCTTCTCTGGCGGAGCCTTGTTGTTGACGACCATGGATGGTGAGGATTCTCCATCCCCTGTGAATGCGGACGTAGTTAAAAAATACTTCGTATAAGAGACCCGCTGGACGAAAAGAACAAAATAGTTCAGGCAAAAATGGGCATCCCGGCGAACCGAAAAAAATGAATGAAAAGGTTCGGGCAAAAATTAGGGATAAAAAAGAAAAAACTGTACACCCGGCAAGTAGAAAACCCCACAAGGGCGGCTTGGGCAAAAAAGGGTATCCCGGTGGACTGAAAACCCGAAAGGGCAGTCCAGGAAAAAGAGGGATTGAAACGAACAACTGCGTTTGACATGATCGTTTGTACCTTGGTTAAGACACATGGATAATCCCTGGTAGGGATCAATCGGAAGCGTCTTGTTCAGAAGGCAGAAAGCACGGAGAGTCTTGAGGACATATGGGGTGTAACCGAGTTGGAACTCGATGAGATCACGGGTTCACATTGCCATTAGGATAGATTTTCCTTTTGTGCGCAATTACCTCTTTTCAGGAATTGCTTCCTGTGTATTGCTCGGTTTTGAGCCACATCTTTTTCAATCAATAAAATGCATATTCAGTCAAATAATTTTGTTCTTGTTTTTCATTACCGCTTTGATTGCAAAAACATCCAGTTATTTTTGATAAAGAATCTTTGCACTTTGAGACATGGAGATCCCTTCCAATGCATGTTTATAAGATTGAAAGCCTGAAATCTTATTCGGAAGGTTGAGTGACCCAAGTGTTGAAATTTTGGCACGCCTGGGGCACGTTTTTGTCTAACGATCTCTTTTGCAGGTGCTGTTAGATATTTTCACTAACTTGTAGGTTGTGATGTGAAGCTTTTTGACAAAAGATCCCCGTGGAGTCCAATCAGGGACAAAGGAATTGACGAATGGTGAAGACAGCGAGAAACGTGCGACGATCCTGGAGGATTAATCAAGAAGATTCTTCAAAGTCTAAGGACTGGAAAGTTTGTATGAATCCAGAGAGTTCGATCTCCGTGGAGTACGGAGAAGTCGAGAATACAAGGTGATGAATCAGAAAAGTCCAGACGAGTCTGGGAGCTCTCAAAAGTGGAAAGCTGACACTGTGGTTAGATAGTGAATACCAGGGTTTGATAAGTCGACAGGTGTTCCATGCCAGATATTCCTTATTTCCCCTAGCAGGGTCGGGATTGTTATCTCCCCAGCGGGTTCAGGATCGGTGTTTCCACAGCAGTCAGGAATGAAGGTGGAAATTTCCCCAAGCAGTGTCGGGATTGTTATTTCCCTAGCAAGTTGAAGATTGTTGTTTTCCCCGTAGAGTGTGTTGGTGGATTCTTCCCCAGCGAAGTCCCCAAACGGATCAGGGTTCAGCGGAGGTCATCCCCGGTGAGGGTGGTCCTTTCCCCAGCAGCGGTGCTATTCCCCAGCAGGGTGGAGGTTGGAGTGTTATCGAGTTCCTCAGCAGAGTGCTTCGAGCTCCCCAGAAGAGTCCCTTGAGGGGGATACTTTTTATGCATTCATCATTTAGATAAGCATAGCATATTGCATACCTAATTGCGTAGCATTTCCATAGTTATGGAGCATTACGCTGAAAAAAAATCATGCATCATCATTGCAAGCATAAGCTAGTCTCAAGTCGTGGTTACCGTTTGAGAATCAGTTTATTTGGTTGGAAGATCAGCCTCAGCATTGCAAGCTGATCGCTCGACTGTGTGAGTCGAGAATGGGATACAAACTGCAAGTGCACAGTTCTATCGCGTAGTTTTAAAAGATATCGATCCCACAGGGACTTATGAATCGATATACCGTTATCTAAAGTCACTACGTAAATCTAAGGTGAAAATGTTTGATTGTTTGGGGAAAAACTAAGAGCTAAACTAATATCTAGGTTGAATATCAATAAAACGGATATCGGTATGTAGTTCGTCAAAACTAGGGAATCAATTCCTTGTCGGTCACTCGGTTTTAAAATAAATCGTTTCGATTAACTTTATTGGTTAAAGGTTTTATCTCAAACTCTCGCTCTGTTGAAGAAACCATGATCTTATATTAATGTAGCTGTCACTTATAATTAAGTCAAAAATCATATTTTGAAAACAATAAAGTTGCAGAAACTCCTTTTAAGAAAATACTGACCGTTTTAAACACCCTTATCTCAAACTCTCGCTCTGTTGACTTAGGTTATACAATTAAATCTAAATGCTTAACTCTCGTCCTCACATTCAATCTTTAAAAATACTTTTTGGAAAAAGGTCAGAATTTAATTAATTCTAAAACTTGCTCTCGCCCTGAGATAGACTTAATGACTAACTTACACTGTCCAGTTAAAACCTCAAACTCTCGCTCTGTTGGTTTCAACTTCTTTATGTCTTTTACTTTTGTAAAAAATCTTGTTGTTAAACCTGTAGGTTAAGACCATAAAAAGATTGATTCTAATTTTAAGTTTGAATAGACCGACTTAGTCTTGACCCCTTATTCTGCTTACTTTACATACCGATACCTAGGCAAATTAGCCAGACATGCTAAATAAATAAGAATTTATATCATGCATAAACAGACTCATTCCAGGCATGCAATGTAAATAAACAATAGAATAAAACATTAAAAATTAAATAACGATTAAAGAACCTGAATGCGTAATACAATGGTCTTGAACACTCCTCCACAAGCCGGTAGGATTTGTTCTTGGATTCTTCAATTAAACAGTAAAATAAATCAAGGAAATAAAACTGGAATATAACGTAAGGTTAAATCCGGTATAAAGTTGCACAGTAGTTTCCGGTGTAGAAACTACTACGCGAAAAATATCTAAAAGCTAAGAACGGGGGAAAATAAATTGCAAGGGAAAAAGAAAATAAAGCTTGCAAAATAAAATAAATAAAGTGAACGATGCTGGAAAGGAAGAAAAATAGGCAAAGGCGTGAAAGGAAAATTTGGCAGAGCTTTCGCAAAACTGAGCGTGCAAAAACCTGTGTTCTTTTGGTTTGTGAGATGGCTATTTATAATAGCCTTGGTAACTGCATTCCGTTTCTCCCATTCTTCAGCGTGGCTATATCCACGGCGTGCATATAGGAGACCAACTCCTTAACGTTATTCTTCAAGTCTTTCTGAGGGCGATACTTGCGCCAAAAAGGTAGTGGAGTTGTGTGACGCTCGTCACGCTATGTGTGACGTCCGTCACAAGTCTGTTTTGCGTGACGCTCGTCACGCACCCTGTGACGTCCGTCACAGGCACAGCGTTGATGACTTGTGCGCTTTGGGCTGGGCTTTGGCATTTGGTCATTTGTTTCCTTTTTATTGCTTTTTACACCTCTTTTTTTCCCTTTTTCACTTTTGCTTCAAAATGGGTACCTGATGTAAAATAGAAAAGAAATACTGCATAATATCTGATAAAATGGGATAAATTAAAGTAAATGATAATATAATCTAATTAAATTAAGTCTTAAAATGTGATATAATTTCGTGTTATCACAAGCATCAGCTAACCTCAAGCCGTGGTTACCGTTTGAGAGTTGGTTTCGCCGGGTGGTGGAGATGTTACTCCGAGGAGTTCAGCATCGTGACGTTGGGTCAATGGTATTCCCCAGTAGTGCAATACTGAAGGAAGAATTTCTGTCGTGCAAGATGGAAGTTGGAAGATGTTACTCTGAGGGGTTTAGCATCATGACGTTAAAGCAACAATATCCCCCCAGTAGTGCGATATTGGAGGAAGAATTTCTGTCGTGTGAGATGGAAGTTGGAAGGTGTTACTCTGAGGAGTTCAGCATCGTGATTTTGGATCAACAACATTCCCCAGTTAGTCCCCGACAAGCGTCTGCCTGGTTTTGACATATGTAGATGTCATCCCTACGATACCAGTAAGTGTCGTGTCGATCCCCGTAATGTCCCTTTTCTTGGGTGTCAGTAAACATCATTGTTCGGTGTCAGTAAACATCATTGTTCGATGTCAGTAAACATCATTGTTCGATGTCAGTAAACATCATTGTTCGATGTCAGTAAACATCATTGTTTGATGTCAGTAAACGTCATTGTTTGATGTCAGTAAACGTCGGGTTCCTTCCCAGTCATCAGTAAATGTCTGGTCGAATATTCCTTCTTGGGTGTCAGTAAACATCATTGTTCGATGTCAGTAAACATCATTGTTCGATGTCAGTAAACATCATTGTTCGATGTCAGTAAACATCATTGTTTGATGTCAGTAAACGTCATTGTTTGATGTCAGTAAACGTCGAGTTCCTTCCCAGTCATCAGTAAATGTCTGGTCGAATATTCCTTCTTGGGTGTCAGTAAACATCATTGTTCGATGTCAGTAAACATCAATGTTCAATGTCAGTAAACATCATTGTTCGATGTCAGTAAACATCATTGTTTGATGTCAGTAAACATCATTGTTCGATGTCAGTAAACGTCGAGTTCCTTCCTAGTCATCAGTAAATGTCTGGTCGAGTATTTTTCCTTTGGTGTCAGTAAACATCATTGTTCGATGTCAGTAAACGTCGAGTTCCTTCCCAGTCATCAGTAAATGTCTGGTCGAGTATCTTTTCTTTCGTGTCAGTAAACATCATTGTTCGATGTCAGTAGACGTCGAGTTCCTTCCCAGTCATTGGTAAATGTCTGGTCGAATACTCTCTGATATGTCGCCATCAGAGTGGTGGTTGGTGTTATTTCCGACATGGCCAACGGAATTATCACAAGAAAATGGAGAATGAGGTTCATGATTTGGCAAACAAGAGTAGTATGAAGTTGTCGGGGTTCAAATGTGGTGATCCGGGATCATCCGCGCGAAAGAAAATATTTGTTCGGGGTTCAAGAAAAGCAAAAAAAAATCAATCAGAAAGTTTCGGGGTTCAAGAAAAGAAAAAATATAATAATCCCCAACGGAGCGCAAATTGTTCGTCTGTTCTTGGTATTCAATAACTCTTCACCCTGATCATCTGAAAGCCGAGGCTGTTCATATCGACAGGTTCACAGTGGATTGAATAGGGGCAGCTGTAACACCTCAAAATTTGCCCTCCTCTCTTGGGACTAGCTTAGCATATTGCATTTCATTTTTGTAGGACATTAAGCATTTGCATTATTGCATATCATGTGAAAATAAACAAGTCATCCTCCTAAGTCTTTCTCAGAAGATAGAGAGGTTAAGAGGTTTAAGCCTGAGGGTCTCCATAAATTGATCACCAACCATCTGAGGGTTTGGGCTTCAATTAGGGTTTTCTTGGTTCTTCAAGGAGGTTGAGCATTATCTTGATTACAAGGGTACATCATCATCATCATGGTTATGTCATCCTCAAAGGTTTCAGAATTCATGATCAAGTTCCTTGGGATTAGGGTTTTGACCTCTGGTCAACCCTAATCAGTTGCATTCTTTCAGTCAGGGATCTTTAAGGAGATGAGGTATTTGGTGATGGTGTGGATCACATGATCATTTTGAAGAGCTTATTAGAGCTAGGGGTTCATTTTAGAGCCAATTCCTCAAGTGGTTGAGGCTCAAGCTGATCAGAGCACTTCTAAGTCATCTGTCAACCAAAAAGTCAACAGAAAGTCAACTGAGGGCTAGGAGGTGGAGAAATGAGTTTCAACATCTCATTCATGTTCAAGAGAGACTTATTCATCATGTCAAATGTATATCTTGAAGAACTTGAGGTCAGATCAAAAGTTTCCAAAAATGGAAAGTGACCTATAATTGAAAGTTTCCAAAAATGGAAAGATTTTGGTTCAAATTCAACTTGATTTTACATCATCAAAGAAGCTTCAATTGAATTTTTGTTGAACATGAAAGTTGAATATATTTTTCTCCCATTTCGAAAAAGTCCAAGATCATGAATTTATGATGAATGGTTGAGAAGATATGAGCAAATGATCATGAAGTATGCATGGAACTTCAAAGGCGTGAAAGGAAAATTTGGCAGAGCTTTCGCAAAACTGAGCGTGCAAAAACCTGTGTTCTTTTGGTTTGTGAGATGGCTATTTATAATAGCCTTGGTAACTGCATTCCGTTTCTCCCATTCTTCAGCGTGGCTATATCCACGGCGTGCATATAGGAGACCAACTCCTTAACGTTATTCTTCAAGTCTTTCTGAGGGCGATACTTGCGCCAAAAAGGTAGTGGAGTTGTGTGACGCTCGTCACGCTATGTGTGACGTCCGTCACAAGTCTGTTTTGCGTGACGCTCGTCACGCACCCTGTGACGTCCGTCACAGGCACAGCGTTGATGACTTGTGCGCTTTGGGCTGGGCTTTGGCATTTGGTCATTTGTTTCCTTTTTATTGCTTTTTACACCTCTTTTTTTCCCTTTTTCACTTTTGCTTCAAAATGGGTACCTGATGTAAAATAGAAAAGAAATACTGCATAATATCTGATAAAATGGGATAAATTAAAGTAAATGATAATATAATCTAATTAAATTAAGTCTTAAAATGTGATATAATTTCGTGTTATCAAACTCCCCCATACTTAAATCTTTGCTTGTCCTCAAGCAAAATTCAGTATAGAACTTGTTAAAAGTTTTAGCCTGATGGAATATTAAAGCGCACATCAATTCGTACTAGGTTGCCAATGGATTTTTGTTTAGGAGGACTTGAGTTTAATCTTGACATCAACAACTACCTTTACAACTTAGATAACCCTACCTTATGCCAATCAGTTCAAGTGCCCTATGATAGCTATCCTGGTTCCTTTAGTCTTATTTTACCCGTTTTCATTCTAGCGAAATCACATTAAGCCCTTTATCTTTTCGCGCACATAGTGGAGTAACCGGTTAGTGATTATGATCCGCATTTAGCTAGAAGTTCTGGTACATAAGTCGGATAACTTCATTATTCAGTCCATTGCAAATTGCGGGGGATCGAACCGTAGTCCGCCCTACCAAGTTCAGTACCAGATTCCTACTGAACCAATTCATAATGGATCTTTCGTATTGTGCTTTTACATGATCTGCAACCTTTAGATTAAATGATCCGGTAAGGATCACCTAATTTGATTAGTGCATTTCTTGATATATTTATGTATCTCAGGTTACTTTGGGGATCATTCACTTATATTCATCGGCTCTCCACGTAGTTTGCTATTAAGATGGTGCTGACTTCTGTATAAACTACTTGGGGTTACCATAGAACTAAAAGTTCAAGGAGTTCGGTATAATAGGTACTTATCCTGATCTAACATATTGAGGTTCTCAGAGCGTTGTTATGGTAATGATTTTGTTTTGATTTCACTCAAATTTTATAAAGTAAGCCACCTTTATACTTATTGGGTGTGTTAAAATTTTTTTGTTATGGCTCAAGAAAATTGAGGGAAATAGATAATAGAAAATTTTTCACATTCAGGACTTAACTTAAAAAATATATATATATATATTTTTTTTTATAGGGAAATAACAATGAAAAGGGAGAGTACATACTTGAAACAAAGATGAGAATGGAAAGAATAATGTTTCCCCCCCATACTTAAACTAAACATTGTCCTCAATGTTTTAAGGGAAAGAAATACAAGATGGAAAGGAAAAAGAAAATAACAACTAAGGCTGCCTTCCACCTCTGGTTCTTGGTCCTGGTGATCTTTGACGTATGTCTAAGCTGTCGAATCTGCTAAACAACTCAGTAAACCGCTGGTCGGTTATGGCATTCCGAGCATCCTGTTGCTGTTGCATTTGACGCATCATCTGCATCATCTCTGTATTCTGTGCCTGCATTCCATCGATAGCATCCATAATGTCATCGTTGGTCGCAGGCCTTCGTCGTCGACGACGTTGGGAGGATGGGCCGGCTGCATTACTGGAAGGGTTGAGCGGGACTGATTGTTGTGTTGGCGGATGATCACCTTGTTCCATTTCTTCAAACTCATCTGTTTGCTGGTTTGTTTGTGAAGGCTCGGTGATTTCAGGAGCGCTGAGATCATAGAGGTGGCGGTCCGGGTTTGTGACATCGGTTAGGGTGGTATTGGGTAGCACAACACTTGGGACAGCTTGGTTGTTCACCATAAGATAGTATCCTCCGCCTACTCTGTTTTTAATCAGGCGGCTGGAGCGACAATAGCTGATATCCATAGACAGGGGTGGTAGGGATTCTAAAGTTTGGAGTTTATCCCCTAGGTTCAGGCCAAGTGCTATGGAGGTTATTAATCCACCAATTATGAATGGTTGCCGGCCTCTAGCACATAAGGTGCGGATATGATGAAAGAGAAAAGAGGCGGCGTTTACCTTAGTATCCGATTCGAAAACGCACTGGAGGAAAAAAAGTTCTTTTGAGTTGACCTTACTGTTGTTTGGTCTTCCAAAGAGTGTGTTTTGCAGGATACGGAGAAAATAACGGATGGTGGGGTTATGGATGTGGGAGAGAAGGAGTTCTTCCCAGTTGTAGGTAGTTATACCGGAAATTTTCTTAAAAAGGTCGAAAACTAGAACTGTGTTCCAGTTTGAGGTTGGAGGGATTCTGGCATGCAGCAGACCTTCTGTGGGAAATTGTAGCATGGCACTCAATTGGCGTTGGGTTAGAGAGTACTCGGTGTTAAACATACGGAAGGTTGCCGTACCGGTTAGAAATTCACCTTCACCGGCGGGAGTGGTGTAGTCGTAAGAACTTAGGAATTCTAAGGTTAAGGAAGGGTAGGTGGGTTGGTTATGAGTGCAAAGGAAGGTTAAGTCGGCTTTACGGAGCATCCACTCGATACCTTGGAGTAAGCCCAATTGTTGTAAACAAGTTAAATCGGGGTACCTGGTGGAAGCGACGCCTCGCTGTTGGAAGCGCTCGAATTGCTCTTGCTGATAGTTGTCATCTCCGGATCGGAAGATGATATTTCCGAAATTTTGATTTCCCGCCATTGTGATGAATTTTTGAAGGGATGATTTGGAAAAGGAAAAGAATTGTATATTTGATATGAGAGAATTGTTTGTGGTGAATGAAGGAGGTTTTGGTAGGGTATTTATAGGAGAAAAATGTGGGAGGTGAAAAGAAAGAGTGGTTGAAAAGTAATTAAATGTGGTAAATGAAAAATGAATGGGGAATGTAAAAAGGTAGGGGTGTAACGTTCGTCTCCAACGGCTCCCTAACGTTCACATGTCTGAGAGGCGTTACGCTCGTCACAAGGCTGTGACGCTCGTAACAGGCACTAAGTGTGCCGTCCGTTATGGGTGGTGTGACGCTCGTCACACTTCCTTTTTGGAAAGGCTTAGTAGCGCTTCACAGAATCACTTTGGTAGCGTATTTTAATGTTTTATTTAGCTTATGGTTATATTTAGTCTGCAATTTTAATGCACTGGGCATGTTACTTGCTTTGTATAATAATAATAGGTAACAACAGTAGAACGTAACAGGCATTTGCATAATAAAATTAACTAAACAGCTTCAATAAAAAGGAGATCATAATGTATTACAGGAAGGGAAAATAATGAAATGAAATAGAAATAATCATGAATTCAAACAACATTAATGAAAAAAATCTAGCCTAAAACTAAATAACTTAGAAAGGAAAAAATACTTAAATTCCATCTATCTTCGGATCTCTGGCCGGAGGAGTAAAAGAGTTAACATGATGCCATAACATACGTAACTGACTTGCCGTGCTGCTCATGTGTTCTAGGACTGCAAGTCTCAAGCTGTGGAAATCTTCCCTGAGGGCGTTTTGTTCTGACATCAAAGCTTCAATGACGGTTTTAATATCTGTTCCTGGCATATGATGTCGGAGATCAGGCATAGCTGATTCTTCGGTCAGGACAGGCTGAGGAGGAGGATCAATATCATGGTAGCCGGATGGAGTCTGAGGGTCAGATTCAGCAAGAGAGATATGGTCAACATAGTGCTCATAGTCATCACAAATCTCATAATCCTGGATGGATTCAGTGGATCCATCAGGAGTTGGGGTTTCATTCAGGTTATAGAGCCAGTTCCTTTGGTTATGAACACTAGTCCTAGGATCGGGCATGGTGAATAGGCAGAGAACCTGGTTATCAATAACAAGCTCAAACTCATCAGACCCTATGTTTGCTATAAACATAGTGTTGAAGAGGAAAGGTATACTCATAGTGGTAATGCCACAAAAAGGGTT
Source organism: Lathyrus oleraceus (assembly GCF_024323335.1). Taxonomy (NCBI): domain Eukaryota; kingdom Viridiplantae; phylum Streptophyta; class Magnoliopsida; order Fabales; family Fabaceae; genus Lathyrus; species Lathyrus oleraceus. Next base: position 487,658,269 of record NC_066585.1, read on the forward strand.
CAGGTCAAGCATAGGCTGACGTAATCCAATAGCATTACCTATCATAGTTATCAGGCCGCCTATTCTAATGGGTGCTCTCTCATCCTGGATAAGGTGGTCCAAATTAGCTAACATAAAAGTAGCACCGTTTACTGGACGGTTCTGGGAAGCACAAAATATGATGAAGAGTTCATCACGTGAAACTGAAGTACTATTTGGCTTCTTCCCAAATAAAGTGTGGGTCAGGATCTTATGGAAATAGCGAAAAGCCGGGTTATGTATGTTTCCAGAGAGAAACTCATGTTCTTCGGGCTCATCATTTCCAGTCAGCTTACCCCAAAAGTGTTCAAGCTCTCTATATTCAAAAAGTTCTTCCTGGCTTATAGTGAATGTATCAAAGGAGGTAGGAAAACCCAAAAGGTTGGTGAAGTCTCTAATATTAAATTGGTACTCCATATTGAACATTCTGAACTGGATAAAACCTCTGGTAATTCCTTTTCCATGGCTAGGTAGATAGATTAATGAACTAAGGAATTCTAGTGTGAGCCTCCGGTAGGTGGTGAAAGGTCTCAGGATAGGGGAGGTCTCCCATCCTATCTGATTCAGCAAAAACAGGACACTCTGTCTCAGTCCAAGGGCAGTCATAGCCCAATCATCAGCATATAAACTAGGTAGCATTTCTCTAGTGGCTAGTTCTTCAAACCTTCGTTTCTGAGCCATTCCTCTGAACTTGATACCCATACGGTCAAAATGTCCCATCTGGTTAGTGTTAACTAGAGAAAAGAAAACATGAGTTTAAGTCAGGATTTGGCCAAATGCCGAAAGAAGAAAAGAATTATTATTATTATATATAGATATATTTTTTTCTTTTTGAATAAATCAATAATGAATACTAAATAGAAATTAAAAGAATAATTAAGAGAAAAATAGAGAAATGATAATAATAATAGAATAATAAAATAGCAGATTAATTTGTGGGTTGTCTCCCACTAAGCGCTTTGTTTAAATGTCGCAAGCTCGACAAAGAAATTGTTAAATATTGTCTATGAGTCCTGGGGGCGTTTCGTCTAAGTGTAGAATCTGCGAATCCTCGTTGGTTTCCGCATAGTGATAATGTTTCAGACGTTGCCCGTTTACGGTGAACGGTTCTGTAGATTGTCCTTTTATTTCTACCGCTCCACTGGGAAAGATTTTAGTGATATGGAAAGGTCCTGACCATCTGGATCGTAGTTTTCCCGGGAATAATTTTAGTCTGGAGTTAAATAAGAGTACTGCGTCGCCTTGCTTGAAGATTTTCCTTGATATACGCTTATCATGCCATTGTTTTGTTCTTTCTTTATAGATTTTGGCATTTTCATAGGCGTCTCTTCTGAGTTCCTCTAATTCGTTTATGTCAAGGATTCTCTTTTCACCGGCGGCTTTGTAATTCAGATTTAAATTTCTAATAGCCCAATAGGCTTTATGTTCTAATTCTACCGGGAGGTGACAGGATTTTCCATAAATGAGCTTAAATGGGGTCGTCCCTATGGGAGTTTTATAAGCAGTTCGGTATGCCCATAAAGCTTCTGGTAATTTCAATGACCAATCTTTCCTTGAAGTGGCGACCGTTTTTTCTAGTATTTGCTTGATTTCTCTGTTAGATACTTCCACTTGTCCACTGGTTTGAGGGTGGTAAGGTGTTGCTATCCTATGTCTCACTCCATATTTAAGTAGTAGTTTTTCGAGTACCTTGGATATAAAGTGCGATCCACCATCACTGACTACTATCCTTGGGATGCCAAATCTCGGAAATATTATATTTTTAAAGAGTCTAGTTACTACTCGGGTGTCATTAGTTGGGGAAGCTATAGCTTCGATCCACTTTGATACGTAGTCAACCGCCACGAGTATGTATTTGTTTCCGAAGGAGGATGGAAATGGTCCCATGAAGTCTATTCCCCACACGTCAAAAATCTCTACTTCCAAAATACCTTTTTGTGGCATCTCGTCACGTCTAGATATGTTTCCCGTGCGTTGACATCTGTCACACTCCTTAATAGCCGCATGTACGTCCTTCCATATAGTTGGCCAATAAAAGCCAGCTTGTAGGATTTTAGAGCAGGTCTTGGATGTACTTGTGTGTCCACCATAAGGCGCAGAGTGACAGTGTTGGATTATATTTTCTACCTCTTCTTCGGGTACACATCGACGGAAAATACCATCGGGACCTCTTTTGAAAAGTAAGGGATCATCCCAGTAATAGTGTTTTATGTCGTGGAAGAATCGTTTCTTCTGCTGGTAAGATAAAGTAGGTGGAACTATTCCGGCAGCTAAATAATTGACTAGATCAGCGTACCATGGTATGACAGATATAGCTAAGGTGGTTTCTACTTGCATGTCGGAGTTGTTCTCTTCCAACGTAGCTATGAGTTTGTCATACGAGAAATCATCATTAATGGATGTTCTTTCTGGTTCAAGGTTCTCAAGTCTAGAGAGGTGGTCTGCTACTACGTTCTCAGTTCCTTTCTTGTCCTTGATTTCTAAGTCGAATTCTTGTAGTAACAAGATCCATCTTAGGAGTCTAGGTTTAGCATCCTTTTTTGTTAGAAGGTACCTGATAGCAGCGTGATCAGTGTAAACTATTATTTTGGCTCCTACCAGGTAAGAACGAAATTTATCTAGCGCAAATACTACTGCTAGGAGTTCTTTCTCGGTTGTGGCATAATTCATCTGTGCTTCATCCAGGGTTCTGCTTGCGTAATATATAACATGGAGCTTTTTATCCTTTCTTTGTCCTAAGACAGCACCTACAGCATAATCACTGGCATCGCACATTATTTCGAATGGTTCATTCCAGTCTGGTGTCTGCATTATGGGTGCGGAGATCAATGCTTGTTTAAGAGTTTGAAATGCTTTTAAACAGTTGCCGTCGAATATGAATTCAGCATCTTTCATTAATAGTCCGGTTAAGGGTTTAGTTATCTTAGAGAAGTCTTTGATGAATCGTCGGTAAAAACCGGCGTGTCCTAAAAAGCTTCGTACTTCTCTCACGGTTCTTGGGGGTTGAAGATTTTCGATTACCTCTATTTTGGCTTTGTCTACTTCAATTCCTCTGTTCGAGATGATGTGTCCTAAAACAATGCCTTCTTGTACCATAAAATGGCACTTTTCCCAATTAAGTACTAAGTTTACTTTTACACATCGTTCAAGAACTCTTTCCAGGTTTTCAGGGCATTCTTCGAAACTTTGTCCGTATACAGAAAAGTCATCCATGAATACTTCCATGATGTTTTCGAGAAAGTCGGCGAAAATCGCCATCATGCATCTTTGAAAAGTTGCAGGGGCATTGCACAGACCAAACGGCATTCGTCTATACGCGAAGGTACCAAAAGGGCATGTGAATGTTGTCTTTTCTTGGTCATCAGGGTGAATTGGTATTTGAAAGAAGCCTGAATAACCGTCTAAATAACAGAAATGTGAATGTTTAGCTAATCGTTCTAACATTTGGTCAATGAATGGTAAAGGGAAATGATCTTTTCGGGTTGCTTTGTTTAGTTTCCTATAATCAATGCACATTCTCCATCCCGATTCGATTCGTTTAGTTATAGTTTCTCCTTTTTCGTTTTCAATAACGGTTATGCCTCCTTTCTTTGGTACAACGTGTACAGGACTAACCCATTTGCTATCAGATATAGGATATATAATACCTGCTTCCAATAACTTGGTTATTTCTTTCTTTACTACCTCACTTAGGATCGGATTTAGTCTTCTCTGGTGTTCCCTAGAGGTTTTACCGTCTTCTTCTAACATGATGCGGTGCATACAAATAGAAGGGCTTATTCCTTTAAGATCGGTTATGTGGTATCCTAGTGCGGTTGGATATTTTCTTAAGATATGTAGGAGTTTTTCTGTTTCGAGTCTTCCTAGATCTGCATTGACTATTACAGGTCGTTCAAGTTCTAAGTCTAGGAATTCATATCTCAGATTTTTGGGAAGTGTTTTCAAATCAGGGGTTGGTTTGTTAAGACACTGCGTAGGATCTGGTGTTATTGCTAAGCATTGTTTAGATTTGTCTTCTAAAAGATAGTCTGATGATTTGTCTTCTCCTGACTCTGCTTCTTTTATGCATTCATCGATGATATCCATGAAGTAACATGTATCTTCTATTGCAGGTGCTTTCAAGAATTGGGAAAGAATGAATTCAATTTTCTCTTCACCTACTTCGAAGGTGAGTCTTCCTCGTTTTACGTCTATGATTGCACCGGCAGTTGCTAAGAATGGTCTTCCTAGTATAATAGGTGTAGTATCATCTTCTCTAATGTCCATAATTGTGAAGTCAGTGGGAATGTAAAACTGACCTATGCGTACGGGAACGTTTTCAAGGATTCCTACAGGATATTTGATGGAACGATCCGCTAGTTGTACAGACATCTTGGTCGGTCTTAATTCTCCCATTTCCAGTCTCTTACATATGGATAAAGGCATAACGCTAATTCCGGCTCCTAAATCGCATAAGGCTTTGTCGATGACAAATTTTCCTATGTGACAGGGTATAGAGAAGCTACCCGGATCCTTGAGTTTAGGAGGCATGTTTTGGATTATAGCGCTACATTCGGCAGGGAGTGTAACAGTTTCGCTATCCTCAAGTTTCCTTTTATTAGAAAGAATTTCTTTTAAGAATTTAGCATATGAGGGCATCTGCGTAATAGCTTCGGTAAATGGAATTGTAACGTTTAATTGTTTAAGGAGATCGACAAATTTTCTAAATTGGCCTACATCTTTGGTTTTAACAAGCCTTTGAGGGTAAGGTATAGGTGGTTTGTAAGGTGGTGGAGGTACATAAGGTTCCTTCTTTTCTAGGGTATCCTTATTACTCTCTTCCTTTTCCTTAGGTTCACTTTCCTCAGTGGATTTCTTAGGGTTTTGGTTTTCTATCCTTGGATCAGACGGTCCTTCCACTTCCGTTCCACTTCTTAATATAATTGCATGAGCTTGGCTTCTCGGATTAGGTTGGGGCTGTCCAGGGAATGTACCAGTTGGTGCAGCAGTAGGTGCTTGTTGTTGAGCTACTTGAGATATTTGTGTTTCCAGCATTTTGTTATGGGTAGCCAAGGCATCTACTTTGCTTGCTAGTTGTTTAAGTTGTTCGCCAGTGTGTATGTTCTGGTTTAAGAAATCTTTATTGGTTTGTTGTTGGGAAGCTATAAAGTTTTCCATCATGATTTCCAAGTTGGATTTTCTAGGGGTATTATTGTTAGGATTTGGTTTCTGATATCCTGGAGATATAGATGGGGTTTGATTCGGAGACTGTCCAGGTGCGTATAAAGCATTATTACTCTTATATGAAAAGTTTGGATGGTTCTTCCAATTTGGGTTATAGGTATTCGAATAGGGGCTTCCTTGAGCATAGTTTACTTGCTCTGTTTGGATTCCAGTCAAGAGTTGACATTCCGCAGGAGTGTGGCCTTGGATTCCACAGACCTCGCAATTCTGAGTTATAGCAACCACGGCGGTTGGTGGTGATACGTTTAAACTTTCAATTTTCTGGACCAAAGCATCCACTTTTGCATTAACGTGATCAAGGTTACTTATCTCGTACATGCCAGTTTTCGGTTGAGGTTTTTCCACTGTTGTTCGTTCGGTTCCCCACTGATAGTGGTTTTGGGCCATGCTCTCGATAAGCTGGTAAGCATCAGCATAAGGTTTGTTCATTAGTGCACCACCTGCAGCGGCGTCTATTGTTAACCTTGTATTGTATAAGAGACCATTATAAAATGTGTGAATTACTAACCAGTCTTCCAGACCATGGTGTGGGCAAAGTCTCATCATGTCTTTGTATCTTTCCCATGCTTCGAAAAGAGACTCGTTGTCTTTCTGTTTAAATCCGTTTATCTGGGCTCTTAACATAGCTGTTTTGCTTGGCGGAAAATATCGGGCAAGAAAAACTTTCTTCAACTCGTTCCATGTGGTGACTGAGTTGGAAGGGAGAGATTGAAGCCATCTTCTAGCGCTATCTCTTAATGAGAAAGGAAAAAGACGAAGTCGAATTGCCTCTGAAGTGACACCATTAGCTTTAACAGTATCAGCATATTGAACAAATACGGATAAATGAAGGTTTGGATCTTCGGTAAGATTTCCAGAGAGATGGTTCTGTTGCACAGCCTGCAACAGCGAAGGTTTAAGTTCAAAGTTGTTTGCTTCGATTGCGGGCGGAGCAATACTTGAATGCGGTTCATCTTGCGATGGAGCGGCGTAATCTCTAAGAGCACGAGCTGGTTCTGCCATCTCGGTTAAAGAAGGAAAAATGTTTTTGATATCAGGAAGGTTTATAGGAGGGAGATTGTTTTCGGCACGATATTCCCGAATTCGTCGTAAGACTCGGAGATATAGTTCGATATCGTTGATTCGTAAATAGAGCGGTTCGCCTTGAGAGCGAGTGCGTGGCATACAAATCAACGAAGGAAAGAATAGAAGGAAAAAAGAAACCTTAGTCTCTACAGCGTAACGGAAGAGTTACGATATCGATTAAATAAAAGATCCCCGGCAACGGCGCCAAAAACTTGATCGCTCGACTGTGTGAGTCGAGAATGGGATACAAACTGCAAGTGCACAGTTCTATCGCGTAGTTTTAAAAGATATCGATCCCACAGGGACTTATGAATCGATATACCGTTATCTAAAGTCACTACGTAAATCTAAGGTGAAAATGTTTGATTGTTTGGGGAAAAACTAAGAGCTAAACTAATATCTAGGTTGAATATCAATAAAACGGATATCGGTATGTAGTTCGTCAAAACTAGGGAATCAATTCCTTGTCGGTCACTCGGTTTTAAAATAAATCGTTTCGATTAACTTTATTGGTTAAAGGTTTTATCTCAAACTCTCGCTCTGTTGAAGAAACCATGATCTTATATTAATGTAGCTGTCACTTATAATTAAGTCAAAAATCATATTTTGAAAACAATAAAGTTGCAGAAACTCCTTTTAAGAAAATACTGACCGTTTTAAACACCCTTATCTCAAACTCTCGCTCTGTTGACTTAGGTTATACAATTAAATCTAAATGCTTAACTCTCGTCCTCACATTCAATCTTTAAAAATACTTTTTGGAAAAAGGTCAGAATTTAATTAATTCTAAAACTTGCTCTCGCCCTGAGATAGACTTAATGACTAACTTACACTGTCCAGTTAAAACCTCAAACTCTCGCTCTGTTGGTTTCAACTTCTTTATGTCTTTTACTTTTGTAAAAAATCTTGTTGTTAAACCTGTAGGTTAAGACCATAAAAAGATTGATTCTAATTTTAAGTTTGAATAGACCGACTTAGTCTTGACCCCTTATTCTGCTTACTTTACATACCGATACCTAGGCAAATTAGCCAGACATGCTAAATAAATAAGAATTTATATCATGCATAAACAGACTCATTCCAGGCATGCAATGTAAATAAACAATAGAATAAAACATTAAAAATTAAATAACGATTAAAGAACCTGAATGCGTAATACAATGGTCTTGAACACTCCTCCACAAGCCGGTAGGATTTGTTCTTGGATTCTTCAATTAAACAGTAAAATAAATCAAGGAAATAAAACTGGAATATAACGTAAGGTTAAATCCGGTATAAAGTTGCACAGTAGTTTCCGGTGTAGAAACTACTACGCGAAAAATATCTAAAAGCTAAGAACGGGGGAAAATAAATTGCAAGGGAAAAAGAAAATAAAGCTTGCAAAATAAAATAAATAAAGTGAACGATGCTGGAAAGGAAGAAAAATAGGCAAAGGCGTGAAAGGAAAATTTGGCAGAGCTTTCGCAAAACTGAGCGTGCAAAAACCTGTGTTCTTTTGGTTTGTGAGATGGCTATTTATAATAGCCTTGGTAACTGCATTCCGTTTCTCCCATTCTTCAGCGTGGCTATATCCACGGCGTGCATATAGGAGACCAACTCCTTAACGTTATTCTTCAAGTCTTTCTGAGGGCGATACTTGCGCCAAAAAGGTAGTGGAGTTGTGTGACGCTCGTCACGCTATGTGTGACGTCCGTCACAAGTCTGTTTTGCGTGACGCTCGTCACGCACCCTGTGACGTCCGTCACAGGCACAGCGTTGATGACTTGTGCGCTTTGGGCTGGGCTTTGGCATTTGGTCATTTGTTTCCTTTTTATTGCTTTTTACACCTCTTTTTTTCCCTTTTTCACTTTTGCTTCAAAATGGGTACCTGATGTAAAATAGAAAAGAAATACTGCATAATATCTGATAAAATGGGATAAATTAAAGTAAATGATAATATAATCTAATTAAATTAAGTCTTAAAATGTGATATAATTTCGTGTTATCACAAGCATCAGCTAACCTCAAGCCGTGGTTACCGTTTGAGAGTTGGTTTCGCCGGGTGGTGGAGATGTTACTCCGAGGAGTTCAGCATCGTGACGTTGGGTCAATGGTATTCCCCAGTAGTGCAATACTGAAGGAAGAATTTCTGTCGTGCAAGATGGAAGTTGGAAGATGTTACTCTGAGGGTTTAGCATCATGACGTTAAAGCAACAATATCCCCCAGTAGTGCGATATTGGAGGAAGAATTTCTGTCGTGTGAGATGGAAGTTGGAAGGTGTTACTCTGAGGAGTTCAGCATCGTGATTTTGGATCAACAACATTCCCCAGTTAGTCCCCGACAAGCGTCTGCCTGGTTTTGACATATGTAGATGTCATCCCTACGATACCAGTAAGTGTCGTGTCGATCCCCGTAATGTCCCTTTTCTTGGGTGTCAGTAAACATCATTGTTCGGTGTCAGTAAACATCATTGTTCGATGTCAGTAAACATCATTGTTCGATGTCAGTAAACATCATTGTTCGATGTCAGTAAACATCATTGTTTGATGTCAGTAAACGTCATTGTTTGATGTCAGTAAACGTCGGGTTCCTTCCCAGTCATCAGTAAATGTCTGGTCGAATATTCCTTCTTGGGTGTCAGTAAACATCATTGTTCGATGTCAGTAAACATCATTGTTCGATGTCAGTAAACATCATTGTTCGATGTCAGTAAACATCATTGTTTGATGTCAGTAAACGTCATTGTTTGATGTCAGTAAACGTCGAGTTCCTTCCCAGTCATCAGTAAATGTCTGGTCGAATATTCCTTCTTGGGTGTCAGTAAACATCATTGTTCGATGTCAGTAAACATCAATGTTCAATGTCAGTAAACATCATTGTTCGATGTCAGTAAACATCATTGTTTGATGTCAGTAAACATCATTGTTCGATGTCAGTAAACGTCGAGTTCCTTCCTAGTCATCAGTAAATGTCTGGTCGAGTATTTTTCCTTTGGTGTCAGTAAACATCATTGTTCGATGTCAGTAAACGTCGAGTTCCTTCCCAGTCATCAGTAAATGTCTGGTCGAGTATCTTTTCTTTCGTGTCAGTAAACATCATTGTTCGATGTCAGTAGACGTCGAGTTCCTTCCCAGTCATTGGTAAATGTCTGGTCGAATACTCTCTGATATGTCGCCATCAGAGTGGTGGTTGGTGTTATTTCCGACATGGCCAACGGAATTATCACAAGAAAATGGAGAATGAGGTTCATGATTTGGCAAACAAGAGTAGTATGAAGTTGTCGGGGTTCAAATGTGGTGATCCGGGATCATCCGCGCGAAAGAAAATATTTGTTCGGGGTTCAAGAAAAGCAAAAAAAAATCAATCAGAAAGTTTCGGGGTTCAAGAAAAGAAAAAATATAATAATCCCCAACGGAGCGCAAATTGTTCGTCTGTTCTTGGTATTCAATAACTCTTCACCCTGATCATCTGAAAGCCGAGGCTGTTCATATCGACAGGTTCACAGTGGATTGAATAGGGGCAGCTGTAACACCTCAAAATTTGCCCTCCTCTCTTGGGACTAGCTTAGCATATTGCATTTCATTTTTGTAGGACATTAAGCATTTGCATTATTGCATATCATGTGAAAATAAACAAGTCATCCTCCTAAGTCTTTCTCAGAAGATAGAGAGGTTAAGAGGTTTAAGCCTGAGGGTCTCCATAAATTGATCACCAACCATCTGAGGGTTTGGGCTTCAATTAGGGTTTTCTTGGTTCTTCAAGGAGGTTGAGCATTATCTTGATTACAAGGGTACATCATCATCATCATGGTTATGTCATCCTCAAAGGTTTCAGAATTCATGATCAAGTTCCTTGGGATTAGGGTTTTGACCTCTGGTCAACCCTAATCAGTTGCATTCTTTCAGTCAGGGATCTTTAAGGAGATGAGGTATTTGGTGATGGTGTGGATCACATGATCATTTTGAAGAGCTTATTAGAGCTAGGGGTTCATTTTAGAGCCAATTCCTCAAGTGGTTGAGGCTCAAGCTGATCAGAGCACTTCTAAGTCATCTGTCAACCAAAAAGTCAACAGAAAGTCAACTGAGGGCTAGGAGGTGGAGAAATGAGTTTCAACATCTCATTCATGTTCAAGAGAGACTTATTCATCATGTCAAATGTATATCTTGAAGAACTTGAGGTCAGATCAAAAGTTTCCAAAAATGGAAAGTGACCTATAATTGAAAGTTTCCAAAAATGGAAAGATTTTGGTTCAAATTCAACTTGATTTTACATCATCAAAGAAGCTTCAATTGAATTTTTGTTGAACATGAAAGTTGAATATATTTTTCTCCCATTTCGAAAAAGTCCAAGATCATGAATTTATGATGAATGGTTGAGAAGATATGAGCAAATGATCATGAAGTATGCATGGAACTTCAAAGTGTCATAACTTTTGATTCAAAACTCCAAATGAAGCCACTCTTTTTGAAAAATTCTTGTCTTGACCTATGATTTTCAAATCCAATCTTGCATTGCATGAAATTTAATCATATGCTCATGTGCTAATTCAAGTGAATTTTGGAGGGAAATTGAGGAATTTAAAATTGGTGCATCATATGAACAAAACACCATTTCCATTGTGTTCATTAGGTGATTTTGAGTGAAATTGGATGCTTGCATGTTACTATTCACGTCCAAATTAGGCCATGCACCACACTTTTCCAAATTTGCAAAACACCTCTCATTTTCACTAATCCTAATTAACTCATACCTAATACTAATTTGGATGTGATTAGTAGAGTATATATAAACCAAATCATAACAGAATTGTTCATAATCACAAATTCTAGATCTAGAAATTTTTTTTCCTCCAAATTTTTCTCTCATTGGAATTCAAATTTTCTCCACACAACCACACATTTTTTTGATAGATCCATCATCCTCATGACATTTGGAGCATGATTCATCCATTTTTTGTGGAATTTGAGAAAGGTTTGAAGCATGTCAAGCATATGAACACATCAATGGCAAGTGCAAATTAACCAAGATCTAGGTCGTGGCAAGCATCCATTTCTACATCAAGCTTCATAACAAGAGTGGAGAAGGAGATTTGGAGGCTTAGGAAGCTTGAACACACTGTTTTCATCCACTGCTCTTCAAGAGGTCAAAAATTCAAATCTCATAAATCTTGATTTTATGTACATAGACTTGTAGAGCTTTCATCACTGAGAATTCTGATATAAATTTCATGAAATTTGGATGAAAAATGAAGAAGTTATGTTGAATTAAAGTTTAGATCTAGAAACTTATTTCCTTCGATCCAGAAAATAGATGATGAATTAGGCTTAGCTTTTATGATATTTGGAATGTACTCATCAAGACCTTTCCAACGGTATATAGTTTGTAAAATTCTGAAGAAAAAAAAAACCGTGTACTGTTCACCACCGTCTTCATGAAGAAGACGGTGGTTTCCGCCGCTAGCGTCCACTAGTCGCCGTCGCTGGTCCGTCGCTAGTTTTTGACTAGGGCTTTGAACGAAACGACGTAGTTTTGGCCAGCGAAGTTCCCCTCGCTTCGATTCCGGCTGGGAGCATTTTCCATTTTATTCAATTCTTTTCATTATTTAATGTTCTTTTTCAATTTTTATTTCATTTTTTTCATGAGCTTCAAAAAATCATAACTAATTGTAGAATGATCCAAATAATTTCAGGTTTTTTGCTACTTGATCCTTGAAATGTCTAGAATTTTATGATGTTAATTTCTGGAATTGTGCCTGGCTGGATTTTGAATTGTGTTAGACTATGTAAACATGTATGCTTTTGTGACCTTGCCTCATTCATCCTATCATAAAATGCTCTATAATGCTCCAAATGCCATGAAATTTTGCATGATGATTCTTGACATGTTGATGGATGTTTTAGGCTTGGTTTTATATTTTTCTCATTTGCCATTTCTGTTTTATGTACATGTTAACATGGTGTGACAATGTGTGTCACACAATTGGATGTCCTATTTGATCATTTTCATTTCCATATCAATTGATCTCTTATATTTACAATTTTTGGTATGCTAATTGTGTTTGATGTGTTGAATGCTCATGAAAAAGTCCAGAATTGTTTGAGCCATTTCTGATTTAATGTGTATTTTCTCATCTTATATGTCCAATTGATGATCATGTTGTGTGCATTGCCTTCTCTTGGTTGAATGATGACCTTGCTTGATGATTTTGATTTGGTCCTTTTTAGGACATGTTCATGATTGATTAAACATGATTCATGTTGAATTTTAGATTCTGTTTTGAATTTTTTCTTCACTTTTGACCCTAGGCTTTGCCCTAGGGGTTTGTACTCACATTTGAGTTGTGAATTTCAGGTTCAAGTATGCATCTCCATGATTGATGTTGCTTCTTCATTTGAGTTTGGCCATTTGTTATTGTTTGCTAACATTTGTTTGTTTTGTAGGCTTTGGTGATAATTCACTTGAGTGTTTGCCTTATGGCTTACTCATTGTGTATATTGGACTTGTCTGTCTGTTGAGATCTATTGACTGTTGTCTGTTTGTCTGAATGTAAATATTATCTGTTTTAGCTTTTCTTACAGGTACTTTAGTCGCTTTAACTCATTATTTGAGTTGCTTTTCTTTGCTTGTGGTTGGCATACCACTTAGGTAACTTCCTTAACTTCATGTAGTCTGGAAGACCTGTCATGTTATTTTGGCAGGCACCTGTCTGAAGCCCTCCTTAAGAGGCCGTGTTTTTGCTTGTTTACCTTTGTGCCTTGTACATAAAGACCTCCTAAGTGAAGAGGCATTGGCAGATAAAAGGGATGTGTAATCCATCCTCTGCTACTCAGTTGTGTCATTCATCTTGCTCACACCCTATGTTGATGCACTTTGAATAAGAACCCAAAATCTTGTTGTGTCAGGTCATGCGGAATAGAGTCCCACATTCTGGACTCCCACACATTCTTTGATTCAAGCTCACCCAGGCCTGGGTTAAGAGCTATGAGGCATAACCCTCATCTCCATTTCATTTGCTCACCCTAACTTTCAATGTTAGAGGTTAAGAGCCTGACCACCCATTCCAGTATTTGGCTTGTTTGTCAAGGTCGATATGACCCCTTGACTAAAGCCCAACCTTGCTTGAGCCCCCTTGGTTGTGTATAGTGTGTGCTATTTGCTTTTGATGTTTATCTATTTTGCTTCTCATCTCCTTTCTGTAGGGGTCGTATGATCAACTTTCGAGGAAGTTGAACGTACGTAGAGATAGACTTGAGTTGACTCGCTGCCTGTGTGAGTCAAACTCTTGTTACAAACCTCAACCTAGGACTATTGTGGATTACATGATAACTAGTAGGCTCGAGTCAGTCTCCCTTTTAGTTTGTCATTTCCCAGTCTCTGGTTAGGATAGAAATTTCTCCCCTGTTTAGGGGAACTACGTCGCCCTGATCCTCATACCAGATGAGGTACGTAGCCAGGAGATCGTGCGAGATCTCTCCGGGCACCCTTTTCCTTTTTTGCATGTGTTGTTTGACAGTTATTAGGCTCGAGTTCCTGACTCCCTTTTAGCTTGTCTGTTTGTTACCCTCTTGTTTGTGTGGAGTCTGACGTAAGTCCAGCGATTGGCAGTCGGTTTCCCGTTTGGGTGTTTGTTTGTGTGGAGTCTGACGTAAGTCCAGCGATTGGCAGTCGGTTTCCTTGTTTGTGTTTGTGTGCTTGGAGTCTGATGTAAGTCCAGCGATTGGCATTCGGTTTCCTTGTTTGTGTTTTTTGTTCGGAGTCGGACGTAAGACCAGCCATTGACAGTCGGTTTCCATTTGTGAGTTTCTTTTGACGTCTCAGCGTCTTTGCGTGTGTTTTGTTTCGGCGTGCGTTAGCCGAACTACGGTAGCTCTGATTCTCATTCCAGATGAGATACGTAGGCATAGGATGCAATATCCTAGCGAGCCCTTTTTCCATTTCCCCGAACTACGTCGACTCTGATGTTTGTTTCTGATAAACTACGTAGGCCCAGGATGCGACATCTTGCCGAGTCACCTTCCTCCATCTTCCTTCGCCTGTGTGCTTATTCCAGTGTGTGTGCATTTTTTGAGCAGTTATTTAGCAACCTTTTTCTATTCTTTTGAGCGTGGATCCCGTCGAGTACGACGGACGTGAGGGGTGCTAATACCTTCCCCTTGCGTAACCGACTCCCGATCCTTGCAATCTCCGGTCGTAAGACCATTTCCTTTCCAGGTTTACTTCGAGCGTTTCCTTTCCCTTCTTTGGGATAAATAACGCACGGTGGCGGCTCTGTTTGTTTGCTTTTGCCCGCCGGTTGTTTTTCGCAGATGCGACAGACAGCTAAAGACATGTCGTGGAAGCTAAGGGATACAATGGAAGAATTAAATGAAGATAACACTCATCATGATGTGATCATCTTCATCCTGCTTTGTAGAGATTTGTTAAGAAGATTAAAGAAAGAGTCGGAAGAGCTTCAAGCTAGGAAGCCTGCAATTTGATTTTCGTTTTTATGTATTCTGTTTATTTGGGATGTATTTGACTTTGGGTCTTTAGGCCTTTATATTATGTATTTGAATGAATGAGATTTAAGTTGCTTCAGTATTATCTTGTTTTGATATTTCTTACTTCTCTGAATTATTAAACAACTAATGAATTCGAACGATTCCCTGAAAATAAAATATGCATATGATTTGCATCTCCATATACATCACTCACCAGAAAATTCAAAAATTACACTATCTTCTACCCTTTGTCCAGTAACGCTGACTAATCAACACCGATACGAGATGTGCAACAACTACATGATAACATTAGAACAAGGTAAGGCCAATCAGGTCATCATGAGGACAAACATCAATACCATTCAGGAGAAGATGGACCAGCTACTTGAGACTATGCTGGGAATTTCTCAAAGAGAAAGAGCTACTGAAATGGAGGCTGGTGCCAAGAGAATTGCAACTCATGCAGGCACCTCAGGCTTGGTCAATCAAGATGATACTTTTTCTCATGCTAAGGAAGTTCATGTCCATATACCAGTAGGGAACAAAGGCCACATAGAGCTTTCAGATGCATCTGCTCAACATGGATCCGAAGTAGCAGAAGATGACCAGTACGATGCTTTTTACATACCGGATCCACCAAAGCCCAAAGTTCTCATGGATCCTGATATAGAAAGACTCTGCGATTTGGAGAAGAAAGTGAAGGTCATAGAGGGTAAAAATATCTCCGGCTCAGCGGCCATGAACATGTGATTGGTTACGAATTTGGTTATCCCGACTAAATTCAAAACCCCTGATTTTGCAAAATACAAAGGCCAGACCTGCCCAAGAAGCCATTTGGTGATGTACTTTAGGAATATGGATGCACATACTGAAAATGATAAGCTACATATACATTTTTTTCAAGACAACTTAAGTGGTGCATCTCTAAGGTGGTACATGAGCTTGGAACAAGGACGAATTCGGAGTTGGGAAGACTTGGCTGACGCTTTCCTCCGCCAATACAAATACAATCTTGATATAGCACTTGACCATATGCAGTTACAAGGCATGGAAATGAACGATAAATAGTCATTCAAAGAATACGCTCAATGATGGAGGGAGTTGGCCGCTCAAGTGGAGCCTCCATTATCCGAGAAAGAAATGATGGGAATATTTGTGGACACGCTGAAAGATCCTTTCTTTGAAAAATTAGTGAGCAGCGTGACATCAGATTTTGCTCACTTAGTAACCATTGGGGATCGAATTGAGAAGGGCCTAAAGGATGGTTAAATTCAAGGCACAGTTGGAGCATCCAACGCACAAAATAAGTACTCTAGAGGTTTCCAGAAGAAAAAATAGGGTGATACAAATGCCATCTCAAGGGGGTATAAGGGTAAAAAAGTAAAACAACAACAACATGCTTATCAGTAACAACCTCCACAAAAGCGACAACAGCAAAACGCCCCTCCACAACGGCAGTTCAAACCAAGACCACCACGAAGGCAGCTCGATCTTTTTCCTGTACCTTATAACCATATATTTCCGTACTTGCAGAAGGAAGGACCATTAACTTTGAGAGAGTTTAGGCCAGCCACTTTTCCTTATCCTCCCGGATACGATGCTAATGCCCATTGTAAATTTCACATGGGTGCGCCAGACCATACTTTGGAACACTGCTACGCCTTCCAAAATTGTGTACAAGATTTGGTTGAGGCTAAAGCTGTTACTTTTACCCCAAGAGGTCCAAATGTCAGGACTAACCCCATGCCTACACATGGAGGGGCATCAGTTAGTGTCATAGAAGAATTCAATGGGTAAAGATTGGTCAGGAAGGTGGAAGAAATTCAAACTCTTATCACTATGATATGGGTATAATTGTTGAAGAGTGGTTTAATATCAGTAGACCTTGTTGACGAAGATAACATTGAAGAGTTGAATGGTTTCATTCAAAAAATGCTTGATCAAGGTACAATGCAAATTGAGCGTCGTATCGAAGAAAAAGAGGAGGCAGCAATTGACATTCCTTATAATGTGATCAATGTGCAAATCCTCATCACCCCACTGGTGATAGAGTTTCCAACACCATTTGCCTACGAAGATAAGAAAGTTGTGCCATGGATATATCAGCCCAGAGCTTTTAAGAGGGGCGGTGCCACCATGGACGGCTGCCTGCCACCTTCTTCTCCGGCAGGTAGGTCGGAGAGCGAGGGAGGAAGTTGTAAAGCATTCTCCGCGCTTCATTTGAAGAGAGAGAGAGGTTTTGGAAAATGACTTCAGTCTCTCCCTCTCCCTTTGGTTTAGTGCATCCTTTGGGTTGTTGGCTGGATACGGTGGTGACAAGTCTCTCCACCGTGGACACTTGTCACCGGCCTGGTGAGTCCCTTGTCCCCTTATCACGTGCGTGTTTCCCTACTCCTTTATCATACACCCTTCAATCTGGCCCTTTGATCTAAGTCAAATGTGGGAAGTCAAAGATTAGACGCACCCAATTCTTTGCCGAAGTCAATCATTGTTGACTCATTTCCTTGGGGAACCGTGGAGACCTAGGCCCTTATCCTCTTTGGGCCTTGGTTTATTCTGTTTACACCCCCACCTTTTTAGCATATTCTGGCCCATTTACTCTTTTATTATTTTATTTTGTTTTCTATTTCATATTTCCTTGTTTCTCATATTGTTAATTAATTAATTAAATTATGGTTAAATAAATCTAATTCAATTAAATTAGTATTTTGATTAATATTCATAACCTTATTTTATTTAGTTAATATTTTAATTTAACCTCGTTAAACATTTTATTTAATCATTTAGTCATTTATTTTCGTAAGATTGACTTAGACTTGCCATTTTGCATTTCTTTAATCATTTAGTTTGCGCAATTCTTATTTCAACTAAACCATGCGTTATATTTTATTAATGGAATCTAATTGTTAATTACCTCAAAAATTTACCTAAACCATGTTAAACCATTAAAAATCACATAATTCTCGATCCAATGACGAGTCCATTTTCAAATACCTCTCTAAGTCGATCGCTTTTAGCATCACCAGTAACCTCACATAACTTACTCTTAGGATTTATTACAATGAGACCTATTCAATTTTTAATTAATCGATTAGATGCTTGATTCACTAAACATCCACCTTTAATTTATTCGCAAACACAAATTTAAAACCTCGACCCAACATCGAGTATTTTTGTTTAAATTAATTAAAATACCTAATCACAATTAAGAACCTTTCCATTTTAAATGAAAAGGGAGATGGTTTTGAGCCTTCAACTCCTCTCCTCGATTGTTTGAATACGATTCCCTTACTCGGTTAGTCAAACAATTGTCATTTCACTATAAAACTTATAACCCAATTAAATCAAACCTATTTTTCGTAATAATCTAAACAAAGAGGGATATGGTCTAGAGCCTTAGATTCCTCTCCTCAAATGCTTGGATATGAGTTGCCTTACATAGTCAATCAGGCATTTGTCGTTTATCTAAAGATATCAACCATACATAAACCTATTTTCATAATCAATCAGATGAAAAAGAAAGTGGTCTAGAGCCTTCTATTCCCTTTCCTGAATATTTGGATACGAGTTACCTTACTCGAATATCTAAGTATTCATCATCCATTCAAAATACCTTAACTATTATCAAACCCTTTTATAACTAAGAATGAAAAGGGAGGTGGTTTTGAGCTTCCAACTCATCTCCTCAATTATTTGAATACGAGTTGCCTTACTCGACTATCCGAGTAATTGTCATCCATTTAAAATATCTTAACCATTATCAAATCTTTTTATAATTAAGGATGAAAAGGGAGATGATTTAGAGCCTTCGATTCCTCTCCTCGGTTATTTGGATACGAGTTTCCGTACTCGACTATATGACTAATTGCCATCCAAACAAAACATTCATTATGTTAAATTCAACTTATCACCCCCGTGTGATCAAAAATATTTTCAGAAAGAACATTGTTTAATCCTACTAACGCGCATAACAAATTAGTGCTTAAGCCTCTGCCGAGAGTAGATAAGCCAATGTTTGGCCTTTAGAATGCGATCTAAATAATTGTTCATTAAAAAACACCAAAAAATCATAGTTCCCCGAACTACGAATGCTCTGATTTCCTTATTGCACCATAATGATACGTAGGCACGAGATTGCGAGATCTTGGCGAGCACACTAATAAAAAACCTCCTTTTCCGCCCTTTCTGAGTGTCGCTGCGCGAAAAATACCCGAGTGTAAGAAACGCTCGAAATATAAACAAAACAGAGTCGCCACCGAACTTTATTTATTCCCAAAGAGGGAAAGGGGAAATATCGATAAAACCCACGAAAATAAAAAAGAAATGGTCATCGCAACCAAATCGGGTTCGGGAGTCGGTTATGCAAGGGGAAGGTATTAGCACCCCTCACATCCATCGTACTCGATGGGACCCATTTAGTTAGTTTCGTGTTAGAATGTTAGCGTGATATTGTTTGCAATCTTCTACTTATCGGGTAAGGAAAGAGAAAGAAAGAAAGGAAAGACTTAGGGTTTTTAATATTAATGTGCCTGACAAGATTTCGCAATCCTGCTCCTACGTATCTCCAGGTGCTATGAAGAACTCAAGGCATACGTAGTTCTACCCGAAGAGAACTACTAGATGGATTGCTTTTAAAGAGAGTGATGCTTGGATCATATTTGAGCGATTAAACCTTTACTTGCTGCTCACTCTTGGAGGCTGAAGTCTTTGTTTGTTTCGCATCAAAATAGATGTTGCATACTCTTTTCTGAAAATGTTTTCGGGGTCGCACGAGGGCGGAAAATAAGTTTGATAAGTTTGAGTTGATTTTAAGCGGAGACAGGCATCCAAGCAGGGAGCTCTACTGCAGTACTCGAATGCCCGAAAAGGAAGAGGCCTAAGCCCAATCACTCTCTTTTCATCCAAAAGTTTATTATGAAAATGTGTGGCAAATTAGGTCAAAGTTCATTAACGGAAGACAATTAGTCAGACAGAGAGCTCTACAGCAATGTCCAAATAATCGGGAAAGAGAAGGTCGATACCCAATCAATCTTTTTCTTCTATAAGAGAAATGACCTAATTCTGACTGTATGTTAATATGGAAGACGAATGTTTGAACATTGAGCTCTACAGCAGTATCCTAACATTCGAAACAGAGAAAGTCTAAACTTAATCAGTTTCTTCCATTTTTATTGTGAAAAACTTTTGAAAATAGGGGACGACTTGACGTTGGATCAAGCGTCTGAAGTTGACTTATGAAAATAATTTGGATGTGGCGGGGGTATATTTGACTTTGTAATCAATTTGGATTTGATTTAGGACAAAAGACTCGACGTTGGATTGAGTGTTTGTTTTTGTTCTTTTTCTGAAAAATGTTTATTTTAATCTTTAAATTAATAATTAACTGATACAATAAAGTAAATGAAAGCGGTAAATTTATTACATATTTTGGGAATGGGGGTACAGTTTACTGAATGGGGATACCGTATAATAATTAAAATAGCACAAGATTAAAAGACAATTGTAAAAATAAAAGAATCTCGTTGTAAGAAGGCCCAAGAGAAAGCCAAGGGACTCGAAGCAACAAAAAAATATAAGAAACTAAACTAAAAGAAATTTAGCGTTATGTTAAGCAATCATAAAGTGATTAATGTATGAATCGCCCTATTTGAGGTCGGTTAACAAGATTTATGCATTTGAGCCGTTTCTGAAGTTAAATCGAATTTTAACTCCGAAACTGCAATGCATATGTAAAAAATTGATAGGGATAAATAGATCAAAATTTCTTTTTTTAACAACTTAAAACTAATCAATCTTAATAAATAAATAAATAAAAACAATAATAATAATAATAATAATAATAATAATAGTAATTAGCAATAATAGATAATAAATAATTATTATTAATAATAAAATAAAATAAAAATGACAACAACAATAATAAATAATAATATTAATAATCAATAACAATAATAATAATCAATAATGATATTTAACAATAATAATTAACAAAAATAAATATGAACAAGAATAATGAATAATAATAATAATAAATAACAACAATAAATTTAATTAGTAAATAATAATAATTAATAAATAAATAATAATAGACAATAACTATTAACAATTCTAAATAATAGAAATAATAATAATAATAATAATACATAACAAAAATTAATAATAAACAATAATAACTAATAATAATAACGGATAGAAAGAATAATTACAATAATAATAGTAATAATAGTAACAATTAATAACTTAAAAATAGTAATTAGTAATAATAATTACCCATGATAATAAATAATAATAATAGTTAAAAGAAAAAAAACAATGATAAACATTAACGAAACATATAAATGATAGATAAAAGATAGTAATAATAATATTTAATAATAATAATAACAATAAAATAAAACAATAGAATATAATAATAATAAATATATAAAGAAAAAGGGAGAGTGGGCGGTTCATGCTTATCTTCAACCACTCATTACACTTGTGACACATGCACCCAATTTATTAAATCAAAATAAATAAAAAATAAAATAAATAAATATAAGATGAATCATTAAAATAAAGAAAAAGGAACGATTCATATTTTTTTTTGTCAAAAGTTTTAATAATCATCCAATCTCTATTGGACACATGGGAGAGAGAGTATAATAAAAATGGTAAAACAAATTCCTCACCATCTTCCTCACGACTAGTTTCTTCTGTTTACAGTAATAACAAACACATTTTTTTATTAAAAAAACAAACAAACATATCTCTTCCAATCTCTCATGTTATGCCATGAACATGTAAGATCAATCAAAAACAAAACCTATAATAATTAAAATAGCCGTAAAATTAAAATGAAATAAACCATTTTTTTTTGTGATTTCCGACGAGTTTGAAGTTAACGGGAGGTGGTATAACAACGGTGGACAGAACATATGATGGTGTTGTTGTCGAATGTTGTTGTTGCACGACTGTGTGAAGCAAATGCTGGTGTTCAGTTATCGTCGGAAAAGATAATGCGGTGGTAGTTATATTGTGATTATTTTTATGATGTTATTGAGAGGTTTTTATGTTGTTGATGAACTGAGATGTGAGATGAGGGAATGAGAGAGGAGGTTTGTGTTTTTCTTACTTAAGTGATGAAGAGGAGTAAGATATAAAAGTTGTTTATGTTGAGAGAAGGAGTAATGAGAGAAAAAGTGGAAAAGATGTTGTACTTTATTGTGTATGTGTAGTAGCAGAGATGGGTGATGGATTTGAAAAATTCAGATGAGGGTTAGTGAAAGTTGACATATGCTTTTCTTTCAAAAATCAGTCCCTAACGAAATGGTGTCGTTTGTCCACTAGATTAGAGGAAATATTTTCTAATTTATTTCATTTTCTTTAAATAAGATTTGATTAAAAAAAACTAAAATTGAAAACTTACTAATTAAAATAAAATCAACACATAAAATAAAATAAAATTTTAACAACACAATTAATTCTACTAATTAATTTGGCAAAAATACAAACATAACCAGACAAAAACTGAATAAAAATCAAGCGCAAAAATGCTCAAAAATAAAAATAAAAAAAATGATTGCGCTAAAATGATCAACATGAAATAAATTTATTGGAAACATACAAGTTTTGGTCAAATTTTGAAATAAAAAAATGTCTGGTATAAAGGCTTAGATTGTTTGGAATGCGACCAAAAAAGTAGTCGAAAAAATAAAATGAGTGCGCCAGATTAAACTACGCGGATCGTAGAATAATAAAATTGACATTTGCAAGCTCAGTTTTGAATTTTTTCGCCCGCTAATTCGACATACAGTTGAGAAACGGTGCGACCGGTTTGTCTGTAGATCCGAAAAATTAACCTGGCTGAAATTCCAAGCACTATGCGAAATAAAATGCATGTGGTGACAAGTATAAAATGCAAACATCTAGTGAATGCACTGATCACTGACTGAATAAATACGAACAGACAATTAGACGCAGATGAATCTCCCTTGGACCATTTGCTTCTCATTCTCAAACACAAACAAAACCTATACATATTCAGACGAAGACAACTCCCTTGATTATCACCTTCTGAATCTCTGAAACAAGATGCAATAGAATGAATGATGCACAGAGATCGAGAAATCAAGTCTTTCGACTTCTTAATCAACATATGATGAATGAAGGTTATTAAGATAAGATAAAATGCCAAAACTCCTGACTTTTTATCTAAAATCTTGATAAATTCTTTTTAACTGATGAAATGCATGACAAAATGGATCGATTCATGCTATGTTGATACGAGTGAAAACTCAGGGTAAAATTTAGGGTATGACAGCTGCCCCTTTTAAACATCTTTAAGTAGAGGATATGAAGAACTCTTCTTCAAATCATCATGGTGAAAGATAGTTTAAATACTAAACAGACCCAAATTTTGCCCTCTTATGTAGAAGAATGATATGCTTATGGTTATGACTGAATGCACTCGGATTTAAGAAACACTCTTGATTTCTTAATCAACAGACGATGATGCAAATAAATGCAACGAGATTTAAGAAATACTCTTGATTTCCTAATTGTTGGGTGATATGAATGCAATGAATGTTAATAAGTACTCTTGACTCCTTAAAAATGAACGCAAATGAGTTAAGAAATAGTCTTGATTTCTCAATCATGAGATGACAAATGATATGTATGTTAAGAAGTAATCTTGACTCCTTAGAGATGAACGAATTAAGGAATACTCTCGATCTCTTAATCATCATATGGATGAATGAAAATGCAGATGAATTAAGAAATAATCTTGATTCCTTAATCATGAATGTAAATGAATTGAGAAATACTCTTGATTTCTCAATCATGAGATGACAAATGATATGTATGTTAAAAAGTAATCTTGACTCCTTAGAGATGAACGAATTAAGGAATA
This sequence comes from Lathyrus oleraceus, assembly GCF_024323335.1. Taxonomy (NCBI): domain Eukaryota; kingdom Viridiplantae; phylum Streptophyta; class Magnoliopsida; order Fabales; family Fabaceae; genus Lathyrus; species Lathyrus oleraceus. The sequence continues at coordinate 487,681,928 of NC_066585.1, forward strand.
CTCTCGATCTCTTAATCATCATATGGATGAATGAAAATGCAGATGAATTAAGAAATAATCTTGATTCCTTAATCATGAATGTAAATGAATTGAGAAATACTCTTGATTTCTCAGATGATATGAAGATGAGTTAAGAAATACTCTTGACTCCTTAACCATGAATGTAAATGAATTGAGAAATACTCTTGATTTCTCATATGATATGCAGTTGAGTTAAGAAATACTCTTGATTTCTTAATTATGAATGTAAATGAAATATGTATGAGTTAATAAATACCCTTGATTTCTTAATCATGAATGTAAGTGAATTGAGAAATACTCTTGATTTCTCATATGATATGCAACTGAGTTAAGAAATACTCTTTATTCCTTAATCATGAATGTAAATGAAATGATAAATACTCTGGATTTCTCAAATGATATGTAGATGAATTAAGAAATACTCTTGTTTCCTTAACCATGATTGTAAATGAATTGAGAAATACTCTTGATTTCTTAAATGATATGCAGATGAATTAAGAAATACTCTTGATTCCTTAATCATGAATGTAAATGTACTGAGAAATGCTCTTGATTTCTCATATGATATGTCAACGAGTTAAGAAATACTTTTTATTCCTTAATCATTGAGAAGGCATATGAGTATGAGTTAAGAAATACTCTTGATTCCTTAATCATGAATGTAAATGAGAAATGCTCTTGATTTCTTAGTTGACATGCAAATGACTGGGGATGAGAGAATCATGTTCAGTTGCTCTTGACTGACATTAGGTCTCTAGGATGGATTTGTTATAAGGTAACATGCTCGACTGGTCTTCAGACGTTCTTCGTTGAAGGCAGACACTCCTTGGGGAATAAATGATCATATTCAGCTGCTTTTGGCTAAAGATGTCATATTCAGCAACTCTTAGCTGAAACTGATGCATTCAACGACTCTTGGTTGAAGCAAAAACTGTAAAATAAAATAGTGTTCAACTGTTTTTTTTTACTGAAACCACTGCATTCAACCGCTCATGGTTGAAGCAAAATTGGGAGATAAAAATAGTGTTCAGCTACTCTTGGCTGAAACTACTGCATAAAATAAAATGGTGTCCAGCTGCTCTTGGTTGAAACTAATGCATTCAACTGCTCTTGGTTGAAGTAAACTGCTGGAAAATAAAATAGTATTCAGTTGCTCTTGGCTGAAACTAATGCATTCAACTGCTCTTGGTTGATGCAAATTGCTGGGAAATAAACAAAATGCTTCCTTTGGGGAATAACTGCATGTTCAGTTGCTCTTGGCTGACAGAAGACTTTTTGGGGAATGAGAAGATCCCAGAGACTTGCTGGGGATGAAAAGTTAATGATATTCAAAAGGATTAACCTTACTCTCAATTATCGAACTGACAGGTCCAACCTAATGCTCCATCGCATAGTAGATCAACATGGAACAATAACTCTTCCCTGGATTGATTGAAGAAACCTGTTGGGGAATACAAGAGACTCTATGGGAAATAAACACACAGGAGGCTCGCTGGAGATATACTGAGGAACATTCAGTAAAGCTTATTTGTTCATGGAACTCTCATCCATTAGACTCATTGGGGAGATTGCTTACTTGCAAAGAGATGTCCATCTTAGACCTCTACTTTAAAGAGATTTGCTGAAGATAAAATTATTGGGGATCCCTTGCTTAAGGAATCCTGCTGGTATGAAACTCACTTGGGGAATTTATGAAGTTTTGATGGAGAAAAAACAATGTTGGAGAAACTCTGTGGGGAGATATCTATTGGGGAAACCAAGCAGAAATTCTGTTGACACCAGAGTTCCAATGGGAGAACATCAATCACATTGCTAGGGAAGAAACTCATCTTAAGAATCAATACCAACAATGATCAAATTCTGAAAGTACTTACTGAAGAGAATAATTGTTCTACCCCTGAGAACACACACCCCTCGAATCTTGGTTTGTTGAGGATTACACTGAACTTCTTTGAGAGGTTGCTGAATCCGGCTGAGGTTTATGCATGATCTATTTTTGTACATGATATGCAAAATGAATGTGAATGCATGAATATATTAGTTTATGCATTTTGTGGGTCTCAAGCTCGGATTCCCCAACGCCTTGTCTTGGATAGTTTTGTCACCATGAAGATGATTTTTTGTTGTAAAAAAAAATTCTGATTTCTACTTTTCTGCCAAGCGGGCTTCAATCAGGACTTCTTGCTTCTGGAAGAAAATCCATTTCAAACTTGCTTTAGATTACGATGATCTAGGAAATGTCCCACTTCTTGTGAACCGGATGCATTATTGTAAACCAACAAAAATTCCTTTTATACTTTCAAAATCAAAACAAATTAAAGTTTTCAAAAGCTTTGTCGTTTCCATTATTTTAATGTTTTTATCTTATCAAAAATAAAAAGCGACATTAAGCAGAAAAACAGAAATAATTGGTAAAGCAATGTTCAACTGAACAATCTTATTTGATGAGAAGAATAACTCATACATGGGGTTCATGAAGATGTAAACCCCTCTAAGAGGAGTTTACAGAGAAAGAAAGCAAGTAAATGGCAACAAAAATTTAACTGACTTTCCAACGAAATACAACTTTGCAACTTTCCCCTATGTCCTCTAGTCCTCATTACTTTGCGTCTGGAGATGGTAATTGGACTTTTTTCTTCCATCTGAGCTTTGTTGCAGTGTTGACTTGTGTCGCTGCAGTATTATGCTTTTGGATATTCCCTAACTTTTGCGCGAACTGCTCCTTAAGAGTTTCAGTTCACCAGGAGATTTTACCCTTTTTTGCTTAAGTCGCCCTTTCGGGTTTTCGACTTACCGGGCTTAATTTTTTTGTTTATCCCTAATTTTTGCCTGAGCCTCCCTTTTGGGTTTTCAACTCACCGGGATGCTCATTTTTTTTTGCCTAAGTCGCCCTTTCGGGTTTTCAACTTAGCGAGCTTTTACTATCCATCTCTTTTTCTTAGGCATAATACTTTCTGACTGCATCAGAATTGACAGGGTGTGTCAACTCTTCTCCGCCCATGTTCGTGAGAACTAAAGCTCCACCAGAGAAAGCTTTCTTCACCATAAATGGTCCTTCATAGTTTGGAATCCACTTTCCACGTGAATCCTTCTGGAGGGAGATTATCTTTTTCAAAACTAGTTCACCTACATTAAACTCTCGAGGTCGGACCTTCTTGTCAAATGCCCGCTTGAGTCTCCTTTGATATAACTGACCATGACACAATGCTGTCATCCTCTTTTCTTCTATTAGATTGAGCTGGTCAAACCTGGTTTGAATCCATTCTGCTTCTTCTAATTCCGTCTCCATCAAGACTCTCAACGAGGGGATCTCCACTTCTATCGGTAGCACAACCTCTATGCCATAGACTAGTGAGAAAGGGGTTGCCCCTGTTGAAGTGCGAACAACTGTTCGATATCCGTGCAAAGCAAAGGGTAGCATCTCGTGCCAATCTTTATAAGTTTTCACCATCTTCTGAATGATCTTCTTGATATTCTTGTTAGCTGCCTCTACAACTCCGTTCATCTTTGGCCTATAAGGTGATGAGTTATGATGTTCAATCTTGAAATTCTCACACAACTCCTTCATCATCTTATTATTCAGATTTGATCCATTATCAGTGATAATCTTGCTAGGAGTTCCGTAGCGACACATTATCTCTTTCTTGATAAACCGAGTGATGACTTGCTTTGTCACATTGGCATAAGAAGCTGCTTCTACCCACTTAGTGAAGTAGTCAATGGCAACCAGAATGAACCGATGTCCATTTGCAGCTTTAGGCTCAATCATACCAATCATGTTTATGCCCCACATTGAGAATGGCCATGGAGTTGATAAAACATTCAGAGGAGTAGGTGGCACGTGCACCTTGTCAGCATAAATTTGGCACTTATGGCATTTCCTGGCATAGTGGTAACAATCTGTTTCCATTGTCAACCAATAGTAACCAGCTCTAAGGATTTTCTTCGCCATTGCATGTCCGTTTGCATGAATTCCGAAAGAACCTTCGTGGATTTCTTTGATGAGTAGGTCGACTTTGTGTCTATCCACACATCTGAGCAGAACTAAATCAAAGTTTCTTTTATATAGAACACCACCACTTAGGAAGAAATTGGCTGATAACTTTCTTAAGGTCTTTTTGTCTGTGATGGATACATCATTTGGATACTCGTGCTTCTCAAGATATCGTTTGATGTCATAAAACCAAGGCTTGCCATCTGTTTCTGCTTCAACTGCCAAGCAATATGCTGGCTCATCTAGACGTTGAATTGTAATAATAGGTGATTCGTTAGCCCACTTGACCTTGAACATAGATGACAGAGTAGCCAAGGCATCGGCTAGCTGATTCTCCTCCCTAAGAATATGATGGAAATTAATCTCATCAAAGTAGGGGATTAGCTTCATGACATGCTCTCGGTATGGGATCAAATTTGGATGGCGGGTCTCCCAATCTCCTTTGATTTGATAAATGACAAGTGTTGAGTCCCCATACACTTCAAGAATCTTGATTCGTAGGTCAATAGGTGCTTCAATTCCCAAGATACATGCTTCATACTCCGCCATGTTATTGGTGCATTGGAAACATAACCTTGCCGTGAAGGGAAGATGAAAATCCTTTGGAGAAGTTATAACAACCCCAATTCCGTTACCCAATGCATTTGAGGCACCATCGAACACGAGCGTCCATCGCGATCCTGGTTCGGGTCCTTCTTCCGGGCCTGGAATCTCATAGTCTCTTATGTACATGACGTCTTCATCTAGGAAGTTGAGTCTCATCGATTGATAGTCCTCCACTGACTGGTGCGCAAGGTACTCTGATAACACACTACCCTTAATGGCCTTCTGAGTTACATACTGAATGTCATATTCTGATAACAACATTTGCCAGCGAGCGATTCTGCCAGTTAATCCAGGTTTCTCGAAGATGTACTTGATGGGATCCATCTTGGATATTAACATTGTTGTATGACAAATCATATACTGTCTCAGACGACGAGCGGCCCATGCTAATGCACAACAAGTCTTTTCTAGCATGGAGTACCTGATTTCACATTCTGTAAACTTCTTGCTCAAGTAGTAGATAGCATGCTCTTTTCTACCCGTCTCATTGTGTTGCCCCAGTACACATCCCATGGATTCATCGAGTACTGTCAAATACATAATGAGAGGCCTTCCTGGAACCGGAGGCACTAAGATTGGTGGTTCTTGCAGATACTGTTTGATTTTATCGAATGCACTCTGGCAATCATCGTTCCACCTAACGGCTTGATCTTTTCTTAACAACTTGAATATTGGCTCGCAAGTGGCTGTCAGATGCGAGATGAATCTGGAAATATAGTTCAATCTGCCCAAGAAACCACAGACTTGCTTCTCTGTCCGAGGTGCTGGCATCTCTTGAATAGCTTTGAGTTTGTCAGGATCAACTTCTATGCCTCTCTGGTTCATAATGAATCCTAAAAGCTTTCCAGATCTGACTCCAAAAGTGCATTTAGCAGTGTTTAAGCGCAGTCTGTATTTCCTCAATCTTACAAACAACTTCTTCAGATGAATAACATGCTCCTCTTCTGTCTGAGACTTGGCAATCATGTCATCCACATAGACTTCAATCTCCTTATGTATCATATCATGGAAAAGAGTCACCATGGCCCTTTGATAGGTTGCCCCAGCATTTTTCAAGCCGAAAGGCATTACCTTATAATAGAAAGTGCCCCATGGTGTAATGAAAGTTGTTTTCTCCATATCTTCGGGAGACATTTTAATCTGATTATATCCTGAGAATCCGTCCATGAAGGAGAATATAGAGAACTGAGCTGTGTTATCTACCAATACATCAATTTGAGGTAAAGGAAAATCATCTTTGGGACTAGCTCTATTCAGGTCTCTGTAGTCTACACACATTCGAACTTTCCCATCTTTCTTCGGAACTGGCACAATATTAGCAATCCACTGCGGGTAAGTTGCAACAGCTAGAAAACCTGCATCAAACTGCTTCTTGACCTCTTCTCTGATCTTGACAGCCATGTCTGGTCGAGTTCTTCTCAACTTCTGCTTGATGGGCGGGCATTTCGACTTCAACGAAAGCTTGTGCACAACTATGTCGGTGTCGAGTCCTGGAATATCCTGATATGACCAAGCAAACACATCCACATATTCATGTAGTAGCTTGACTAGTTCCTACTTCACATTTTTTTTCAAAGCAGTTCAGACCTTGACTTCCTTTCTATCCTCCTCAGTCCCCAGATTGATCACATCCACTGGTTCCTGATGAGGTTGAATCATCTTTTCCTCTTGTTTCAAAAGTTTGGTCAACTCTTCTGGGAGTTCGCAGTCTTCCTTACCATCCTCTTCAGCTTGGTTAATCGGGAGGTCGAAGTCATAGGGAATTATAGCATTGTCGTGTTCAATGGATCCAGTTATTAATGATCTGCATGGAAATGATTTTTCTTTTTAGAGGAAGATTTTGAAAAATGAAAGTGATGTGAAATAAAAATTGCCATTTTTTTTGTTGTTTATTTGTTTGTAAAAAAAAAAAATTAAAAAGATGAAAGACAGGGATCTCAAAAAATGTGCTTTGTATTGATGATAAGGCTTAAATATTAACACAAAATGGGCCCTACAAAGCTATCCATATGCCTTGGGCATGACATTAGATGTTTTAGAAAACAGTAAATTACTTTGAACAAGAAACTATATCTGGAACATTTGTTGCCTTCTAGTTAGTGAGAGCGACATCCGGAGGTCCACAAAACACCATCTTGGACAAATTTGGATCTTCATCTTCAAGAGCATTCACTTGATCATCACTTCGGAAACCAGCTTTGGAGAATATTTCCTGGATGCTAGGAACCTTCCCCTGATGTATCTTCTGATCTTTGAAAAGTTCAATAGACGGCTGATATCCTAATCCACACTTGTCTTTCTTCTTTGGTAATTCAATCAATGTGCCCCAACTTCCAGGGCAACCAACTTCAATTACAACTTTCACACTCTTCCACGAGGACATGACCCTCTTGGGTTCTTCAACAAGTTTCGGCTTAGTCTGGACCACATTGACCACTTCAAGGGCTTGGAGAGAAGTTTCAACAATGTCTTCACTTACTTCAATGTATCTGAAAGAAGTCAAATGGCTGACGAAAATATCTTCCTCTCCGGATACTGATACCAGCTTACCAGAAGTAACAAACTTCAGCTTCTGGTGAAGTGTCGAGGTGACAACTCTAGCAGCATGGATCCAAGGTCTACCTAACAGACAACTATATGCAGGCCTAATATCCATTACCTGGAAGGTAATACGGAAATTTTGAGGGCCAATCAGGATTGGGAGGTCAATCTCCCTAATAACTGTTCGCTTAGACCCATCAAAAGCTTTCACTATCAAAGCACTAGGTCTCATCTGCACCCCTTCAATATTCAATTGTGCTAGGATAGTCTTAGGTAACACGTTCAAGGATGAACCTATATCTACCAGTACTCGAGCCAAAGTAACATCTGTACACTGAATGGAGATATGAAGCGCCATATTATGTTCTCGCCCATTAGGGGGTAAATCATCATCAATGAACATCAAACAACTACTAGCATTGAGATTAGCAACCACATTATCAAACTGAATAACATTGATGTCTTTTGCCACATAAGCTTCGTTCAAGAGCTTCAATAGAGCAGTCCTATGAGCCTCAGAACTCATAAGTAGAGAAAGAATGGAGATTTTTGAAGGAGTTTGGTTGAGCTGATCTACGACCTTATAATCACTCTTCTTGATGATTTTCAAGATTTCTCTATCCTCTTCAGCAATCGCTACTTTCTTAGATGAGCCTTCTCCTGCTTCTGGAGGATTCATCTCTTTCCCTTTCATTGGTTCAACTATTGGCGCACTTTCTTTGTTTGGGATCACTTCAGGAGCGAAAACCCTTCCACTTCGAGTCACACCACTAGCTCCAACGATGTTAGTCACATCTGGCTCCTTCAAGATCACTGGTTTGTTACCCACATAAACTACAGGCTCATAGTTCCAAGGCACGACTTTGGTACTGTCAAATGAAAATGGAGCGGGAACATGGATAACCATGGGCTCAATCTTCTTCACTGGCTCTAGGTCAACATTTCTCTGATAAGGGAACACAAAAGGCTTGGGAAGCCTCTCCTGATCAAACACAGGCACAATCACAGCAACATCCTCATCAATCTTTGCTCTGGTGAACTGAATAACCCGTTGATCCATCAAACGTTGAAGACAAATTTTGAATTCAACACACTGATCAGGGTTGGATGAACACACCACACAATTATCATGTACTCCATTCATCATTTCTGCTTCCATTAATCTAGCATGGACCACTGTTAAAAGAGTCTTCAACTTGAACACATCCTTTATCAATCCATCATCAGTTGAACTTTCTATAGCATTGATACCTGAACCATCATGTTTAGGCAAAGGATTGTTCCCCACATTTGGAACATCAGCAAAAGACAATATTTTCTGATCTATCAACTCTTGGACCCGGAGCTTGAACACTTTGCAATTCTCTGTTGTATGACCCTCTGAATTAGCATGAAAGGCACATCTAGCATTCTCATTATACCAAGGCTTATGCGGCTTCGGCATTGGAGGTAATGCCCTTGGCACGACAGTCCCATTCTGAATCAGATACGGTAGCAATTGAGTGTAAGTCATTGGGATAAGAGTGGTATTCACATTATTGTACTATTGATATGGCCTCTGTTGATTTGGTCGTTGCTGCTGAACTGGATGTGGTTGATTATTCTGTTGAATTCTCTGTTGATGTTGAGGTGGCGGAGCCTGGAACTGAGGTTGTGGAGCTTGATATTGAGGTACCGGAGCTGGAATAGGAACATGAGCAATTGGACGGTAAGGCATGGTTGTATATTGAGCAGCCGCTACGTAAGGGTACTGATAATAAGGCACAGAAGCAGGAGCTTTGTATGGTGCCCTCCCCCTCTGAGAAGAAATGGCACTAGTCTCACCCTCCTTCCTCTTGAATCCGTTGAAAGGCTTCTTCAAGATTGGTTGACTGTTGGAACCTCCCTGGATTTTACCACTTTTCAGTCCTTCTTCTACTCTTTCTCCCACGATCACCATGTCAGAAAATCCTTTGGACACACTACTAATCAATCTTTCATAATATTGGCCCTGTAAGGTACCCATGAAAATGTTAATCAATTCACGATCAACCAATGGTGGGTGCACCCTTGCAGCCAGTTCTCTCCAGCGTTGTGCATATTCTTTAAAAGATTCATTGTCTTTCTGGGCCATACTCTGAAGCTGAGTACGGTTTGGTGCCATGTCAGTATTATATTTGTATTACTTTGCAAATACTTCAGCCAACTCATCCCAAGTGTGGATGTTGCTACACTCCAACTGCATGTACCAATCCAAAGATGCCCCAGTTAGACTATCCTGAAAGCAATGGATCATGAGCTTATCATCTCTGGCATAGGCAACCATTTTTCTGCAATACATTTTCAAGTGTATGTTAGGACATGTGAGGCCTTTGTATTTTTCAAATTTCGGCGCTTTGAATTTTGGAGGAATCACCACGTCTGGGACCAGACACATCTCCAAGGCACTCAATCGGGTTGAGTTATGTCCTTCCAAGATTCTTAGCTTTTTGGCCAGAGCACGACATGTAACACCCTTCTACCCAAACGACATATTTAAATAGATTATCAGAGTACAACATGTAGAAGAGTTTACATTTCTTACAACATAACAATTATCGCATCACAACATAAAACATATTATTTATTTTATTAAAACTTCGCAGCGGACAACAACATTAATATTATCATTCATCATATAACAACTCATAATAATGATTCAACATTATCTCAACAAAACATCTCAACATGTTAGTCATCATAAACAACGTAAATAATAATCAATTATCTATCGAATCCCATAACCCCGGTGTCACATGACCAGAGCATTTGACTCGACTCTGTAGAATAACTCTACACTTATTCTTCAAACCTCAACAATAGCTACTCCTCTTTATCTGCACATTGCTCATCATAGATGAACATAAACACATGCAGAAGGGGTGAGAATTACATTATTAAATAATAATATAACGACAGAAAGATAAACATAAATATATTTCACCTATGCCAACACAGCTCATCATAATCATCATAATCAACATATTCATGAACATCAACAAAACAACATATCAAATGCAATGCACACACCCATGCATGACTCAACACGACTCGGTATACCCATTTTGTGACCAACTACAGGATCACCACTCCCAGATTCATCACCATAGAATCCGAGTTCCCCGCAAGGAACCAAGCCTCTCAACAAGCCCGGAGTCAACAACATCATTGGAACTCAGTCCGTTCATCACTAGGCATCGGCCTTTCATGAATGCATGCACACCAAGCATGCATCATAATCAACATAGCAACAACAGCATCATATATTCATGTTATCATCATCATTAACACATTCTATCACAAAAGCATATCACATCATGCCACATAATCAAACACAGTATTATCACACCCTACTAATATCTATACCACTCAAAGCAACGGGAAATGATCCCTCGTATACCATGCATCAGCTAAGTTACCTCGCTCAGCCTAACCAACCAAAAACTGCACAACAACAGCCCAGGAAAGACCACAAGTCTGCCCATACGCGTATTGCCTATGCCCATACGCGTATTGCCCACGCCTGACCAAATCCATACGCGTATTGCCCATGTCCATACGCGTATGCTACGCGTATCACATTCCCATACGCGTACCAACAGAGACCAAAACACGTTCAAAACATCATCTTCCTCATCCATACGCGTATTGCCTAGTGCCATACGCGTACCAGCAATCTCATACGCGTATTGCCTAGTGCCATACGCGTATGACCAGAAACCAGATTTACAGATCTGCAATGGCTTTTTCTGCTACGAGATCTATCCAAATTCATCCTTCCACAGTCCAAATTTCACACAAAATCACTCATATCATCTAATACAAATAGTCCCCTATTCGATTTCACAAATCCTAACATCATTGCATATAATTTCTACGAATTCCTTCGATTAAAATCCAATTTCGTTCATCCAATATTTCACCATTTTCAGCATATTATTGTTTAATAAGGTTCAGACCCCTTACCTCTTTGGATTGAAGGAAGTTCTGAGCAGACTTTGGCCTTTTCCTCTTCCTTCTCTTTCTCTTCAGCGTTTCCCCCTTTCTCTGACTCTGAGGCAACAACACGTGAAAACTCTGAGTTCTCCCTTTGGCCTCTTTTATCCAATTCCACTTTTACCCTTCCACTCTTCATATTCCATTTATTTTATTTATTTAATTATTATTAAAATAAATGACATCTCTAATAATGATAATAATTCCCAATATTATTTAATAATTCACTTTATCTTCAAATAATCATATTAAAATAATATTTAAATTATTCTAACGATAATCGGGGTGTTACAACTCTCCCCCACTTTAGAAGTTTTCGTCCTCGAAAACATACCTCAAGCAAATAGAGCCGGATACGACTCCTTCATCTGATCTTCACGCTCCCAAGTCAAGCTCTCCCCAGCTGGACCTCCCCAAACAACTTTCACTAGAGCAATCTTCTTACCTCTCAGGGTCTTCTCTTCTCGGTCATCTATCCGAATTGGCAACACCTCAACGGTCAAATTATCCCTCACATGGATATCATCCAACTGAACAACATGCGAAGGATCCGCAATATATTTTCTCAACTGAGATACATGAAACACATCATGCAGATTAGAAAGCGACGGCGGTAAAGCTATCCGATACGCCACTTCCCCAACTCTCTTCAAAATCTGATACGGACCCACAAACCTCGGAGTAAGCTTTTTAGACTTTAAAGCTCTACCCACGCCTGTCGTCGGGGTAACTCTCAAGAACACATGATCTCCCTCTTGGAACTCAAGTGCCTTTCTCCTGTTATCATGATAACTCTTCTGACGACTCTGAGAAATCTTCATTTTCTCCTGAATCATCTTAACCTTTTCAGTCGTCTGCTGCACAATCTCAGGTCCGAGTACAACACTCTCACCTGATTCATACCAACACAATGGAGTTCTACACCTCCTACCATACAATGCTTCATATGGAGCCATACCGATACTAGCATGAAAACTATTATTATAAGTAAACTCCACCAACGGCAAATAACTATCCCAAGAACCACTCTGCTCCAACACACAAGCTCTCAACAAATCCTCCAAGGATTGGATAGTTCTTTCAGTCTGACCATCAGTCTGAGGATGATAAGCTGAACTCAACCTCAACTTAGTCCCCAACGCTTTCTGCAAACTTTCCCAAAATCTAGAAGTAAATCTGGGATCTCTATCAGACACAATACTGGATGGAATACCATGCAGCCTCACTATCTCCTCAATATACAACTCTGCCAACTTCTCTAAAGAGTGATTAATCTTCATCGGCAAGAAATGCGCCGACTTAGTCAATCGATCCACAATAACCCAAATAGAATCATTACCTTTCACCGTCCTCGGCAATCCCGTCACAAAATCCATGGAAATGCTATCCCACTTCCATTCAGGAATCTTCAAAGGTTGCATCATACCTGCCGGTTTCTGATGTTCAATCTTTGACTTCTGACAAGTCAAACAGGCATACACAAACTTAGCAACATCTCTTTTCATACCAGCCCACCAAAACAACTTCTTCAAATCTTGATACATTTTAGTTGCACCTGGATGGATACTCAATCCACTCCTATGGCCCTCTTCAAGAATACTCTTTTTCAATTCAGACACCTCAGGAACACAAACTCTACCTTTAAATCGCAGGATGCCATTCTCATCAATTTCAAAATTACCACCATTACCCTGGTTAACCATAGTAATATGATCAACTAGAGCGACATCAACTTGCTGACCATTCCGAATATCTTCCAGAATTCCACTAGTCAACTTCAGTATACCCAACTTTACACTATCAGCGGAAACTTCACAACCCAAACTCATATCACGGAACTGTTCAATTAACTCAAGCTCCCGAACCATCATCATAGACATATGTAGAGATTTTCTACTCAGCGCATCTGCAACTACATTAGCCTTACCGGGATGATAACTCAATTCGAAGTCAAAATCCTTCAGTAATTCTAACCACCTTCTCTGCCTCATATTTAACTCTCTCTGATCAAACAGATACTTCAGACTCTTGTGATCACTGAACACTTCGAATCTGGAACCATACAGATAATGCCTCCACATTTTCAACACAAATACAACAGCTGCAAGTTCTAGATCATGCGTAGGATAATTCCTCTCATGAACTTTCAACTGTCTAGAAGCATAAGCTACAACTTTAACACCACCAAGACCCATCAAAGAAGCATCACAATAAGCAACGAAGGACTCACCAGGATTAGGCAAGATCAACACTGGAGCACTGGTCAACCGTCTCTTCAACTCAACAAAACTCGCTTCACAAGCTGCATCCCACACATATACTTGACCCTTCTTAGTCAACTGCGTCAACGGCAATGCCAACTTAGAGAAGCCTTCAATAAATCTGCGATAATAACCAGCTAACCCCAGAAAACTGCGTATCTCAGTAGCAGACTTCGGAGTCTCCCACTGTAATACAGCATCAACTTTGGCAGGATCAACAGAAATCCCACCACTCGAAATCACATGGCCAAGGAAACTCACTTCCTTCAACCAGAACTCACATTTAGCTAACTTTGCATATAATTTCTTTTCTCTTAACACCTGCAAAACAATTCTCAGATGTCCTGCATGCTCTTCTTCCGTCTTAGAATATATCAATATATCATCTATGAACACCACAACAAAATCATCAAGGTACGGATGAAATATACGATTCATATATTCCATAAACACACCTGGAGCATTAGACACACCGAACGGCATCACAGTGTATTCATAATGACCATACCTCGTACGGAAAGCAGTCTTCGCAATATCATCTGACTTCACTCGGATCTGATGATAACCCGACCGCAAATCAATCTTACTAAAAACATGAGCTCCAACCAACTGGTCCATCAAATCATCAATCCTCGGCAATGGATACCGATTCTTGATAGTCACCTTATTCAACTGCCGGTAATCGACACACAACCTCATCGTACCTTCTTTCTTCTTCACTAACAATACTGGTGCACCCCAAGGAGAAACACTTGGACGCACAAACTTCTTCTCAAGCAATTCTTCAAGTTGCTTCTTCAATTCAACTAATTCAGTTGCCGACATTCTATAAGGAGACATCGACACTGGACTCGTACCTGGTACTAAGTCAATGGCAAATTCGACTTCCCGTTCTGGAGGTAATTCACTTACATCCTCCGGAAACACATCTCGAAATTCACAGACAACAGGCAAATCTACACTCACCACTTTCTTATCCGATTGCAGAGACGCAAATAAAGCGAATATCTGAGCTTCATTTTTCACAAAATCCCCCACCTGCCTAGCAGATAGAAATCTTGCCTCATCATTCTCACCAACTTCAGAAAACCGCACCGTCTTCCCATAGCAGTTGATAAACACGCCATAGAATTCTAGCCAATTCATTCCCAGAATAATATCAATTTGGTGCAAGGGTAAGCACACCAAATCAACCACGAACTCTCTCTCAAAGATCGTCAAATGACAACCTCGACAGACAACAGAAGTCTTCACAGAACCATTAGCAGGAGTATCTATCACCATACTTCCGCCTAGGGACGACATAATCACACCAATCCTGGTCGCACACTCATACGAAATAAACGAATGGGTAGCACCGGTGTCAACAATAGCAAGCAATTCAACATTATTAATCAAGCAAGTACCTTTAATCAGATTATCTTCTTTAGGAGCTTCAGCCCCACTCAGAGCAAACACCCTACCAGTAGTATGAGCTGCAGTAGCCGCCTTCTTCGGTTTCGAGCACTGCGAACTGATATGGCCTTTCTCGCCACAATTAAAACATGTCGGACCAGCATCCTTACATTCAGTAACTCTATGTCCAGCCTGACCGCATCGGAAACATCTCAGCACTTTCTTGGTACAGCTATCCGCACGGTGGCCCGGCTCGCCACACTTGAAACATTTACCAGCTATGGGAGATCCTCCTCCACTTGGCTTCTTCTCATCTACCACTTTCTGCTTACCTTTACCATTCGGAGATGCATAAGGACTACCACGATCCTTATTCCTCTTCTCACTAAGACTCTTGTAATGAGCAGTCCTAGCCTTGCTATCTTCATCAAATATCCTGCACTTATTAACCAGCGTAGGAAACCTACGAATCTCCTGGTAACCAATGCCTTGTTTGATCTCGGGACGCAACCCGTTCTCAAACTTGACACACTTAGATTCCTCAGCATCAACATTATTATAATGAGGACAATACTGCACCAGCTCCTCAAACTTCGAAGCGTAATCAGCAACAGACATGTTACCCTGCTTCAGTCCCAGAAATTCCATCTCCTTCTTACATCGCACATCAGCAGGAAAATATTTCTCCAGAAAGACCGTCTTGAACATTTCCCAAGTCATCTCAGCACCTGGTACTTCAATTCTCTGGCGAGTGTTATCCCACCAGTTTTCAGCCTCTTCAGATAACATATGCGTACCAAACTGCACCTTCTGTGCTTCAGTACACGTCATCACCCGGAAAATCTTCTCAATTTCCTTCAGCCAAATCTGAGCACCATCTGGATCATAGCGCCCTTTGAATGTAGGAGGGTTATTCTTCAGAAACCTTCCCAAATTCCTAAACTCGTCGACCGGCGGATTCTGCTGCGCCTGCATAGCCTGCGCCATAGCAGCCAAAGCCTCAGCAATCGCACGGTCATTTTCTCCAGCCATACTCTGCACAACACAACCACAACCGTTAAATATCGACAGTGTCATTTACACTAATCGACCAACAGGGAAAACTTCACATTATGACTCGACTGGACTGACAATGCTCTGATACCACTAATGTAACACCCTTCTACCCAAACGACATATTTAAATAGATTATCAGAGTACAACATGTAGAAGAGTTTACATTTCTTACAACATAACAATTATCGCATCACAACATAAAACATATTATTTATTTTATTAAAACTTCGCAGCGGACAACAACATTAATATTATCATTCATCATATAACAACTCATAATAATGATTCAACATTATCTCAACAAAACATCTCAACATGTTAGTCATCATAAACAACGTAAATAATAATCAATTATCTATCGAATCCCATAACCCCGGTGTCACATGACCAGAGCATTTGACTCGACTCTGTAGAATAACTCTACACTTATTCTTCAAACCTCAACAATAGCTACTCCTCTTTATCTGCACATTGCTCATCATAGATGAACATAAACACATGCAGAAGGGGTGAGAATTACATTATTAAATAATAATATAACGACAGAAATATAAACATAAATATATTTCACCTATGCCAACACAGCTCATCATAATCATCATAATCAACATATTCATGAACATCAACAAAACAACATATCAAATGCAATGCACACACCCATGCATGACTCAACACGACTCGGTATACCCATTTTGTGACCAACTACAGGATCACCACTCCCAGATTCATCACCATAGAATCCGAGTTCCCCGCAAGGAACCAAGCCTCTCAACAAGCCCGGAGTCAACAACATCATTGGAACTCAGTCCGTTCATCACTAGGCATCGGCCTTTCATGAATGCATGCACACCAAGCATGCATCATAATCAACATAGCAACAACAGCATCATATATTCATGTTATCATCATCATTAACACATTCTATCACAAAAGCATATCACATCATGCCACATAATCAAACACAGTATTATCACACCCTACTAATATCTATACCACTCAAAGCAACGGGAAATGATCCCTCGTATACCATGCATCAGCTAAGTTACCTCGCTCAGCCTAACCAACCAAAAACTGCACAACAACAGCCCAGGAAAGACCACAAGTCTGCCCATACGCGTATTGCCTATGCCCATACGCGTATTGCCCACGCCTGACCAAATCCATACGCGTATTGCCCATGTCCATACGCGTATGCTACGCGTATCACATTCCCATACGCGTACCAACAGAGACCAAAACACGTTCAAAACATCATCTTCCTCATCCATACGCGTATTGCCTAGTGCCATACGCGTACCAGCAATCTCATACGCGTATTGCCTAGTGCCATACGCGTATGACCAGAAACCAGATTTACAGATCTGCAATGGCTTTTTCTGCTACGAGATCTATCCAAATTCATCCTTCCACAGTCCAAATTTCACACAAAATCACTCATATCATCTAATACAAATAGTCCCCTATTCGATTTCACAAATCCTAACATCATTGCATATAATTTCTACGAATTCCTTCGATTAAAATCCCAATTTCGTTCATCCAATATTTCACCATTTTCAGCATATTATTGTTTAATAAGGTTCAGACCCCTTACCTCTTTGGATTGAAGGAAGTTCTGAGCAGACTTTGGCCTTTTCCTCTTCCTTCTCTTTCTCTTCAGCGTTTCCCCCTTTCTCTGACTCTGAGGCAACAACACGTGAAAACTCTGAGTTCTCCCTTTGGCCTCTTTTATCCAATTCCACTTTTACCCTTCCACTCTTCATATTCCATTTATTTTATTTATTTAATTATTATTAAAATAAATGACATCTCTAATAATGATAATAATTCCCAATATTATTTAATAATTCACTTTATCTTCAAATAATCATATTAAAATAATATTTAAATTATTCTAACGATAATCGGGGTGTTACACGACACATCAAGATAGCCTCAGAATCTTGGGCAGCAGTAGGGATGACCATTGGAGTAGCTCCATTGTAATTCTGCATTTCAAACTCGTCCTGGAGCTCCTCATCAGTGTGGGGAATGACCACTTGATTGACTATCGGAGGTCCTTGCGCAGCGACTCCATCAGCTACTCCAGAAGTATGCGCAGGTGGAGGCACATGAGTTCTTTCAGGCGGTGGAACAAAACCTGGAGGAAGACCGTAGATAACGGGATTTGGAATAGGAACTGAAGGTCCTGACTGAAGAGCAACCCCTTGAACTAGAGCATCGTTCCTTGCAGCAGCGGCAACACGAGCCTCTTCTTCCCTTCTAGCCAGAGCTTGTATAGCCTCAAAGATCTGCTCAATCTTGCTTTTGACAGAGTCCATCTCCTCTCTGAAGGCAGTTTGTTCTTCTCGAACTACATCCATGATTCTTCTTGTGTTGGAGCGGGTAGCATATGCACGTTGAGGAATCAGCTTGAACTACTGGAGACGAGGAAAAAATGAAATGAATTTTTATTTTGAGAAATGAAATGCATGATGCATACTTTGATGCATATGGCTATAAAAATGTCTTTTATGCTTATGTTCAATTTTATTTTCAGGGAACCGTGTTAGATTCCTTGTTATTTAGCAAGCATCCAAAGAGATCACGGGGAATAAAACAAGAATGGAACCAAACTTTTTGTACAAAAGAAACTCAAAATCCTTCATTCATTCAATTCAAAACAGAGTACAAGGATTGAGTACAAAATATTCTTTCAAACATAAAGGAAAGTACAAAACGACAGGGTTAGACTGTAGGCTTCTGTTTGTTGAGCTCTTCCAACTCTCCTTTGAACCTTTTCATCATGTCTTCATAAAGATAAATAAATTCGGTCACTGAAAGAGGGATGTTGTCATTGTCTATGTCTTCTAGAGCACATCTTAGCATCAAAGGCACATTCGTAGCCATGCCATTACAGAAGTCTATCAAACTGGCAAACTTGTCTCGATACTCATTTCTTTGTTCATGTAAAAACTGGATGGTTTCCTCGCAGGCTGCCAAACTAGCATTCACATTTTCCCTTGCATTCATCCAATCTTCACCTTCTTGTAGCAAAGAGTCATGTCGGCCTCTCCAGTATCGTTCCCACTCATTAGCATTTTCAGCCTCCTGGCACTTTCCTTTCCACACTTCAGGTGTAACCTGAGTAGCAGCCAGAGCACTCTCTTTACTGCGGCGTTCTCGTTCTTCCATTTCTTTTGATTCACATAGTGAAACACTGAGGTTGGCTATCTCAGCCTCAAACGTCTCTCTTATCTCCTTCTTTTGTTTTGTGGCGAGCTTCCACCATTTCTCTTTCTCACGACAATCCCTCTTAGCCTCTTTCAGTTGGCTTTTGATGGTATTCAAGCAGCTGTCAGTCTGATCTAACCCCTGTTTGACTCTTTTTCTCTTATATTCCTCCTTATCAGTCCTTTCCACATTTGCTTGAAGCTGTGTTTTCTTCCGCCCAAGCTCCCACTTATGATTATCCCTTTCTTCAGTAATCCGGAGAAGGTTCAACCATAGCTCTTCATTCTCTTTTTCCAAACTTTGGATGACAACTTTGAGCTCTTTAGCTTCCTCCATAGTGACGTGAGTAGGTTCTGGAGGATTTGTATGCATTGGAGGCTCATAAGGGTATGGTAGTTTGTCTTGAGAAGCTCTGGCTTGGACCCAACTCGTATATGGCCCTCTAGTTATACAATTCTTCTTTCCACGCTCCCTTTTTCCTTCTCTACGAACTTTAGTCCAGGCACGACCTATCCTCTTCACCAGATCAAAGTCCTTCACTCCTTCTCCCAGCAAGAAACCTTCTAACAACTTGTCTTCTGGTTTGTCATCCATAGGAAACCCAAGTTGCCGCATAGCAAGCTCAGGGTTGTAATTGATGCAACCTCGAGTTCCTATGAGTGGCACATTATGGAAGTTGCCACATTTGACGATTATGTCCACATCATCATAAACACGAGAGTACCAGGTGATGTCATTGGCAGTGAGAGACATGATTTTTTGAGACCACTTGAGGTTATCCTTGTTCTGAACAAAAGGCCTTTCGCTTGGTAAGTGAGATAAGAACCACTTATACAGTAAAGGAGCGCAACATTGGATCATCCCCCATTTCTTCTCATTTCTCCAATGGATAGAGTGATAAACATCTGCAAGCAAGGTGGGAATGGGATTCTTGAGCAAGAAAATGCGTATAGCAGTCATGTCCACAAAGTCATCAATGTTCGGGAACAAGACAATCCCATAGAGTATCAAGGCTAACACAACATTGAAAGCGACCCAATCTTCTTTACTTTTGAAATCTGAAGCTTTTCCCACTAAGAACTTCAAAGTGAAGCCCAAAGTGTCTCCTTTTGGTCCAAGATTAGATTTCGCTTCCGCTTTATCTAGATGTATAGATGAACCTATTTATTGATGTGTAGGAAATTCCCCTAGACCGGTGTAAGGGACTTCATCCTTGATACCAATGTCTGCTATATGTGAGAACTCTTCCAGTGTTGGCGCCAACTGGAAGTCCTGGAATGTGAAACACCGCAAGGGAGGATCATAGAATTGTGCCAAAGTGAAAATGGCCCAAGCATCCACCTCGGTGTTCATGATAGTCAACAGGTCACCATACTCAACACAAAAGTTGTTCCTTCTGATTTTTTTCACATATAAGATCAACCCCTTAATCAATCCTAGCTTTGGATTCCTGAACTTGAATGAATAAGTACTTTTCTGATTGCTACCCATGTCTTTTGAATGCCTGCAATCAACAGAGTACTTTTCTGATTGTTATGATTATGAAATGTTTTATGTTTATGTATGTACATTTGGGTAGGTGATCATTGGAACATTCTGATTAATTACTTCATGGAGGAAAGGTTCCAGGAATAGGAAAACCAAACACAGGTAGGCTCTAGGGTTTAAAAGGTTCCTATAGTCATGGACCCAATTCAAGAATATTATTGTCAGAATGACTAATCGTAAGACAATAATATCTTAAAAAGGATCTATTCTAGGTGAGGTATTTGTATTAACCCAACGAGTCCTAAGTCTCGTAGGTCAATACTACACAACCATCAACTCCACGGTTCTAGACACGGTTCCTAGAGTCATGGATCACACCTGACAATATTATCGTCAGAACGACTACTCGTAAGACAACAATATCCTCAAAAATGATCTATTCTGAGTGAGGTCTTCGTATTAACCCAACGAGTCCTAAGTCTCATAGGTTAACACTACACAACCATCGGTCCTAAAAGCCATAGGTTCAGGGTTCTACAAAAGGTCCTCAGAATCATAGATCGAGGTTGAAAGTATCACCGCCAAAACGACTAATCGTAAGACAGTAATACTTTCAAGGGATCTCATCTGAGTGGGGTTCTCGCATCAACCTAACGAGTTCGATGTCTCGCATGTCAATACTACACAACCACCATCCTAACTTAAGTTTTTCTCGTAGCTCGGGTATAAAGCTTTTCCTCACACAAATGCCAATAGTCCAGAAAGTTCCAGTGATACCATATATTAATAATACAGCAATTGGAAATACAGATAATAAAGGCATATATAGATAGAACAAACAAGAAGTAAATAAACAGATAAAAGAAACACTCAAGCACAAAATAAACTAAACTAGGGTGGACTCGCATAGGAGGTCATCTCAGTCCCCAGCAGAGTCGCCAGCTGTCGCGGCGTGAAAAATACCCGAGCGTAAGGAACGCTCGAAATATAAACAAAACAGAGTCACCACCAAACTTTATTTATTTCCAAAGAGGGAAAGGGGAAATATCGATAAAACCCACGAAAATAAAAAAGAAATGGTCATCGCAACCAAATCGGGTTCGGGAGTCGGTTATGCAAGGGGAATGTATTAACACCCCTCACATCCATCGTACTCGATGGGACCCATTTAGTTAGTTTCGTGTTAGAGTGTTAGCGTGATATTGTTTGCAGTCTTCTACTTATCGGGTAAGGAAAGAGAAAGAAAGAAAGGAAAGACTTAGGGTTTTTAATATTAATGTGCCTGACAAGATTTCGCAATCCTGCTCCTACGTATCTTCGGGTTCTATGAAGAACTCAAGGCATACGTAGTTCTACCCAAAGAGAACTACTAGATGGATTGCTTTTAAAGAGAGTGATGCTTGGATCACATTTGAGCGATTAAACCTTTACCTGCTGCTCGCTCTTGGAGGCTGAAGTCTTTGTTTGTTTCGCATCAAAATAAATGTTGCATACTCTTTTCTGAAAATGTTTTCGGGGTCGCACGAGGGCGGAAAATAAGTTTGATGAGTTTGAGTTGATTTTAAGCGGAGACAGGCATCCAAGCAGGGAGCTCTACTGCAGTACTCGAATGCCCGAAAAGGAAGAGGCCTAAGCCCAATCACTCTCTTTTCATCCAAAAGTTTATTATGAAAATGTGTGGCAAATTAGATCAAAGTTCATTAACGGAAGACAATTAGTCAGACAGAGAGCTCTACAGCAGTGTCCAAATAATCGGGAAAGAGAAGGTCGATACCCAATCAATCTTTTTCTTTTATAAGAGAAATGACCTAATTCTGACTGTATGTTAATATGGAAGACGAATGTTTGAACATTGAGCTCTACAGCAGTATCCTAACATTCGAAACAGAGAAAGTCTAAACTTAATCAGTTTCTTCCATTTTTATTATGAAAAACTTTTGAAAATAGGGGACGACTTGACGTTGGATCAAGCGTCTGAAGTTGACTTATGAAAATAATTTGGATGTGGCGGGGGTATATTTGACTTTGTAATCATTTTGGATTTGATTTAGGACAAAAGACTCGATGTTGGATTGAGTGTTGGTTTTTGTTCTTTTTCTGAAAAATGTTTATTTTAATCTTTAAATTAATAATCAACTGATACAATAAAGTAAATGAAAGCGGTAAATTTATTACATATTTTGGGAATGGGGGTACAGTTTACTGAATGGGGATACCGCATAATAATTAAAATAGCACAAGATTAAAAAACAATTGTAAAAATAAAAGAATCTCGTTGTAAGAAGGCCCAAGAGAAAGCCAAGGGACTCGAAGCAACAAAAAAAAATAAGAAACTAAACTAAAAGAAATTTAGCGTTATGTTAAGCAATCATAAAGTGATTAATGTATGAATCACCCTATTTGAGGCCGGTCAACAAGATTTATGCATTTGAGCCGTTTCTGAAGTTAAATCGAATTTTAACTCCGAAACTGCAATGCATATGTAAAAAATCGATAGGGATAAATTGATCAAAATTTCTTTTTTTAACAACTTAAAACTAATCAATCTTAATAAATAAATAAATAAAAACAATAATAATAATAATAATAATAGTAATTAGCAATAATAGATAATAAATAATTATTATTAAAAATAAAATAAAATAAAAATGACAACAACAATAATAAATAATAATATTAATAATCAATAACAATAATAATAATCAATAATGATATTTAACAATAATAATTAACAAAAATAAATATGAACAAGAATAATGAATAATAATAATAATAAATAACAACAATAAATTTAATTAGTAAATAATAATAATTAATAAACAAATAATAATAGACAATAACTATTAACAATTGTAAATAATAGAAATAATAATAATAATAATAATACATAACAAAAAATTAATAATAAGCAATAATAACTAATAATAATAACGGATAGAAAGAATAATTATAATAATAATAGTAATAATAGTAACAATTAATAACTTAAAAATAGTAATTAATAATAATAATTACCCATGATAATAAATAATAATAATAATAGTTAAAAGAAAAAAAACAATGATAAACACTAAGGAACATATAAATGATAGATAAAAGATACTAATAATAATATTTAATAATAATAATAATAATAAAATAAAACAATAGAATAGTGGGCGGTTCATGCTTATCTTTAACCACCCATTACACTTGTGACACATGGCACCCAATTTATTAAATCAAAAAAAATAATAAATAAATAAATAAATATAAGATGAATCATTAAAATAAAGAAAAAGGAACGATTCCGATTTTTTTTGTCAAAAGTTTTAATAATCATCCAATCTCTATTGGACACATGGGAGAGAGAGTATAATAAAAATGGTAAAACAAATTCCTCACCATCTTCCTCACGACTAGTTTCTTTTGTTTAAAGTAATAACAAACACATTTTTTTATTAAAAAAACAAACAAATGTATCTCTTCCAATCTCTCATGTTATGCCATGAACATGTAAGATCAATAAAAAACAAAACCTATAATAATAAAAATAGTCGTAAAATTAAAATGAAATAAACCGTTTTTTTTTTGTGATTTCCGACGAGTTTGAAGTTAACGGGAGGTGGTATAACAACGGTGGACAGAACATATGATGGTGTTGTCGTCGAATGTTGTTGTTGCACGACTGTGTGAAGCGAATGTTGGTGTTCAGTTATCGTCGGAAAAGATAATGCAGTGGTAGTTATATTGTGATTATTTTTATGATGTTATTGAGAGGTTTTTATGTTGTTGATGAACTGAGATGTGAGATGAGGGAATGAGAGAGGAGGTTTGTGTTTTTCTTACTTAAGTGATGAAGAGGAGTAAAATATAAAAGTTGTTTATGTTGAGAGAAGGAGTAATGAGAGAAAAAGTGGAAAAGATGTTGTACTTTGTTGTGTATGTGTAGTAGCAGAGATGGGTGATGGATTTGAAAAATTCAGATGAGGGTTAGTGAAAGTTGACATATGCTTTTCTTTCAAAAGTCAGTCCCCAACAAAATGGTGTCGTTTGTCCACTAGATTAGAGGAAATATTTTCTAATTTATTTCATTTTCTTTAAATAAGATTTGATTAAAAAAAACTAAAATTGAAAACTTACTAATTAAAATAAAATCAACACATAAAATAAAATAAAATTTTAACAACGCAATTAATTCTACTAATTAATTTGGCAAAAATACAAACATAATCGGACAAAAACTGAATAAAAATCAGGCGCAAAAATGCTAAAAAAAATAAAAAATGATTGCGCTAAAATGATCAACATGAAATACATTTATTGGAAACATACAGGTTTTGGTCAAATTTTGAAATAAAAAAAGACTGGTATAAAGGCTTAGATTGTTTGAAATACGACCGAAAAAGTAGTCGAAAAAATAAAATGAGTGCGCCAGATTAAACTACGCGGATCGTAGATTAATAAAATTGACATTTGCAAGCTCAATTTTGAATTTTTTCGCCCGCTAATTCGACATACAGTTGAGAAACGGTGCGACCGGTTTGTCTGTAGATCCGAAAAATTAACCTGGCTGAAATTCCAAGCACTATGCGAAATAAAATGCATGTGGTGACAAGTATAAAATGCAAACATCTAGTGAATGCACTTATCACTGACTGAATAAATACGAACAGACAATTAGACGCAGATGAATCTCCCTTGGACCATTTGCTTCTCATTCTCAAACACAAACAAAACCTATACATATTCAGACGAAGACAACTCTCTTGATTATCACCTTCTGAATCTCTGAAACAAGATGCAATAGAATGAATGATGCACTGAGATCGAGAAATCAAGTCTTTCGACTTCTTAATCAACATATGATGAATGAAGGTTATTAAGATAAGATAAAATGCCAAAACTCCTGACTTTTTATCTAAAATCTTGATAAATTCTTTTTAACTGATGAAATGCATGACAAAATGGATCGATTCATGCTATGTTGATACGAGTGAAAAACTCAGGGTAAAATTTAGGGTATGACACTGAGGTTTCTATCCATCTCTCTTTTTAACCTTTTATTCACTTGAAGAAAACAAATAACATTTAGCTAACATTCAAATTGCAAATTAAACTAAAAGGTTCCCATTGAGTACAACAGACGTGGGGGGTGTTAATACCTTCTCCTTGTGTAATCGACTCCCGAACCCGAATATGATTGTGATGACCATTATTCTTTTCTTATAAAGGTTTTATTGATATTTTCCTATTCCTTCATTGGGATAAATAAAGTTCGGTGGCGACTCTGTTCGAACTATTTTTTCCGCGACCATCGTGAGGAATCGTATTTTTCAAGATGCGACAATTGGTAGTTGGTAATCATTCTTTTTGAGCTTATTATCTTTGTTAAGTTATCATTTGGCTGATAGTTAGGTAACATTCCTATTACCTTTGGTTGGTTACATTTGTTAAGCTATCACTTGGCTGATGGTTAGGTAATATTCCTTTTACCTTTGGTAGTTTACCTTTGTTAAGCAATCACTTGGCTGGTAGTTGGTAATCTTTCCTTTTGGGCTTATTACCTTTGTTAAGTTATCACTTGGCTTATACTTAAGTAATATTTCCCCATGTGGATTTGAACATCCCCTTTGATTGATCTTTTTCCTGATGGAGTCTTGCTTTGATAAGTATTCCCCTGTTGGGTCTTTGTTCCATTTGTTTTTTAATTACACATTGGTTTCTTTCTAATATAATAGTTATTGCCGAGTCGAGTCGTTTCCCCTATGGAACTTTGTTTGTCCCCAACTGGGTCCCCCTTCAGAATCTGTTATTCTCCAGCAGAACTTTAGTCTTTTTTTTTCTTTCTCTAGCAGTTCTTTGTCTCTCATGGCATGATATTCCCCACAGAGATCCCTATTTGCATTCCTATCATATCATAAGCATTTTTGCGGTATCTTAGGGCCAAAATTGAGCCTTCTGTATTTAAGCCTCTTCAATCTCGTGGAAACCAAGATTTCAATCTCCATATCTCCGAATTGAAGAAACTTAAATAGGGGCATCTGTCATACCCTA
Organism: Lathyrus oleraceus; assembly: GCF_024323335.1. Taxonomy (NCBI): domain Eukaryota; kingdom Viridiplantae; phylum Streptophyta; class Magnoliopsida; order Fabales; family Fabaceae; genus Lathyrus; species Lathyrus oleraceus. The sequence continues at coordinate 487,708,553 of NC_066585.1, forward strand.
ATTTTTAACCCTAATATCCCACATATCATTTGCATCCTTGCATATAAACAAGGTCACATATTGGCCCTCTCCCTCTCACCTTTGGGTTTGCCTTTTGCAGGGATCATCAAGCACCTTTTTGTTCTTTTACCATTTTATTTATATGATCATTACTTATCTAACCCCTAATAAAAATAGCAAAAATATGTATTGTTTTCTTTAAGTTCATTGTGCAAGATAGGGCTTTTCATCAAGAGCATCAAACAGGGTTCTTTAGCTAGGGTTTTGTTGATTCCTCAAGTCAAAGTGTGCTCAACCATTGATCCTCAAGGGGATTATCTCTTAAAACATGATCTCTAAGGTTTTCAAGCATCTTCCAATCTCATTTTAATCAAGAGTATCTCAAAGTTTTGTTGCTTATTTCTCAAGAAAAGTCAAAGGTTCATGTGTTTATTTACATGCCTTCTTCAACGAGTTACCTCAAACTTTGAGCAATTAAATCAAAATACATTCAAGGACACCTTATTTTGAGTTCATATGATCATCCATGTAATTTGAAATGCAAGAAAAGTCCAAGTGTACAAGTTTATTCCAAGAGGTTTGACCAAAAAGTCAACATTTGAAGTCAAATTTCAAAGGATCACAACTCCTTCAATTCTCAACATTTTTGAATGCTTATTTTTTAATATGACTCTTATCAATATCCTATAAAACTTCACTTTACATGACAAGAGCCAATTATGCTTCGAGGATCATCAAAAGTTTGGAGATATTATAGGTGATTTGTGGACTTAGTGAAATTTGATCTATTTTCAAGTGACCTTTTCTCAACTTTCAAGATTCATAACTAATTCAATTTTAAACATTTGAGACTGATTTATTTTGTACAATATTATTTTTTATTCTATCTACAAGTTTGCTTCAAGAATCAAAGTCAAATTATGCTTGGAAGGCCATGTAATTCTTTGAGACATTATAGGTCATTTTTCAGCCATTTGAGACTTAGAATTTTCTAAGTTACATGATCAAATTTTCGTGCCAACTTTATCATGTCACAACTTTGTGCTCAAGCATCCAAATGAAACCTTTCTCGGAACATTGTGATCTTTGATATGATATCAACACATTGCAAGAAGAATGGGATCAAAAAGCCTCATGATCAAGATGCCCCTTTGAGTTGAACATGGTGACTTAGAACTGAAGAAATCACCATGATCTGAAATTTGAACTTCACTAATCTTAATTGCAAGCCAAATTACCACATGTTTTGTACCTAAACTTGTTTAATCAAGTCTTCAGAAGTTAATTGACTGTTAAAACACATGATTTGACTAAGTTTTGATGGATTGCAAGTCACACTTTCCACACATTCTGATCAAATTCGTTTTGCACGAATTGAGCTTCATTCCACACGTATTTGGATCCCAACACATTATCTATAAATAGAGCAACATATTTAATTCATTTCTAATATTTTGAGAGCCAAGAAACCCCTGCCTCAGTCTGAAATTTTCCCAGAAAATTGAGCTATCGTATTTTGAATTCCAGCTTGTTTCAATCTAATTTATTGATTCCATTAGCATCTTCGCTCTTCTCTGAAGCTTTTGCAACAATTCCTAAACTCTGAGACCTTCTGAAGTGACCTAACCAGATCGAGCTTCATCAAATTCTAATCATCATTTGGACAAGTTAGTTCTGAGCATAATTTGAACTCAAACAAGTTACCATAATGTAGTCTTTCACTCTCCAATGCTTTCCCTTAACTTATCTGGTGTTGATTGATCGTGTTCATCATTTAATTTTATTCTTCTTGGCTTGCTTGTTTCTGAAACTTCTCTGAAAATCCCCATTCTCAATTTAGATAAATGAATATGGGGCATGAGGTTAAATTCATGATGAGGGGGCGATCACATTGGTGGTGGTCTCGTGTTCTGAATTTACCAAACGATGAAACTCTGGTGAGGGATCATCAGGGAAGATGACCGGAGTTTATCTCAGTTCATCTGAGTTTGCTTACATGTTGGCAATTTGAAATGTTCTGATTGGTCCATTTTGAATTGGATATCGTGCTTCATTTTTGCTAATTTCCATCGTGCACCCTAGACTTATGATTGTTGGATCTGCCACGTCAATTAATGAGGTCAGATTCAACGCTTCGTATTTTTTCTGATTTTATTTCTTTTTCTTTTTCTTTTATTTTAAATTGCATTTTCTTTTAAAATTAATAAAAAATTCATTTTACATCCAAAAAATCCCAAAATAATTTCTAAAATTCTCTTTTATTTTTTTTTCATCTGATTCTTATTTTATTTTTTTCATATTTTAATTTATTGATTTTATATTTTTCATATTTTAATTTATTGATTTTATATTTTTCATGGATTTTTTCTTTTCTCCTTTGTTTTAATTGGTTTAAAAATACTTTTATGTATTTTAAAATTCTAAAATTTTTATTTTATGTTTCTTATTTTATTTTCAACCTTACATAATTTCCTTGGTCATTTATTTGGTGTTTTGAAAGGCTTATGGATTTTCTCTTTTATTTCCCTTTTAAAATTCATTTTAAAAATGTTTTTGATGCATTTTATTTTATCTTTTTGTATTTTATACTTGTTTGACCTTTGTTGACTTTTGTTGATCTTGGACCTTGGTTGATTTGATCATAGGTCTCATCAAACTCAATGGGTCTAGAGTTTGATGGGGTGAAAACCCTAATCCACCAAAATGGATGATTAATTTTGATGATGACTTTATCAATCTCTTTATCCAATTTGGGTTTGATTTCTCTTGTCCTATTCTTCTTCATCTATTTCTTTTCCCCTTGATCAATTGGATGGTTTGTGTCCATCTTGTTCATGATGTGTGGGTTGGTGCTTGATGAACTTTCATCATTTCAAATTTACCTCCTAATTGGTCATGAATCATTTAAGGTACTTTAGATTGATACATAAGTTTGTCCTAAGTATCATGAAGTATGGATTGATGTAATGAACCATTTTCCTAGCCTTTGTGCTTGATCAATCCCTTTTTTTTTTGTGGCATAGTTTTAGGAGAATGACTTACATATCACTTATCTAGCATGTATTAACACAAACATTATTATTGACCGGCCTCACATAGTTGCGACTTCTACATAAGTCCAATTACGATTACTTAACATAACGCTAAATTTATCCAGAAAGTAATTCATTTTCATAAGTGATATTATAAGTCTCATACTCCTCATGGTATTGTGTGAAAAGTATTGTTTCCTTTTCACCTAAGAGAGCTAGTGGCATACTTGTTGATTTTATCCAAGTTGGAGCTCTTCTCATAGGTGATGTAAATGTCCATATTTTCATACTTGTGGGTGAATAATTAAGTGTTCTCCAAAAAATGACCAAATCATCTTTCATTTTTTATTACTAGCACAACTTACTAACATATTATTGTATTAACTTTACTTTAATGTCATTTATCTTATTCTTTTTATTTTTTGTCATTTACCTTTATATTTTTATTTTAGCATCTCATATCACATTGTTTGTGCTTATGTTATTTGCTCTTTGTCCATTTGGACTTCTTTTTTTTCTTCAAAGATACTAATAAAGGAAAAACCCCTAAAAAAATGGATTCTCTTGATTCATGAACTTGAGGTTACTATCATTAGCATTGTTGTGGAGTTATGAACTTAGAATTAGGATTTTGACCCTTGCTTTGGGAGATTGTGATTTGAGACCTTGGGATTCATCTGATACCTTTGACTTTGGTCTTCTTTTGAAGAATTTGCTTGGTTATCTTGGTTTCATCTGATACATGAATTATTCTTTGCTTAATTGGCTTGCTTAAGGCTTAAATCCAAAGGAGGGAAATCTTGCTTGACTTAGGTCATGAAGTTTGTTATATCTTGGTTAGATCTTTCCTCCCTAGCTTTTACTTTATGTTCTAGGATAGTCCATTCTTCTTCTCTCCTTCTTTAATTTTCAAAATCTTCTCTCCTTTTTTCAAAATCCTCTTGTTTTCAAACTTGAACCACTTTCTCAATAAACCTTGACTTTTGTCAAGTGATTTTCAAAATCTTTTCTTAATAAATGCTAACATATTTTAAGCATATCCAAAATCAATTTTAAAATACTAAAAAAATACATAAACTCATTCAAACCATTTTGTGCCCTTTGTGCATGTTTTGTTTTAAATTTTTTTTTCAAAGTTTAGACATGAGTCATTTTCATAGTTGAGATATAATTCTCATATCCCCACAGTATTGATGATAATTATTTTCCATCTAAGAGAGTTAGTGACATAGTTGTTGATCTTTTTCCAAGTCGGAGTCTTTCTCTGAGGTGATGCAAAATTCTCATGGTTGTTGGTGACTAGTTGAGTGTTATCCTACAAATGACAAAATGTATTTTCATTAAAAAATTAATCAAAACAAACACCTTTGTTACTTTTACCACGAACTACGAGGTTTTGATCCTCCATTGCACTTTGTTGGTACGTAGGCATGAGACTCAAAAAGTCTTTGCAAACACAAAAATCATAAAAAAGAATTTCTCCTCTCATCTCCTTAATCTTTTGCAAACAATGTCATTTTAAGCCAAAATTTACAAATTTTCAAAGAGGTTCTTATAGAGTACTATAGATATTTAAGGTGATAATACCTTCCCTTTGCTTAACCAACCCTGATCCCTTATCTCTTTTTATTAATTTTATTTTAAAACTTCTTTGAATTTTGTTCATTCTTTTTCCCTTTCCTTTGGAAATAATAAAAGCGCGGTGGCAACTCTTGCTTTGTAAGTTAAGTTAATCAATAACTTAATCTCGATTTTTTTACCGCTACAATCGGGCTTCAATGGTGGCAGGATTTCTTTGACTTTAAAAGCTTGTCAATGAAGGAAATAGCTTCCACTATTTATAGGGAATGAGTTGGGATCTGAATATGTGTGAAATTGGCTCGAATTTGTGTGAATTGAGTGGGAAATTTTCAGATCCCGAGTGTGTGGAGTTTTGGTGTCAAACTCGTGAAATTAGAGCTTCTCAAGTCGTTTCAAGTTGTCCTCAGATACGTTTGGTAATGGGTAATTGATTTGCACGCGTGATAAGTGGTCCCAAGTTTATTTGTGCAAGTTTTAACATTATAGGTCACTCACAAAAACAGAGTTAGGTCACTATGTTCAAGCATAGGCCAAATCCAATCCACTCATGCGTTTTGTGATTTTCTTTGAGTTAAATGATTATCTCATGGAGTAGAATAAGATGAAAATATAATCAATCCAAAGCGAGATTTGAGGTGAAATTTGTGGTTGTGTGAAGTTGAGGTCGTAACCTGGTTTTGTGGGTTAGGCAATTGGCCAAGCACTTTGCAGTGTGTTTGGTCATTTTGAGGTCCTATATTCATGATGCTATAACTTTTGATTCCCTCGTACATTTTAATCCAAACTTGGGTCAAATGATATTTGATATAAGCTTAACATAATGCAAAAGGAATGGGGCCAAAATAATAATTGAGCTTAAAATGGCAAGGGTGGAAAATAAGGGTCATAACAAGGTTTTTGCCCATTTTGACAACTTGTCCATTGATACAAATATGGTCTTAAATGGATGAATTGATGTTTTACCCTTGAATTAAAGTTGTAGAGGATCCCAAAATGCACATTTGGCTCAAAGAATATTGTAATTTGGATAAAAATTAAAGTAGTTATGGAGTTTGGACCAAAGACACGACATTAGGTCAAACCACCTTACACCTTTTTTGCCAATTTGAACTTTTCTTGCATCTTAAACCATGATGATGATGTAATGAACATCCCTTTATGAAATATTCATTATGGCTTGAGTGATATGTGATTTGACTTGAAGATTGGGATTTGTGGCATGGAGAACATCAACATGAAACACCTTTGACACAACTTGAATCAAACTTGTATTTTGCTTTATCAAAGACCTTGATTTTGCCTTGCTTTGAAGCATGATCACCTACTTGAGTAACAAGAGAAAATAAGTACCATATCTTCATGAAGTTAGGGTTAGTTGATAAGTAAAACAAAGTAAAACCCTATGGTTAAGCTATAATACACAATGCGATCATGCTTGTGATTCTATGACCAAATGCAATGGTCATGCATGATTGACTTAATGTATGTAAATGAGGTATGTTAAAAGAAGAAAAATGGAGGGTAAATTTTAGGGTATGACATGATGATATTATAAACGGAAAAAAGTCTATTATTGATACAATCCTTTTTATGGATGGGACAAAATGTATTGTTTATTACAAATATTTTTATAAACTGAAAAAAGTGTATTTTTTGATACAAATATTTTCAAATGCATACATCAATCATTATGTTGAGCTATATTTTCAAGTTTTAAATGTGTACATCATTCATTATGTTTAGTTATATTTCCATTATTTTTTAAATTCATATTTGGATCAATCCTTCATGGATGATGCATATTATTAATCTATAAATTTGTGATTCTGTTAATGTCTATGATCTATAATACAATTTCACAGCTGACAAATTATATATGACCAATGAAATATCTCGACGTTCAATACATCAACTGGACGGAACTCGTGCGATTGCACAAGTATTTTACTAGCTTTTCTATGAAGAACCACTCATTGTAAGCATATTTCAAAAGAACAAAATTAAAAGCAAGATTTTACCGTATACCCCTACAATTATACCTTCACCTCTATAAAATATAAAAAATGTCGAATGTACTCATTTTAAATTTAGAGTTTTTTCACTCTTATACAAAATTTTCGGGATATTTCAAAAAAGGTTTTTCGAAAATTTATCCACGATTTATTGGTGGGTAAATCTAAATTTTTGTGAGTATAATTGTTTACCGGATAACTAAGTTTTTTAAATTGTTTATTGAAAAACTTGTAAAAGAGATTTTCGGAAACTTATCTGCGGTTTATTTGTGAGTAAATCTAAGTTTTTTTAGGTAAAATTGTATATCGAAAAACTTGTAATTTTTTTTCCCGAAAATTTACCTACAGCTGATTAATGAGTAACTATATTTTAGATTTTTTTTTAATTTATTTCAATTTATAACTTTTCCCATGGAGATATAGAGTTATCCACGAAACAGTTTTACCTAAAAACTTTAAACTTTTCCACAAATAAATTGCAGATAAATTTCAGTAATCAGAAAATTTTGGATTTTTATTTTAAAATAACCATGTTTTCAAAATAAAATACGATAATAACCGGTTTTTCAAAAAATTTCCCAAAATAACCATGTTTTTTAAGGGATGCGCCGGAGGAGTTGGCGCATCCCTTAAAAATTTTTGGAGCCTTAAAGGGAGGCGCCAAAGGGGTAGGCGCCCTAGTTAAAGCCCCCATAAGGGAGGCACCCCTAGGGTTGGCGCCCTTGTGTTCCCCTTAAGGGAGGCGCCCCTAGGGTTGGCGCCTGTGTGTGTGCCCTAGGGTTTTTTTTAGGTGCCTTTTGTGTGTTTTTTTAGGTGCCCCTTCTGTGTGTCTTGTGTGTCTGATTTATCGCCTCTATAAATACGATCACCTTGTATACAAATTTTCAGTCAAATTCATCTCTCAGTTTATATTTTCACTCAAACTCATCTTCTAGTCTAGTGCAACCACCATTTTTAATTTTCTTTGTTTTAACAATGTCTAGATATATTCAAAAACGAAATGCTGATGTAATATTTTCTGCCGTTGCGGCTCCGATACAGGTTCGACTTTGGAACACAGATACTTTTGAACGTCTTAATCGGACGTTGTATAGTTGGTTAGAGGGAGAAATTGGAGAGGGTGAACGGATTAGAAGAATACAATGGCTTGTGTCCACGTTCAACCAAAGCGGAGAAGTGCGTGAATGGGTGGATATTAAGACCGACCAAGACGCTCGTAGGATGATGCAGTACATGTTCAAAATTGTTTTGATGGTTGTAATCGCATAGTTTTTGTATTCTAGTTGTTTTAATTGTTTGTGTTATTTTTATGAACAACTGTCTTTTCGTCAAAGCCGTCTACTATGAAGTAAAATTAATTTTCCATATATTGCAACAGAGGTACTTTGAAATAAATTTAAGTTTCCATATATAGCAATAGACGTACATCTGAATTTATCTGGTTGTGCTAGTTCTAACACTAGGACAGTTATTACGATTGTGACCTGGTTGACGGCATGAACTACATAGTCTAACCATTTTGTTCGCCGTATCCATTTCGGTTCGAATTCGGGTGCTGTTAGGGCGACCCTTTTTCTTCCTTCGCATAACTTCGTTGTGCCAGATGATGTCCCCTTGATATTCTGGCCAATAATCCTCTTTTGCCACTACTGAAAAACTAATTTTATAAACATTTGAAAGGCTGGCGACTTTGTAAACTTCAGATAGCAAGTAGGATGGATCTCTTCGAACCTTTGAGCACGCCGCTATGACATGGGAGCAGGGGGTACGGAAGGCTTGGAACCTTCCGCAGTCGCACCAACCTCTATCTAATTCAACTCTGTACTGTCCCATTGGCATGCCCTCATTGTGATCCATGGACTCGACAACACTAAACCAACCTTTTGTTCGGTCAAATACCGTAACCACGTGTGTGTTTGCTTTGGCAGCTTCATGTTTGATGAATTTCATTGAAGCATCACTAAACAACTGTTCAGATTGCAACACGGAACTCCATTTTGAGCGTCTGGTTTCAAACAACGCCCCAAGCCTGAAATATGTAGCTTGGACCAAAGCGGTTATTGGTAGGTTACGAATTCCTTTGAAGACAGAGTTCATTGATTCCACAAGATTTGTTGTCATGTGGCCCCAACGTTGTCCGCCGTCATATGCCCTAGTCCACTTCTCCAACGGAATACTATCAATCCACCGAACCGCATCTTCGTTCGACAATCTTATTTCGTCGCGGTAGTGTTTGAAAGAAGGTTACGTCAATGCGTAACCTGCATTGACAACCGTCTTACGCAACGTCTTATCTTTGATTTCTCGCATGAAATTCTGAGCAATATGTCTAATACAAAACACATGCGTGTACCGTCACACTTGAGGACGTGTACATGCTGTTGGGTCTTCGTATAGATGGAAAGGCAGTCAATGGGAAAGTTAACCATGTCAACGACATATGCAATGAATTACTGGGTGCCCCTTTGTTAGACGACGAACCTGAGGGAGACACATCCAGTCAAGCAAGGGGGCAAGGTATAAATTTAAAATACCTTAGACAATATTATAACAGTATAGTACTGTCTAAAGATTCAACCGAGTATGAGAAGATAATAAAAGCTCGGTGTTATATTATGATTTTATTTGGTAACTTTTTGTTTCCAGAAAGTACAGGTAATTCTGTGAATATAATGTATTTACCTTTATTACGCAACATCAATAAGGTAAACACTTATAGTTGGGGTTCAGCTGTGTTGGCCCATCTATATAGTGCATTGTGTAAAAATGCAATAAAGAATACCTGTACTTTTTTTTCATGTGCTTATTTGCTTCAAGCTTGGGGGTGGTCTAGGATGCCGTCGCTCGCCCCAGAAAATGAGCGTCCATTCGCGTTCCCCTTTGCAACCAAGTAAGTCTACCACTTTACTATTTACCATTTTGTTAATTATATCTATTATTTAAATTAACAGTAAATAATATTTTTCACTCCTTTTTTTTATCTTAGGTGGTCAGTAAGGGGAATGAACTACAATAGGTGTCCGAAACACGCTATTGTAGTCTATCGAAATCTATTGGATCACATTGGACATGATGATGTAATACTCCTACCAAACTATAGTTAATCTTAAAATAGTTCTCAAATTATTTCTCATCTAACGATTTGTTATTTTTTTCCAGTTTGTATGGAGGCCATATCTGGGTCTGGATCATGATGTGAACCATGACGATGCTGCAGTTTGGACAGCGAAGACACCAATTATCCGATTCACTACAGTTGAAATGCACCAAAGTGACAGGGTCAAACTGCAGTTCGGAATGGTACAACATATCCCAGAGTCTCCCACATGTTTGGGGAATTGGCATCAAAAAAGGGTCGATGCACAGTGGTATTTTTCGGACTGGAGAGACTTTGCAAAAGACATGTATCGTCAATGGAGAAATCGACGACAACACATCCTCAACGAACCAGTCATCCAAGGTGTAAGACCGACTCAACAATATATGGCATGGTTTAGGTCTGTAACAACTCAGCAATTCGTATCTGAGCCGCGGTATTTGATAGATCCGCGCCAACTTGCTTCATCATCGTATGTCCCACATCAATTCACCACCCAACACCAATGTGAACCCACCCAAACCCAACAACCAACCACACAACATCAACCGACCACATACTCAAACCAACCAAACACCCAACATCGCAACCCGTTCATGCCAACCACCCAACAACGAACCATCCAACGTCGCAATCCCTTCATACCACCCACCCAAACACAAAACCAAGAACCAAACCCCACAACCACAACCGTCTATAGCACCGATGATTCGTATGAGTCACGTCATCGTAGCCCCCCACCATTTAACACCCAACCACTGTTTAACTATAGTACGCCCCAAGAACCATTGCTTCGTTTTCAAAACGACTCAATGACCCAATTTGGGCAACTATACCGTCCCCAATTCACCCAATTCACCCAACCCCAACGCCCTAACTACGATGACATGGGCACCGAACTCCATTACGGAAGCGCCGTTGGCCACAGCCCCTCCGGGTATTGGGAGCAAATGATGACACATCTTTCGAATACCGCCGGAACCTCTGCCGGACCTTCCAACCAGCCATCGCTCGATCAGGTCAGCACCCAAAGACCACAAACACCTCAAGAAAATCGTGGGAGACCTCGGAGACAACCTAACGCACCGGGATGTGGAACCGGGGGACGTTATAATCGGGCGGGTCATTAGGGTTTTGGTCATTCTAATGTAATCATTTATTATATATTTAATGAAGTCGTTTTATTTTTATTTTTATTTATTACGTACTAAATAATTAATATTAAATAATTAATATGAAATATTAAAAAAAAATATTATAAATAATTATAATTAAAAAAAAAAAATTAGAAAAGTGGGAGGCTAAGGCGCCAACCCTAGGGGCGCCTCCCTTAAGGGGCACACAAGGGCGCCAACCCTAGGGGCGCCTCCCTTATGGGGGCTTTAACTAGGCCGCCTACCCCTTTGGCGCCTCCCTTTAAGGCTCCAAAAATTTTTAAGAGATGCGCCAACTCCTCCGGCGCATCCATTATAAAACATGGTTATTTTGGGAAATTTTTTGAAAACCCGGTTATTATCGTATTTTATTTCGAAAACATGGTTATTTTAAAAAAAAATTCAAAAAAAGACTTTAAATTAAAAAAGATAAATTTGATATTTTTATATAACATTTTCTAGGAAGTGAATGTGCAATTGTAGGAGTATGGAATAAAAAATTTAGTTAAAAGTTTATAAGCCCAATAGCTTTTGAACCAAGCCACAATTAAAACTATTGGATCATACCTTCAATTTGTTTGACACAGATTATATAACAACTTAATAAGAAACTGCATCCACACTCCTACAATTATTAAAAATCTTAATTTCAGTCTTTTTATAATATAACTTTCTCAATTTTGACAGTTTAATGAACTACTACATTAAAATTTTAAAATATTCAATAGTATTAACTTAGTATTTTTTAAACAAATTTAAATAATATATTAGATTTTTCAGAAAATCTAATACTCCTCTACATGCTAGATTGAATTTTTAAAAAATCTGATAACATGCCAAATTTATAAAGTTCCATTGTAATAAGAGGATATTACAACTTTTTGACCTATTTTTACTTTTGGTATATTCTATATTTTATTTTATAATACTTTTCTTGTAAAGAGGTACAAGTTGGTTCTAACATATCCAACAGTTAACTTAGAGTTGGATATTAAGTGCGTATATACGTGGCTTTCAATTTTACTAATAAACTTTTTTTAAAATGGAATTTAAGTTAACTAAATTAAACAACAGGGACAAGACTTTGTCTTCAAGGTTAATCTTACTTTCATATATCAAATATGAACTAGTTGATAGAGTATATATTAATTAAACACTTAAACAAATTACATAAATTTCAATTTGCTGCTAAAATCATACCACGGGCACCATGAAATTTTCAAATTTTCAAATACAACATGGTATTATATAAAATATTGTAAATTTTCAAATGAATTAGTATGTATTTGTACTAATCAGATGCTTATCTTAAGTCTCCTTTGCTGTGGATTTAATATTATGAGTTTTAAGATTCATGAAAAAAAAGTACAATTATATAAAATAATATATATGAAAATAGTACTAGTGGATAGCGTAGACAGGTGTATTATTCTTTCTATTTTCTAACATTACTTTCGTTATCACTTGTATTAAACACACACAAGTCATTCTTGTACCTGGTCCAAAAATAAATAAATTAATAATTGCATTTATTGGCAGCCGAAGAAGGTCGCGCGTGTCTATATATATATATATATATATATATATATATATATATATATATATATATATATATATATATATATATATATATATATATATATAAAGTAAAATATATTTAATATATAATAAATTATAAAATAGATAATTAATATAAATTTGTTATTTGTCAAACAGCATAAGATTGATTTTTAAACAAATATGATGGTAAAGATGGTGGGTTTGATCCTTTATTATATTTTTTTAATTACTGTTATTTAGTTTTTATTTTATTATTATTATGATAAATTTTAGTAATTTAAACTATTTAAAAATAAATAGAATATATAAAAGTAAAATAAAATTAAAAATTTAACATTTTTCTTTAATTTTTTATTTTGTAATTGTTAATTTTTTTAAAAATTTTTTTAATTAATTGTTTAATGATATTTTGAAGACACTAGTATAAAATATATTGTTAATATAAGTATTAATGTGAATATATTTTCTCTTCTATAGTGTGTTAGTTTTCTCCTTTGATAACTTTGATAAGATTGTCTAAGATGAAACAAAAGATTTTTCAGTGGAGTTTTATGCACCATGATATCTGTATATTAACGCGATCTTTTGTAACTTTATGATTTGATGATCTTTTTTCATTTTTAATATTTTTGAATCTTATTTTCTTGACAAATTCATTATTGTATTTAGGTTTGATCATTGCAAGACTTTTGCTTATGTAAGGATATTCTCGAATCTAAGACTTCTAATATAACTAGCTCATAATCTTAATTTGATAATTTTCACTTATGATAAAATCATATCAAGATTGATCCAAATACTGTTTATACAATTTATTTAGACTTATGAAAAGATTTTTGCAATATTCAAGTTGGAGGGGAAAATAATTATAAATAATGTTGATGTTGATGAATACAAAGATTTCATATAAAAGCGAGTGTAGTAACATATTTTTATTTGAATAACACAAGGAATTTCTCTTTTTAAAAAATTATACTTTTTTTTAGGAGTCTATTTTTATTATTTATTTCAGACCTCTAAAAAAACAGGATGGACCCTTATATATATATATATATATATATATATATATATATATATATATATATATATATATATATATATATATATATATATATGAGTTATGATACCACTCCATCAATCATATTTAAATAAATATAGATTATTGCATTTCTTTAAATTTAATTTTCCTACTATTTAGCATTACTTATATATATATCAAGTTAAAAAAATCATCGGAACATAAAAAAAATCCAAAACAAAAGGGAAAATCAACCACCAAAAGAGAAAAGACATATCATGTCACACCACATTGGAAAAAAAACATATTAGATCTAAATCAAATAAACTACAATAAAAATCAAAATTTTCACAAACACGTCAAGATCACTATATCGTAAAAATTAGGTTAAGGACTCTAAAATCACTTTAGTTAAAACTACTATTACAAAAAAAATATTTTAAGACAACACTTTCATTAACTAAGGTATAATTTTTAGATGCGTCTAATTTTATTTTTTATTTTTAAAACATATCATCTATTTCATCGATTTTAGTAGATAACCGAGGACCTAATGTAGGGGACATGCTTTAAATTCTAACAACTATATTTTATATTTTTATTTCTTTAAAAGAGATGCATTTCTTTTTATTTTATTTTATTTAAAAATAAAATGATATATTCTTTCGGCTTCATTAATAACCGATGAGTTAGGTATCCATATTTAACTATAAAAGCATTTGCTCATTAAATTGTAACATAAACTTAACTCTTTTGCAACCACTCCAAACTCGTAAATATCATTCTTTGGGATGGATTGCAAGATATAATATTTTTCAAGTTTTCTTAATTAGTTAAAAAATCTTTCAAGATTCTCTGTTGTTTTTCTTCTAACACCAACCTTGAACAAAATATTTTTTGTTCTTGCAATTTATCTCATATAATGTTGTTGTTGGTGGTGTTTCCACCTCATGCAAGACCATTGGTATATTTTGGAATAATTTTCCAATATTATCAGTCAAAGAAAATATTGTATAACTTATTACTTTTATCGATTGACAACATTGAGAAATTTATTCCTAACCATATTTATAATATATTGCAAGCAACATTGTTGTTTCACAAAACAAGATCTTGAAATTTTTTATTTTGAATATAGTCCTTTGTTATATTGCAACACAGAGAGGAATTGGTGAATGATAAAAAAATGAAAAAAGAAACAATAAATGTTACTTTTAATTTTTTACCATTCACCATGTTTTTTGTAATAGAAGTAATCTAGACTGCTACAAATAATACATTTCATGACAAAATTTTCACCTCATCCAACAAAAAACCGATGTATAATGTCAATGCGTGTCATGTTTTATTTAATTTTTAAATAAATATCACATATTCTCTCCGTTTCTAAATATAACCGATAGAAAAATAATCCAGGACATGCTTCGAATCCCAACAACAATATTTCATGTTTTTATTTCTTTGAAAGTGATATCTTTCTTTTTATTTTATTTTTATTTTTAAATTAATGATCTAATCTTTTCGGTTATCATTAATAACCGAGGGATTAGATAATCCGGTTTTACTATAAAATCATCTGGTTTTATATAGAAACCGAGAGATATGTGGCGATTGGGATGAAATATATTTTATTGTATTTTTTATTTAACTACGGAGTGTTACACCCTAAATTTCACCCTGAGTTTTTTTTACTTGCATCAACATAGCATAATCGGTCCATTTTATCATGCATTTCATCAGTTAAAAGCATTTCATCAGGGTTTAGATGAAAAGTCAGGAGTTCTGGAATTTTATCTGATTTTGATGACATTCATTCATTCATATGTTGATTGAGAAGTCAAAAGATTTGATTTCTCGAATCTCAGTGCATCATTCATTTAGTTGCATCTTGTTTCAGAGTTTCAGAGGATGACAGTTGAGAGTATTGTCGTCATCTGGATCTATGTAGGTTTCTGTTTGTGTTTAAGAATCAAAAGCAAATGGTTCATGAGTGATTAATTTACGTCCGATTGTTTGTTCACATTTATTCCGTCGGCAATTCAGTTTATTTACAAGACGTTTACATTTTATGTTTGTCACACCATGCATTTTATTTCGCATAACACTTAAAAATATCGCTCAAAATACTTTTTCGGGTCTACAGACAGACCGATCAAATCGTTTCTCAATTGTACATTGAGTTAGCGGGTGAAAAATTTAAAATTTGAGCTTTCATATGTCAACTTTATTAATCTATGTTTCACGTGGTTTAAGTTTGTGTGCTCGTTTATTTTTTCGACTACTTTTTCTGTCACATTTTTGTCCTCCTGAGCCTTTTTACCGATCAATTTTTTTATTTCAAAATTTTATCAAAACATGTATGTTTTCGAGAAGTTTATTTCACACTGATCATTTTGGTGTTTTTAATTTATTTTTTCGGGCACTTTTGCGTCCGATTTTTGTTCATTTTTTATTTGATTTTTTTTTGTTTTACCGCCAAATTGATTAGTAGAATTAATTAGAATTATCTGTGATTTTAAAACATTTTTAATTAAGACATTTGTGCATTTATTTTATTTTAATTAGTAAAACCTTTAAATTTAAACATTTTTAATCATGTTTTAATTTAAGAAGAAAAAAATTTCACTCCCTCTTCATTAAACACCTAAAACCATTGACACAACCTTCATGCATATACACATATACTCCCTCTATCTCTCAGTAAAAGAAAAAATGGAAGTAAAAAAAGGATCATAAAAAGTTCATATAGCCTATAAAGCATCACTCATTTTCCTCTCTTCCTCACCAACAACAAAACATACTTCATTCAACTTAACTCCATACTCCAACACCATATCATCACCATCACATATCAAAACTAAACCTTCAAAACACCACCCTTTCATCACTACAAAAACATTCAAATAAAAGAAAATTTATACCACGTGACAACCTTCATCAACCCAAAATCAACAACAACAAAACCATAAGCCATAGAACAACATCACTGCAATAAAACAAAGAAAAAAAACCGAAAACAGAAAAAGAAAGAAAAGAGTAGAGGAAGGTTGACATGGTTTCGCCGAAAATGAACGACGACGTCATCAGTACCGTCGCGCCACCGCGGACACGACCGTGTCTCCACCGCGAGCCACGCTCGCGATTCTGCCATACCATCGAAACTCCTCATGGATCCACCAAACACCTTTCGCCGGTAAATTCAATCTCATTCTCTTTCTACTTGTTGTTTGTTTGAAAATTGAGTTTTTAAGATGAATATACGAGAGGTACATGGTGAGAGATTGAGAGGGTGAGTTTTTGAACTCATGTGTTTGTTTGTGAGTTCTGAAAAGAGAACTGAGATTGAGAGAGAGTTGGTCAAGTTGTTGTTTTTTTTTCTTTTTTTTTTCTCATAACGCCACATGTCAGAAGAGGATAGGGCTTTTGTTGAAATTGAAAAAAACTTTCCCTCCATGAATGAGTCAGTCACCCCACTCCTTTTCATGAACTTTCTTATTATTTCCTTTTTTTCTTTTTATTTTTAATTATGTTTATGTTTTATTTCTATTTTGTTTGTTTAATTTTGTATTTTGGGGTTTTATTATTAGTTTGGGTTGGGCCTAATTGGGTTTTGATGTTTACACCCTTTTTGTTATGTTTGCACCCATGTCCATGTGTTATACCCACCTCATTATTATTGTTTTTTATTCTTTTGATTTTTATTAACTTCATTTATGTAGTATTTAACTTAATCAGTTTATTTTTTTATTTATTTAATTGATTAGTTGTTTAGATTAACTATTTGTTTTTTTTAATTAATAGGTAGAACATTTGATTATTCAATTTCATTAGGTTCAATAATTTATATAGGTAATATATATTCGTATCCATACCTCATATGTAAGTAATCATGCCATAATTTCAATCAACTTCAATTAAAAATCATTTCAAATCAATTCAAAAGGTTTTAAAATCGAATCAAACACTTGATTCAATGTCAAGTTGTTAACGCTAAGTTTCTTTTCTCAAGAAAAATCGAATACAAAGTCGAGCATGGCCCCTACCACATCCAAATTCTTTTCATAAGTAAACTTTTGGCACTTGATCTAACATCAAGTCGTTCCCCTATTTTTAAATCTTTCCCAATAAAATGGAAGAAACTTATTAGGTTTAAACTTTCTCTTTTCTCGAATGTTAGGATACTGCTATAGAGCTCCATGTTCGAACATTCAACTTCCATATTAAAATACAATAATTACCATAATTAAGTCATTTCTCTTATAGAAGAAAAAGATTGATTGGGTATCAACCTTCTCTTTCCCGATTATTTGGACACTGCAGTAGAGCTCCATGTCTGAGTAATCGTCTTCCATTAATGAACTTTGACCTAATTTGCCACACATTTTCATAACAAAGTTTTGGATGAAAAAAGAGCAATTGGGCTTAAGCCTCTTCTTTTTCGGGCATTCGAGTATTGCAATAGAGCTCCCTACTTGGACACCCGTCTCCAATTAAAATCAACTCAAACTCACCAAACTTGTTTTCCGCCCTTGTGCGACCCCAAAAACATTTTTAGAAAAGAGTATGTTACATCCATTTCGACGCGAAACAAACAAAGACTTCAGCCTTCAAGAGCGAGCAACAAGTAAAGGTTTAATCGCTCAAATGCGATCCAATCATCACTCTCTTACAAGCAATAAATCCAGTAGTTATCTTTTAGTAGAACTATGTATGGCTTGAGTTCTTCATCGCACCTAAAGATACGTAGGAGCAGGATTACGAAATCTTGTCAGGCACATTAATATTAAAAAATCCTAAGTATTTCCTTTCTTTCTTTCTCTTTTCTCACTCGATAAGTAGAAGATTGCAAATGATATCACGCTAGCACTCTTACGTGAAACTAGTTAAATAGGTCTCGTTGAGTACAACGAATGTGAGGGGTGCTAATACCTTCCCCTTGCATAACCGACTCCCGAACTAGATTTGGTTGCGACGACCATTTCTTTTTGTTTTTTTGTGGATTTTAACGATATTTTCTCTTTCCATCTTTAGGAATAAATAAATTTCGGTGATGACTATGTTTTGTTTATATTTCGAGCGTTCCTTACGCTTGGGTATTTTTTGCACCGCGACACAGAGACCTCCCAACCAAGATGTTTTACCACAAGAAAATCTTTTACCACAAGAGTTTTAATACTACTAATAATAACTATGTTTAATCATAATAAATATTAATTGTTAAGTAAAATATAAATATTAATTATTTTCTATAAATATCAATAGATAAAATATAAATGTTCACATTCTTTTTAAACTTTTAATTATGATGATGAGATAACATAGTTAATATGATATATAATTTTTATGTAATATCCCTATTTTACACTAAGAGTATATTATAATTGATAGTAAGGTTAAAATTTTGAACTAATGGTTATTAATAGAGGTAGGGGGATATGATTGGAATTGGTTATAGTAGTAAGGACATTTTGATTTTTTGTCACCCAAGTTAATCGGTATTTAAGTGGGAAAATGAGAAAAGTCTTCATTTTTCTTCCTCCTTTCTATATCTTTTATGAACTCTCTCTCTCTCTCTCTCTCTCTCTCTCTCTCTCTTAAGGGAAATAAAATTGGTCATTGATGCTTGGTGCATGCAAGTAAAACCTTAAGAACCAAATCATCAAGTCAAAGAGGAAGTATAATTCATAAATCCATTCCTCACTCTTTCACTTAGAAGCAAGGTTCTAGTTCAAGAAGTTGGGGAAAATCAGGAATCAAGGTTAGAGAGAGTAAAGAAGTGGAAGTGAAATATCAAGAGTTTGGATAAGAATCCTCCTCCTCATTTGTCCCATGAAATTTCCCATCCAGGTGAGTTTCTTACCCACCATTCCATGCATGGGTAAGATAGTTATGTAGGAAACTTGAAACCCTAAGTATTTACCCCAATTCGTAGAATCAATGGTTGAATGAATAGAAAGGGTTAGGTTGAGGATGAAATATAGAATGAAACCTTTGCATGGTAGTCAAAGTATGAGTGTTTTCTGTTATGATCATGTCTAGTATTCTTAGTGATGATGAGAGTTATGGGTGAGGTCTTGTGTGTTGAAAAATATGTAGAAGAAGTGGAAAATGCAGGTTTTGAGAGTTTTTGGATGAATTACAACTGTAACACATTGTTACGGCCTACCCCTAACATTCTTCGCCTCAAATGATGAGGAAACCTGAAGGAATTATGATCTTAACACATTGTTATGGCCAACCCGCAATTCTGTCTATCTGAAAACATGGTCAACTTGTAATCCACATAAATTGAGTTAGGAAACTCTTCAGGATAGGTCAGTTGTGTTAGAAAGTTAATTCAAAGAGATACATTATGGTGAAGTTTCATAATATTATGTTACATCTACTAAGTATAGTAAGTGTAAGAAGTATGTATCGATTAAGGACTTAATAGTCCATAAAATGATGATGTTAAAGCATTGTTTACAATGTATGAATCGAAAGATACTAAGGCACACATAAGAAGAAAAATTAATATAATTATATGTATATGTGTGTATGTCATTATAATTATATGTATATGTATAAGTATGGTGATATTAATTATACATCACAAATATAAAGAGTGGAAGGGAAATTCTTTTAAGAAATCTGCAGTGTAGTCGAATCATTAGGACGCTAATATGCACTCGGCTATAGTGGGATAGACTCTTATTGGATTCACCCATGTCTATGAGATAAACTATGCAAGTGACTATATAAGTATATACAATATGCTTCACTACTATAAATAATACATTTGATAACAAAATTTCCACCCCAACCAATGAAAAATCGAGGTCAAATGACTTGGAACGCGCCATTTTATTTTTTATTTTTAAATAAAATATTATCCATCGATTTTGAAGAAAACTGGCAGAAAACGTAGCTCGGGGTTTGAGTTTCGATTCTCAACCCCTTAAATTTCATGTTTTATTTAATTAAATTGAACCCAGTTTTTATCTCTGCTTTGTTCCCTCAGTTTTCTAAAAACTAAGATGTAAACTCTAAACAATATTTTATTCACTCATCAGAATGTTAAGTTTCATTCACTTTTTGCACCCTTAGCGAACGAAAGAAACACCATTATTCATCTTCTCCACCTAACAAACTGAAACACCATTCTACATCTTCTTCACCTAATGAACTAAAACACCATTCATCATCTTCTCCAAGGAGGAAGGAAGCTCGAACCTCAAACCAACACTTTTCTTTGACTCTCTCGTCACGTTTCTAGTATGTAAAACTTTTCCCATGATTGTACCAGTAATGGTATGGTTGTTGATGTGTTTTTAGTTGTTGTTGTTATTATTGGTGTTGTTGTTGTTATTGTTATTGTTATTGTTTATGAGACTTATGGTATAATATGATTTTTTAAGGTATTTATAGTTGTTTATTATTATTATTATTATTATTGTTGTTGTTTATTATAGAATGTTCATTTTTGTTGGTTGTGGACGATTTTTATTTTATTTTCAGAAGTTGTTTATGATTATGGATCGTCGTTGAATGAAAGTCAATAGATTAAGTAAACAATATGAGAATGAAGTGATTCAATTTCTTGAATTCATAGAAAAAAAACTTCCTAACAATAATGAGACTTTTTTGGTGTCCTTGTAAAAAATGAGAAAATATGAAGAAAAAACATCCAAGGGATGTTATATTCAATCATTTAGGTTTTGATGGAATTATTTAAAATTACACGAAATATGTATGACATGGTGAAGTAACAAAAAAAAGACACGTGTCACATAGAGTTGAAGTTGATGAATTTATGAATGATACTCTAAAAGATATGATTCGTGATATTGAAGTAGATGATTTTAAGAAAGCCTATGTGGAAGATACTTTGCAAAGAGACATGGAAGAGTCGTTATATTTAGGATGCAAAATATTTACAAGATTGTCAGTTGTGTTAAGACTATTTAATCTTAAGGAAAAATGTGGGTGGACGAATAGAAGTTTCACTTAATTTCTTGAATTTTTGCAAGAAATGCTTCCAGAAGGTAACACATTGTCAAACCTTAGTTATGAGGGAAAGAAGATATTGTGTACAATGACTTTGTACTATGTCAAAATACATGCATGTTGTAATGATTTCATATTATATTGGAGAGTCACGCTACAAGCAAAAGGACAATTGTGTTGAAAATAATGATGGTGTAACTAGAAAGAGTGTTCCTTCCAAGGTGATATGGTACCTACTGATAATTCAAATATTCAAAAGATTGTTTGCTAATGTAAACAACACAAAGAACACTAGATGACATGCATATAAAATAGTATGTGATGAAAAAATTTGTCATGTAACTGATACATTGCAATGGAATAAAATTGATTCGTTGTTTCTATATTTTTCCCTTGAGCCAAGGAACCTTAGGCTTGGACTTGCCACTGACATAATGAACCTGTTTGGTAATTTGAGTACTAACCATACTTCATGGCATGTTCATTTCATAATATACAATCTACCTACGTGGTTTTGCATGAAGCGCAAATATATGATGTTATCAATGATGATTTCGGGTCCAAAACAACCAGGAAACAACATAGATGTTTATTTAACGCCATTGATTGAAGATTTAAGAGTTTTGTGGGAGGAATGCGTTGATGTTAATGATGTGTACATGAGTCATAGTTTTAAGACGCGTGCCATGCTATTTTGCATAATCAATGACTTTCCTGCATACAATAATTTGTATGGGTACAACATCAAGGGACATAAAGTGTAACACCCCAATTAAACTAAGCTAATTATTTAATTTAAATTAATATTTTATTTATTAATTTAATTGAATAATTGGAAGTTTGGATTATTATTATTTTATTATTATTTTGGAATAATAATTATTGGGATAATTATTTATTGGAATAATATATAAGTTGGAATTTAGAAAAATCCCATTTTTGGTAAAAAGGTTATTTTTCACGTGAAAAGGGAAAAAGAGGCAGAAAGGGCAAAAAGTCAGAGAACGAAGGTTGAAGGAAGGAGAAGCTTGGAGCTCGGAAGCTGCCGAATTAACTCAGGTAAGGGGGGTTTATCATCGGTTAAAGGGTATTATATGATGATATGTACTGGGTAGTGATAACCATTGGTTGTATCTCTGATTTGATTGATGCATGATGAATTTGTGAAATATTGGATGAATGAAATTGGATGAATGAAATTGGATGAATGAAATTGGATGATAATTGAAAAGAATTCGTAGGAATTAGAAGAGATAATGTTAGGATTGGTGAAGATGAATAGGATATGATTCGTGTAGATGATATGGACGATTATTTTGTGTAATTTGGACTGTGGAAGGTTGGATCGGATAGGTTTCGTAACAGAGAAAGCCATAGCAGATCTGAGAGTTCTGGTTTCTGGTCATACGCGTATGGCACTAGGCAATACGCGTATGAGCTGGCTGATACGCGTATGGAGGAGGCCTTACGCGTATGGGAGAAAAAGATGATATTTTGAACGTAAATTGGTCTCTGTTGGTACGCGTAAGGGGAAATTGTTACGCGTAGCTTACGCGTATGGGATAGGTGATACGCGTATGAGTTGGGCGAGGAAATGCGCAATACGCGTATGAGAGTGGGCATTACGCGTATGGGTTTGGCCAGGTTTGGGCAATACGCGTATGGCAGAGGCAATACGCGTATGGGCAGAATTGTGATTTTTCTGTGCTACTGTTGTGCAGTTTTGGTTGTTTAGGCTGAGTGATGCGACTTAGCTGAGGCATGATGTGATAGGGATCAATTCCCGTTGTTTTGAATAGTATAGGTATTAGTAGAGTGTGCTAATACTATGATTTATTATGTGGCATGATATGATATGCTTTTGTTGATGATATGTGATGGTATACATGATGATGTGAATGTATGCATTTGTGAATAGACTATTTTATGGCTTAGAGTGTGAGCATGTGTCTATTCTTAAATTGTTGTTGATGTTGCATTGCTAGGTGATTAGCATGCATATTGTGGCCTTATGGTGGTAGCTAATTCCCATGGTGAGGAATTAGTGAGTAAATCATTGTGATTGTTGTTGTTGATGTTTGCATGCTAGGTGATTAGCGTGCATAGCATGGCCCATTTGGGGTGGTAGCTAATTCCCATGGTGAGGAATTAGTGAGTGAGTCACTATGTCTCAAATGAGTGGGACTAGTGAGCTTGGTAGCCGTGCCTGGATTTGGACGGTGAGGTTGAACTATATGTTCACAACATAGTCGGTACCGCATGCATAGAGTCTCATTGCATAATAAATGTATGGCATATAATATGAATGGATGTATTCCAGTATTATGTGTGTGTGTGTTGTGCTGTTGATGTTGAGTATGGTTGAGATTATATATATGCTATAGGTTATTGTTGAATATGATGTTTGAACGGATACTGTCGTTGCTGAGTGTGTAGTCTGGTTAGGGTGAATTAATGTGTTAATTACTTAGCATTACATGTTGTTCTATAATGCTTGTTATATTGATTGAGGAACTCACCCTTACACCTATTTTTCAGGTAACGAGAAATGAGTTGAGTAGAAGCTAATGCTTGGAGTCTAGAGTAGTTCTTATGGGTCATGCTCTGATAGATGTAACATCGGGAGGGGATGTCTTAATTGATTTTGATATTGGTTGTTGATGATTTACATGTATTGTGTTACATGTTTTACATTCGAGTTGAATTTTATTCCGCTGCGAATTATGCAAAGAACCTTATTTTGATTAAATAAATGAGCATGACAGGATATTTTAATGTTTTTTATGAAATGATTGTGTGACACCCTTCGGGGCATAATTACTCTGATGAATATATTGTTATTTTAATTATAATAATTTGGGGTATTTAGAAGGGTGTTACATTAGTGGTATCAGAGCATAGTCGGTCGTGTCGAGTCGTAGTTATTCTGTTTATCCTGTACGGGATAGGTGTTGTGTAACCCTATCAGTACTTATTTGTTTAGCTTGTTTGGGTTTTCAGAATAGAGATGGCTGGAAGAGGTAGAGATGATGCTGCAATTGCTGAGGCTCTGGGTATGCTAGCTGGAGTACTTGGAGGAAATCCGAATGTTGTGGGAATGGGAGCTGCTCGTCAACTGAGTGAGTTCCAGAAGAACAATCCTCCAATGTTCAAAGGAGCATACGATCCAGATGGTGCTCAGAAATGGTTGAAGGAGATAGAGAGGATCTTCAGAGTGACTGAGTGTGCTGATAACCAGAAGGTCAGGTTCGGTACACATATGCTGTCAGAGGAAGCTGATGATTGGTGGGTTGCTACCCGCACTGAGTTGGAAACTGCTGGAGATGCTGAGATTTCTTGGGCTGTGTTCAGAGAGAGATTTTTGAGGAAGTATTTTCCCGAGGATGTCAGAGGAAAGAAGGAGATAGAGTTCTTGGAATTGAAGCAGGGTAACAGATCCGTTACGGAGTATGCTGCTAAGTTCACAGAGCTGTCGAAGTATTATACTCCCTATGCTGAGGCTGCTGGGGAATTTTCCAAATGTGTGAAGTTTGAGAACGGGTTGCGTCCCGAGATCAAGCAGGCGATTGGGTATCAAAGGATTAGAGTGTTTTCTGATTTGGTTGACTGTTGCAGGATTTTCGAACAGGATTCCAAGGCTAGAGCAGAGAGCTATCAGCAAAGGGTTGATAGGAAAGGCAAGAATCAGATTGATCGTGGAAAACCGTATGCAGCTGGCAAAGGTTTCCAGAGGCAGAGTGGGATGAAGAGGCCTAGTGGAGGAGACTCTAGTGCTCCTGCTAAGTGTTACAGATGTGGTCAGGCTGGACATCGTATCCATGAGTGTACCAGTAACGAGAAGAAGTGTTTCAAATGTGGGAAAGGTGGTCATTTGGCTGCAGATTGCCGGTTGAAGACTGTGACTTGCTTCAACTGTGGAGAGGTGGGTCATATCAGTCCACAGTGTCCTAAGCCGAAGAAAGAGAATCAGTCGGGAGGCAAGGTTTTTGCTTTATCGGGTTCTGAGACTCCTGCAGATGATCGTTTGATCCGAGGTACGTGTTATATTAATGGCTTTCCTCTTGTAGCTATTATTGACACCGGTGCTACTCATTCCTTTATATCTTTGGATTGTGCTGTGAAACTTAAGTTAGAAATATCTGAGATGCATGGAAGTATGGTGATTGATACTCCTGCGAAGGGTTCAGTGACTACTACTTCAATTTGTTTAAGTTGCCCTTTGAGTATTTTTGGTAGGGACTTTGGGATAGACCTTGTGTGCCTTCCGCTAGTGCAGATTGATGTTATCTTGGGTATGAACTGGTTGGTGTTTAACCGAGTTTCTATCAACTGTTTTGATAAGACTGTGATATTCCCTGAGATTGAGGAAGGAAAGAGTTTGTTTCTTTCAGCGAGGCAGGTGAATGAGGAAGTAGCAGATGGGGCAGAGTTGTTTATGCTGTTAGCGACTTTGGAGGCTAAAGACAAACTGGTGATTGGCGATCTAGCTGTGGTGTGTGATTTCCCTGATGTGTTTCCGGAAGAAGTGAATGAATTACCGCCAGAGCGTGAAGTTGAGTTCTCGATTGATTTGGTACCTGGTACTAGACCAATATCGATGGCTCCGTACCGTATGTCTGCTGTTGAGTTAGCTGAATTGAAGAGTCAGTTGGAAGATTTGTTGGATAAGAAATTTATTCGTCCGAGTGTGTCACCGTGGGGTGCACCAGTGTTGTTGGTTAAGAAGAAAGAAGGTACTATGAGGTTGTGTGTGGACTACAGGCAACTGAATAAAGTGACGATCAAGAATCGGTATCCTTTACCGAGGATTGATGATTTGATGGATCAGTTGGTTGGTGCAAGTGTGTTCAGCAAGATAGACTTGAGATCTGGGTATCATCAGATACGTGTGAAAACTGAAGATATTCAGAAGACTGCTTTCAGAACAAGGTATGGACATTATGAGTATTCTGTAATGCCTTTTGGTGTGACTAATGCGCCTGGAGTATTCATGGAGTATATGAATAGGATTTTCCATCCGTACCTAGACAAGTTTGTTGTGGTGTTTATCGATGACATTTTGGTGTATTCGAAATCTGAAGAAGAGCATGTTGAGCATTTGAGAGTGGTTTTGGGAGTTCTACGAGAAAAGAAGCTATTTGCTAAACTATCTAAGTGTGAATTTTGGTTAGAAGAAGTTAGTTTTCTTGGTCATGTGATTTCAAGAGGTGGCGTGGCTGTTGATCCTTCTAAGATAGAAGCGGTATCTAGGTGGGAAGCTCCGAAGTCAGTTTCTGAGATAAGGAGTTTTCTTGGACTTGCAGGTTATTATAGGAAATTTATTGAGGGATTCTCTAAGTTGGCGTTACCGTTGACAATGTTAACTAGAAAGGGACAAGCGTTTGTTTGGGATTCAAAATGTGAAGAAGGTTTCCAAGAGTTAAAGAGAAGGCTAACTACTGCTCCTATCCTGATATTACCGAGTTCGTCGGAACTATTCGAGGTTTATTGTGATGCTTCATTGTTGGGTTTAGGTGGTGTGTTGATGCAGAATAAGCAGGTTATAGCTTATGCTTCGAGACAACTAAGGGTTCATGAGAGGAACTATCCGACACATGATTTAGAGTTGGCAGCTGTGGTATTTGTTCTGAAGTTGTGGAGGCATTATTTGTATGGATCAAGATTTGAAGTTTTCAGTGACCATAAAAGTTTGAAGTATTTGTTTGATCAGAAAGAGCTGAATATGAGACAGAGAAGATGGTTAGAATTTCTGAAGGATTATGACTTTGGTTTGAATTACCATCCAGGTAAAGCAAACGTGGTGGCTGATGCATTGAGTCGGAAATCATTGCATATGTCTATGTTAATGGTTAAGGAATTGGATTTAATTGAGCAGTTTAGAGACTTGAGTTTGGTGTGTGAGAGTACTCACAATAGTTTTAAATTGGGAATGCTGAAGTTAACGAGTGGTATTCTGGATGAGATCAGAGAGGGTCAGAAATCCGATATGCTTTTGGTTGATAAGTTGACTTTAGTGAACCAAGGTCAAGGTGGTGAATTCAGAGTTGATGAGAATGGTGTTTTGAGATTTGGTAATCGGGTGTGTATTCCGGAGGTTACAGAACTTAAGAAGAGTATTCTTGAAGAGGGACATCGTAGTGGTTTGAGTATTCATCCTGGAGCTACGAAGATGTATCATGATTTGAAGAAGTTATTTTGGTGGCCGGGAATGAAAAGAGAAATTGCGAGTTTTGTTTATTCCTGTTTGACTTGTCAGAAGTCAAAGATTGAGCATCAGAAGCCGTCTGGGCTAATGCAACCATTGGCTATTCCAGAGTGGAAGTGGGATAGTATCAGTATGGATTTTGTTTCTGGTTTGCCGAGGACAAGTAAGAATTTTGAGGCTATCTGGGTGATTGTTGATAGATTGACGAAGTCGGCTCATTTCATTCCGATCAGAATGGATTATCCGTTAGAGAGATTAGCTGAGTTGTATATTGAGAAGATTGTAAGTTTGCATGGTATTCCGTCGAGTATTGTTTCAGATAGAGATCCTAGATTTACATCGAAGTTCTGGGAAGGGTTGCAGAGGGCTTTGGGAACTAAGCTGAGATTGAGTTCTGCATATCATCCGCAGACTGATGGTCAGACTGAGAGGACGATTCAGTCGCTAGAGGATCTTTTGAGAGCGTGTGTTTTGGAGAAGGGAGGTGCTTGGGACGGTTATTTGCCTTTGATTGAGTTTACCTACAACAATAGTTTTCATTCGAGCATTGGTATGGCACCGTTTGAAGCTTTGTATGGTAGGAGATGTCGAACACCTTTATGTTGGTATGAGTCCGGTGAGAGTGCTGTGGTTGGACCGGAGATTGTTCAACAAACTACGGAAAAGATTAAGATGATTCAGGAGAAGATGAGAATTGCTCAGAGTCGTCAGAAGAGTTATCATGATAAGAGGAGGAAGTCACTTGAGTTCCGAGAGGGAGATCACGTGTTTCTTCGTGTTACTCCAATAACTGGTGTTGGTCGAGCTTTGAAGTCGAAGAAGTTGACACCTCGATTTATTGGTCCTTATCAGATTTTGGAGAGGATAGGAGAGGTAGCCTATCGTATCGCTTTACCGCCGTCACTTGCGAATTTGCATGAGGTTTTCCATGTGTCTCAGTTGAGGAGATACATTCATGATCCGTCACATGTAGTCCAAGTAGATGATGTACAGGTGAGAGATAACCTGACTGTTGAAACATCACCTATGAGGATCGAGGATCG
The DNA here is from genome assembly GCF_024323335.1 of Lathyrus oleraceus. Taxonomy (NCBI): domain Eukaryota; kingdom Viridiplantae; phylum Streptophyta; class Magnoliopsida; order Fabales; family Fabaceae; genus Lathyrus; species Lathyrus oleraceus. The sequence goes on from NC_066585.1 coordinate 487,737,241, forward strand.
AGAATTGAAGCAATTGCGGGGTAAAGAGATTGCCTTAGTGAAGGTAGCTTGGGGAGGACCAGCAGGTGGCAATGCGACTTGGGAACTTGAGAGTCAGATGAAGGAGTCTTATCCGGAGCTGTTCGCTTGAGGTATGTTTTCGAGGACGAAAACTCTTTTAGTGGGGGAGAGTTGTAACACCCCAATTAAACTAAGCTAATTATTTAATTTAAATTAATATTTTATTTATTAATTTAATTGAATAATTGGAAGTTTGGATTATTATTATTTTATTATTATTTTGGAATAATAATTATTGGGATAATTATTTATTGGAATAATATATAAGTTGGAATTTAGAAAAATCCCATTTTTGGTAAAAAGGTTATTTTTCACGTGAAAAGGGAAAAAGAGGCAGAAAGGGCAAAAAGTCAGAGAACGAAGGTTGAAGGAAGGAGAAGCTTGGAGCTCGGAAGCTGCCGAATTAACTCAGGTAAGGGGGGTTTATCATCGGTTAAAGGGTATTATATGATGATATGTACTGGGTAGTGATAACCATTGGTTGTATCTCTGATTTGATTGATGCATGATGAATTTGTGAAATATTGGATGAATGAAATTGGATGAATGAAATTGGATGAATGAAATTGGATGATAATTGAAAAGAATTCGTAGGAATTAGAAGAGATAATGTTAGGATTGGAGAAGATGAATAGGATATGATTCGTGTAGATGATATGGACGATTATTTTGTGTAATTTGGACTGTGGAAGGTTGGATCGGATAGGTTTCGTAACAGAGAAAGCCATAGCAGATCTGAGAGTTCTGGTTTCTGGTCATACGCGTATGGCACTAGGCAATACGCGTATGAGCTGGCTGATACGCGTATGGAGGAGGCCTTACGCGTATGGGAGAAAAAGATGATATTTTGAACGTAAATTGGTCTCTGTTGGTACGCGTAAGGGGAAATTGTTACGCGTAGCTTACGCGTATGGGATAGGTGATACGCGTATGAGTTGGGCGAGGAAATGCGCAATACGCGTATGAGAGTGGGCATTACGCGTATGGGTTTGGCCAGGTTTGGGCAATACGCGTATGGCAGAGGCAATACGCGTATGGGCAGAATTGTGATTTTTCTGTGCTACTGTTGTGCAGTTTTTGGTTGTTTAGGCTGAGTGATGCGACTTAGCTGAGGCATGATGTGATAGGGATCAATTCCCGTTGTTTTGAATAGTATAGGTATTAGTAGAGTGTGCTAATACTATGATTTATTATGTGGCATGATATGATATGCTTTTGTTGATGATATGTGATGGTATACATGATGATGTGAATGTATGCATTTGTGAATAGACTATTTTATGGCTTAGAGTGTGAGCATGTGTCTATTCTTAAATTGTTGTTGATGTTGCATTGCTAGGTGATTAGCATGCATATTGTGGCCTTATGGTGGTAGCTAATTCCCATGGTGAGGAATTAGTGAGTAAATCATTGTGATTGTTGTTGTTGATGTTTGCATGCTAGGTGATTAGCGTGCATAGCATGGCCCATTTGGGGTGGTAGCTAATTCCCATGGTGAGGAATTAGTGAGTGAGTCACTATGTCTCAAATGAGTGGGACTAGTGAGCTTGGTAGCCGTGCCTGGATTTGGACGGTGAGGTTGAACTATATGTTCACAACATAGTCGGTACCGCATGCATAGAGTCTCATTGCATAATAAATGTATGGCATATAATATGAATGGATGTATTCCAGTATTATATGTGTGTTGTGTGTTGTGCTGTTGATGTTGAGTATGGTTGAGATTATATATATGCTATAGGTTATTGTTGAATATGATGTTTGAACGGATACTGTCGTTGCTGAGTGTGTAGTCTGGTTAGGGTGAATTAATGTGTTAATTACTTAGCATTACATGTTGTTCTATAATGCTTGTTATATTGATTGAGGAACTCACCCTTACACCTATTTTTCAGGTAACGAGAAATGAGTTGAGTAGAAGCTAATGCTTGGAGTCTAGAGTAGTTCTTATGGGTCATGCTCTGATAGATGTAACATCGGGAGGGGATGTCTTAATTGATTTTGATATTGGTTGTTGATGATTTACATGTATTGTGTTACATGTTTTACATTCGAGTTGAATTTTATTCCGCTGCGAATTATGCAAAGAACCTTATTTTGATTAAATAAATGAGCATGACAGGATATTTTAATGATTTTTATGAAATGATTGTGTGACACCCTTCGGGGCATAATTACTCTGATGAATATATTGTTATTTTAATTATAATAATTTGGGGTATTTAGAAGGGTGTTACATAAAGCGTGTCATATATGTGAATATGATACATGCTCCCACTAATTACAAAATGGAAAAAATACTATTTACCTTTAGCATAAAAAAATTCTAACACTTAATCATCCATACCGTAGATTGTGGAAGGCTTTTAATGGAGAGCATGAGTTTGGTATCATTCCAAAGCCCTTAAACGGGAAGAAAGTATATAAAAAGACAATAACACATTAATTTTGTCTTGGAAAGAAACAAAATGGGCCCGTGGATAAAAATATTTGGAAAAAGAGGTCGATGTTCTCTGATTTTCCATATTGGTATAGTCTCGATGTAAGACATTATCTTGATGTGGTGTATGTGGAGAAAAATGTATGTCATGGTTTTATTGGAGCACTTTTCAACATAAAAGGCAAAATAAAAGACAAAAGATAGTAAGGAATACCGTCTAGATAAGGTGGCGATGGTATACGACAAGAGTTAGTTCCAAAAGACATAGGAAATAGAACATATTTATCCCTAACATGTCACCATTTATCTATACAAATAAAGTTTTTACGATTGTTTGTAGGGTATCAAAGTTATCCAAGGGTACTCATCAAATGTGAAGAAACTTGTGGCAATGAAATATCTCAAATTAATTAGCTTAAAATGTCATGATTATCATGTCTTGATGCAACAACTTCTACTAGTGGTTATCCGTGACATTTTACCAAAAAAATAAAGGGTAACTATAACCAGATTGTGCTTGATATATGTAGTAAAGTCATTAATCCTGGAAATTTAGATGATTTGGAACATGAGGCTATAGTTATCTTTTGTCAGTTAGAGATGCATTTCCCTCAATCATTTTTTGACGTTATGGTTCACTTAGTTGTTCATCTAGTAAGTGAGATTAGATCTTATGGTATAGTTTATTTAAGGTGGACATATCTGGTAGAGCGATACATGAAGATATTTAAATGGTATACAAAGAATCATCATGTCCATAAGCTTTGATCGTTGAACACTACATCATAGAAGAAGTTATTGAGTTTTGTACAAACTATTTGTCATAAGAAAACCTTATAGGAATTCTCGAGTCTCGTCATGATGGTAGATATGGAGGTAGAGGTACTCAAGGTTTAAATGTCAATACAATGGACCAAGATGTAGTTCTTCAAACACACACACACACACACACACACACACACACACACACACACATATATATATATATATATATATATATATATTAAATAACATTGATAAAGTCCAACCTCACTTGTCCGCGCACAAAAGTCTAATCTATGAAAAATTCCCACAAATGAGTGAAAAATTGATGTTGACAGAGAATAACAAAACTTCCATGACTTGGTTTAATGAAAGGGTTTCTAAAGAGCGTATTGCATCAGAGATAATTAAATGGATGTCATATATGCTTAAGTTTAGTGTAATAACTTTGAGTGCATACGACATTACAAAATTTTCATTCTATACGAAATTAAAGGATGATCATAGTACCATATAAAATAGTGGGGTTATAGTTGAAGTTGAATCTATATATTTCTATAGTTCCAAAGATAACAATCCTGTACTAGAATCTAGAGTGTACTTTGGGATCATTGAGGAGATTTTGGATATTGATTAACTTACTTTTAAAGTACTTTTATTTAAGTGCAAATGGAGTAACAGAAACACAAATCTAGAAACTGATGAATTAGGATTCACATGGGTTTATCTTTAAAATCAACTTATATGAACAAGCCATTCATCATGTCATCCCAAGCAAAGCAAGATTTTTATGTCACTAATCCTTATAAGACAAGATGGTCAATTGTTCTACAAGGAAAACATATTCCTGATAGTGATGAAAATCAAGATTTAAATTTTAAGACCCCTTCTTTTGCAACACATGTACGTCTCTCATCTAAAGAAAATGATTTAGATGTAGTGTATGTTATTCGTCACAATGATCAAGAGGGGATATGGGAAAACTTGTAAGTAAATGTTTTATATCACTTAGTAATATATATTTATTAATTTTAATTTTTTATTCTTTTTACTAATTTTTTTTCCAACATGTAGATATGTCGAAGGACACCCTATGTTGGATGACTTTAGAAGTAAAAGTAAGAATATTAAAAACCCATAAAGTAAGTGTTATATGATGCATGTTGTTGATATCGAAGTTCTAAGTTGTTATTGAAGATTTAATTTTAAATGTTGTTGTTGTTGTTGTTGTTGTTGAGATCAATGATTTAAAGATTGAATGTTGTTGTTGTTGATTATCCTAATTGGTTTCAAATGTTGTTCAAATTATAGGTGCTTCAATGATGGGTTACAAATCACATAAGAGAACTTTTGAATGACCTATAAGAATTTGAATTTTGGTTATTGCTTTTGTTGGTTAATAATTTGTTTTAGTTTTGTTGTAATTGGATGACCTACATATTATAGGTGTAAACGATGAACATTTTTGGTACAATGTTTCTGTTTGAGAATTTATGTTTGTGAAATAGGTGAAAGGTACAATGCTTTTGTTTTAGAAATGGACAAAAAAGGTTTTGTAATACATGTTAAACCAAAATTATATAAATAAAATTATATAAATAAAATTATATAAACAAAATTAAATAACAATGATTTCCCCCGGATAAAATTATAATTGAGGTAATAACACTACTATACTACCTCGGTTTATTTTATAACCAGAGAAAATATGAGGTGCGTCATCCAGTTCTGAAAATAATAAAAATGCAGTTGTTAGGGATCGAACCCATGACCATTAAGTCTTTCCCCTTGGTGGAACCTTGACCGAGGTAAAAAAAGTCGCACATTTCATGACATTCTTAGTTACCTCGCATACGGAGCCGAGGTTAACCTCCATTTCTAATTGAGGTAAAATGTGTTGTTTTTGTTGTAGTGCTTAGACAGAGAGCTAAGTACTTGCATCACAAACTATATATATATATATATATATATATATATATATATATATATATATATATATATATATATATATATATATATATATATATATATATATATATATATATATATATATATATATATATATATATATATATATATATATATATATATATATATATATATATATATATAAAATTGGAATCTTGAGTACTGAGTTTAGAGTTTGATACTGGCAGGGAAAATCTAGATGGTATATCTAATTTAGGCAAATATTGGGTGTCAAGAGGTGGGGTAGGCTAATGTATCCCCTTATATATTCTAGTATGCCTAAGTCTTAAAACTCTGTTAGATAGCAATTGAGCTGAATCAAATATATGGAGTGTAGTAAATCATATCCTATGCAAGTTATATTCATTACGTTAGATGTTAGACGTTGAGTGATTATATAGATAGTGACTAGTGTCTATTTTATAGTACCAGAGGACTTGTAGTTCGAGTAAATAGATGGATGATAGTTTGGCGGGTCTTAGAACTAAAGTATTCATGTTAGGACCTCAGGAGTCAACTTGTCACTCTGCTGGAACTCATTGAGATATAGTCTCACTTTTTCTGTTGTTTTTTATTTTTCAAACGAGTAGGTTACAAAGAAGGGGAAAGGCCAAAGAAAGATAATCTAGTTAGTTAGAGCTTTTGTTAATTGATGTTTATTCAATCTGACTGAATGGATGTTTATTTTGTGTTGTGCTTAACTCTATGATGACTTAAGAGTTAAACCTAGAACATGCTATATTTTGGGGGTCATTTGATGACTCAGTATCATGTGATATTGTGTGTTATATTCTAGATATTTAATGCATATTTTTATATTTTATATATACTTTAGAAAATATTAACCTGTAAGTTAAGTTTATAAATGTATTGGTTAAATTTATTATAATATTTACTCATTTAAATGTTTCATATAAGTTAAATAATTCAGTTTTTAGTTTTTCATAATTACACAAGAATTTCTTTTTAATATTGTTAAAAATTAAAAATAATATAATATTTTATAATTGACAATTTATTTTCAATAGAAATGCAATAACAAATACAAATATGAATACTTAGGTATTTATAGAATACAATCACGAGTATAAAGGTTGGTGTCCACGTATGAACTTGAGTATAATTTTTTTAAAAATCAGGGATATGATAACGAATATTATACTACATCATCTATTGGCATTCCTAGCATTATCCAACTATTGAGAACTCATATTAATTAATGTAAGACGAGTCAATTTTCAAAACGGTGAATCCACATAAATATAACATATTTTAGGTCGGCCTAACAGCTCAATAAGGTCGACCCAATTTGAGTGGTCCAATCGAGAAACGCTATATACATAATACAAATAGGTAAAATCTCACTAGAAGGTGACACTAAATTTCCCTACTTGCTCAGTACCAACTGTCAAATCTAATCAGATGGCCATATGCACTTCACCACAGGTCACACATAAGCAATTTTAACTGATTGATGTATATAAGCCTTGTCATGCGCCATAAACATGTATTCATTCATTCAATTTAGAAAATTTACACCTATCTATCCTCATTGACTTGGATGTTAGGGTGCTAACCTTAGAGTAACAACCTTGATCCACTGCATTAGAGGCTCACACAACCACACCTCAAGAACTTCTTTACATAATCTTTTGTTCCATACCAGAATAATGATATTGTATGTGGGAATTGAGTTCTATTTATCACAAATTCCCTAGAAATCTGATGAATCCTATGTATTGTGTCACCACAATCATTCGATGCTTTTCTATCTTAATCTACAATTAAATGCCTCCCAATACAAGATGTTTGCAGAAATCCCCTAGTCGACAAGAATCCTATTTATCTCTCATTCGCTGCACTTGGTGGTAATGACCATGGGGTCATCATTATAAGGATGGATGCCAACTACATCTTTCTTAGAGAAGGAGAACGTGGCTTCTGGTGTACAGGGTTCGCCCTTGCTCTCAACCTATGGTAGATCTTCTATACACAAGATCTAGCGTGTATACCTTTTGTCAATAGAGCTAGTTTCCCTTCCCTCGATGAATCCTCCTTCTATGGTGTTAATTGTGTGGCTCACAACTTTCCTTCCCCAACCTTGGGATACCTCTTTCTCTTTATTAGGTATGGTACTTCCCACGGCCTCCCTGCCCATATGAGTTATATTTGTATGATGCATGGGAGAAGTCACCCTTCACATATTTCTTGAGGTGCCCTTCCTGGATCAGCCTATCGATTTCCTTTTTTAGCTGGTAGAAATCTTCAGTGTGATTTCCCTTTACTTTATGAAACTTGCACCATCTTCCTGGTTTAGGGCTCATAGATCCACCTTTAGCACGGACGATGTAGGGATGTAATGAAGGTGAAGAACCTCACGCCAAATCTGCTCACAGTGGGGGTTTAGGGGCGTGAAGTTCTCTGTCTCCTTGCCTATCCTCTTGAACAATATCTTGTCTTTTATATGAAAAGTATACTTTGTCTTCCTCTGTTGGTGTGAACCCTAGGTGTTGAGAACACGCTCCTTGTAACACCCTTCTAAACCCCACATACAAATATAAGATGGTTTAATTAAAATCACAACCACACGTGTGTCACACACATCACAAACACATCCTGCTCCGTAACACGGGTTACATCAATTCACATTAAATCTGTCATCGCATGCTCACTTCCATTTTAAAGTATCATCAAAATGGAAATATCATCAACAATTATGGAAGATGAGGTAAGTAATGACATTGGGTCTCAAACTTCAACTTTAATAATAAATAAGAGAGTTTTAATCAATCCACTCAACACGCTTAAGAATGCACAATAACAAAATTAGTCTTATCACTTCAACATAAACATGTCATCACAATAAAACAAGCGTTCCCAACCCAATGTTACACGATTAGAGCAAGACGCTACTAAACAAAGCACTAAACTAATAAGCAACTCCATGAGCTAGCTTCCACTTACTTCAGCAATGCTACTCCTGAGTATCTTCATGATGCCCATGTAAAGGCAACATTCAACACTTCTAGAAATCACTCACCACAGGTAGCTCGTCCAACACAACTTTAGTCTCCTCCTTCATAGAAGCTAATATCATAAACACTGCAACATCGTTTTTCACGAACTCATTCACTTGCTTATCCAATAAAAGCATCAACTTTTAACCTCCATCGAACTCATATTCACGCTCTAGAGGAAAGTCACAGATGTCTTTAGGAAAACATCAGGAATCACACACCACTTTCATATCACTAGCCGTCACATTTCTCCCCACTCTCCGAGAATAAAATCTCAACAATACCTTGTCGTTCTCCCTCAAAGACATCCCAATTGGACCAACAAACAGGAATCTCAAATCCACATCCTCTTTGGATTCAATAAACTGCATCGACTTATAAAAAAATTGGTAAACACTTGGTTTAACTCCAACCAATTCATTCCAAGAATAACATCAACTTGTTCCATCGAAAGATAAACTGTATACATCCTTAGGAAACACGTCAAGATACTCAACACACCATTGACTCATCTCTAGCCAAAACACCGCCTTCCCCCTTACAAGGAAGCGAACAACGAGAACACCTAAACATCTTTCCTCAAGGATCACACCATTTTGCTAACCGGCACCATCCTCGAATTCGACCTTTCTTCGGGTTCAGAAAAGTAAAACATTCTCAAAATAGTTGAAATAGCCAACATTGCACTCTTGCATGCAGCAACATTATGTCCAAAATCTCTATAATTGGAACATCCAAGAGAAGCATACGCCTCCCCCGCCCCCCCCATGTTTCATTCACAACCTGAAAATGGAACACAGAACAAGCATCGATAGTGTTTTTCACATACATGTCACATACTAGGGAGCAAACATACTTAAACAACCTGGTCGGATGGACCGAGATGCTCTGATACCACTAATGAAGCACCCTTCTAAACCCCGCATACAATTATCATATAATTTAATTAAAATCACTACCACACGGGTGTTACACACATCACAAACACATCCTACTCCATAACACGAGTTACATCAATTCACGTCAAATCTGTCTCGCATGCTTACTTCCCTTTTAAAGTATCATCGTAGCGGAAATATCATCAACAATTATGGAAGATGAGATAAGTAATGACATTTGGTCTCAAAATTCAACTTTAATAACAAATAAGAGAGTTGTAATCAATCCACTTAACATGCTTAAGAATGCACAATAACAAAATTAGTCTTATGACTTCAACATAAACATGTCATCAAATTAAAACAAGCGTTCCCAACCCAATGTTACATGATCAGAGAAAGACGCTACTAAACAAAGCGTTAAACTAATAAGTAACTCCATGAGATGGCTTCTACTTACTTCAATAATGCTACTCCAGAGTATCTCTACGATGCCTATGTAAAGACAACATTCAAACAGAACGGGTGATAATTCATTTCAATAATAAATAGTATAGAATGTAAAATAGAGTACAACATCTACACAATCATGCACAATAACATATCATATTCTCACACCCAAATCATCAACAACATCATTCACAATAATATCTCAATTATCATCAACATTCTACACAATAATACTATCATCACACATAGTCATATTTCACACATACATTTCATTCATGTTATGCGACTCATGACAATGATAATGACTCATATGTGAAGGAGAATAGTGATCCCAAACGCAGCGGAAATTAAAGTTTCCTCCTTTAGTGATCCTTACGAATGATCAAGATCAATGATAGAATCGTTACCTCTTGTGGCAATTGAAACCTTTGATGCAGATCTAAGGAGTGATCCTGAATGTTGAATGGTGACAACGCCTCTACTCAATCCACACGAATGGATTCCTTCAATCTCAGTGCTAGCTGCTATGAATGAAGGCTTTGAGTGGGAGAGAGAGAGAGAGAGAGAGAGAGAGAGAGAGAGACGAAATTTCAACTAAGAAAATGCTTCTACACAAGGGTTCTATTTATAGAACCACTTATGTGGGCTGCAAGCTAAAAATCTCATTTAAGTGTATGTGGCCCATATCTTATGATATACCAAAATCACTTAAGCGCATGGTACCTTATCATATTTCGTATTCTACTTAAGTACACCATACCTTACGATGTTCTACAATTCACTTAAGTGCAGCGTACCTTACGTTATTCCTTATTTACTCTATCTCTCATCAATCCGTCCTTTTGTGTGTGACCCTGTAGGTTTTTGCGACATTAGCAATTATATTAAATCACGTATTTAACATAATAAACAATGAGCAACATATAGCAACACATCACTGCTACCCAAGACACGAAAATGTCATGTGATATGACAAATCCTTTTGTGATAATACTTATGTGTATAATTACTCTTTTGCCCTTATGTCTATATTGAACACAAGGCATAAAATATGTCATCCTTGTCCAGTTCAATATTGGGCCCTTAGACATTTATCCTGTTACGCAGGATGGACAAATTCCATCTAGGTCACCCATGTCCCTCAGCATGCTTCGTGGAGTACCCATCAACTGTCTTTATGGTCATCCAGTTACGGACAATGTTTGATCAGCAATAAGGCACTCGACTCTACATCTAGGGTCCATAGTGGTTTCAGGTCGAAGGGTGGTATACATCACTATCACCATGAGAATAACTTATGACACTTTGCATAACATTCTATATAGTATTCTCATAGCGGGTCAATCCAGTATAAATATTACTATTAATATTCATACTTATGTTTAAGACTTGATAACTCCTATCCATGATCCATGAGATGTGATCATCAGTCTATCTACATAATAGTCTTAATGCTTTAATGTTATCCCACTTCACAATAAAGCTTGACTACGAATACTTTAAGAATAGTGTCCTTATGTTTAATGGGATCTCATGATTAAGTCACACTTGATACATTAAACGGATTATCTATTCTAGGGACTTTATTAAACAAACATAATAAAGAAAAAGCCTTTTATTATTAGTAAATAATTCTATACAAGTACCAAAAATATTGGCCTCTAGGGCTTACACCAACAATCTTCCACTAGCACTAGAGCCAATCAGGCATACCCCTAATGCCCATAGATCTAGTATGGCCATCATGCTTCTGTTGCGCAAGAGGCTTTGTCAGTGGATCAACAATATTGTCAAGTGTAACTACTCTGCATATTTTCACATCTCCTCTATCTATTATCTACCGAATGAGGTGATAACGTCTAAGTATGTGTTTGGATCGTTGGTGAGATCTAGGCTCCTTGGCTTGCGCGATAGCACCATTGTTATCACAATAGAGATCAATGGGATCCACAATGCTAAGAACTATGCCAAGTTCACTAATGAACTTTTTGATCCAAACTACTTCTTTTGCTTCACTTGAGGCAGCAATATACTTGGCCTCGGTTGTAGAATCAACAATTGTATCTTGCTTTGAACTTTTCCAACTCACAGCGCCACCGTTTAAGCAAAACACATAACCAGATTGCGATCTAAAGTCATCCTTATCTGTCTGGAAGCTAGCATCGGTGTATCCAATTACTGCAAGCTCTTCCTAACCTCCATATATCAAGAATGAGTCCTTAGTCCTTCTCAAATACTTAAGGATATTCTTGACAGCTACCCAATGAGCATCACCAGGATCAGATTGGTACCTACTCGTTACACTTAAAGCATACGAGATATCTGGTCGAGTACATAACATGGCATACATGATAGATCATATTGCAGATGCATATGGAATCTTATTCATGTGATCCCTTTCTTCCTTAGTTGAAGAGGATTGTGTTTTTGATAGACATATGTCATGTTGCATAGGTATTAATCCTTTCTTGGAATCATGCATATTAAAGTGTCTCAGCATTTTGTCTATGTATGTACTCTGACTTAGGCCAAGCAGTTTTTTTGATCTATCTCTATAGATCCTGATTCCTAATATATAGGCTGTTTCACCTAGGTCCTTCATAGAAAAGTATTTCCCAACCAAGACTTTACTTGTTGCAGGGTAAGGACGTCGTTTCCAATGAGTAATATGCCATCTACATATAATACCAGGAAGACAATCATGCTCCCATTAACCTTCTTGTAGACACAAGGCTCATCTTCATTCTTGATGAGTCCATATTGTTTTACTGTTTCATCAAAACGAAGATTCCAGCTTCTGGAAGCTTGCTTCAATCCATAGATTGATCTTTGTAACTTACATATCTTTTGGGCTTCTTCTGGTATGTCAAATCCTTCAGGTTGTGTCATGAACACATCCTCAAGAAGATTCCCATTAAGTAAAGCAGTTTTGACATCCATCTGACATATTTCATAATCATGATATGCAGCGATAACAAGTAAAACCCGAACAGATTTAAGCATTGCAACTGGTGAAAATGTTTCATCATAGTCAACCCCATGAATTTGTTTATATCCTTTTACAACCAGTCTTGCCTTATAGGTATGTACCTTACCATCCATGTCAGTCTTCTTTTTGAAGACCCACTTGCATCCTATAGGGTTAACTCCTACATGAGTCTCTACCAAGGTCCAAACCTGGTTTGTGTAAATGGAATCCATTTCAAATTTTATGGCTTCTAGCCACTTCTCGGACTCAGGACCAGTTATGGTCTCTTGGTAGGTCATACACTCATCTTGATCCATAAGTAATATATCACCTTGATCAGTTATGAGATATTCATATCTCTCAGGTAGGTGACATATCCTGCTTGACCTACGCTGGTCTTGTTCTACTTGAGCAGGTTGCTCTTCCACAAGTACTTGTGTTTCCTACTCTAATTCCTCCATAGGCGTCTTAATGCTTTGTAATTCTTGAATTTCTTCAAGCTCTACTTTCCTCCCATCGATTCCTTTGGAAATAAAATCCTTTTCTAGGAAAAATCCAGTTCGAGTGACAAACACTTTGCCCTCAAAAGAATTGTAGAAGTAATACACTCTTGTTTCTTTAGGATATCCCACAAATAAGCATTTTTCAGATTTGGGCTCAAGCTTAGTTGAAATTTGTCATTTCATATAAACTTCGCAACCCAAAATATTCATGTAAGACATATGTGGTTTCTTACCACTCCATATCTCATATGGTGTCTTCTCAGCCTTTTTGGATGGAACACAGTTAAGTGTGTAAGCTACTGTCAATAGTGCATGTCCCCAAAAGGAGTTTGGAAGATCGACGTGACTCATCATGGATCGGACCATGTCTAACAAGGTTCAATTTTTCTCTCTCAGATACACCGTTCCATTGGGGTGTTCCAGGAGGAGTAAGTTGGGATATGATCCTACACTCTTTCAGATGGTCATCAAACTCCAGGCTTAAATACTCACCACCTCGATCTGATCGAAGAGTTTTAATATTCTTACCTATTTGTTTTTGTACTACATTCTTGAATTCCTTGAACTTTTCAAAGGACTCTGATTTGTGTTTCATTAAATACACATAACCATATCTATTGAAATCATCAGTACATGTGATGAAATACTGAAAACCTCCTCTGGATGGTATGTTAAATGGTCCACATACATCAGTATGTATAAGGGCCAAAAGATCATTAGCTCTTTCACATTTTCCTGTGAACGGAGACTTTGTCATCTTTCCAATTAAACAAGATCTGCATGTCTCATATGATTCATAATCAAAAGAGTCCAAGAGTCCATCTTTATGGAGTTTGGAAATGGTTTTATCATTTATCTGGCCTAATCGACAATGCCAAAGGTAAGTTGGATTTAACTCATTAGGTTTCATCCTTTTAGTATTAATGTTATAAATAGGCATTTCAAGATCAAGGACATATAGTCCATTGTTCATTTGTGAAGTAGCATAGAATATATCATTCAAATAAATGGAGCAACAATTATTCTTTATTATAAATGAAAAACCAAACTTGTCTAAACAAGAAACAGAAATAATATTCCTGCTAATTGCAGGTACATAATAACAGTTCTCTAATTGAATTATTAAACCATTAGGTAAAGTCAATACATAAGTTCCTACGGCTAAAGCAACAACCTTTGCTCCATTGCCAACTCGTAGGTCAACTTCACCTTTTGCCAAATCTCTACTCCTTTTTAGCCCCTGCACATTAGTACAAATGTGAGAACCGCATCCAATATCTAATACCCATGATGCAGAAGTAGATAAATTAATTTCAATAACAAAAAACCTGAAGCTTAAGTCTCTACTCCATTCTTCTTATCTTCCAGGTACTTTGGGCAGTTTCTCTTCCAGTGTCCGATCTTACCGCAATTGAAGCAGGTGTCTTCCTTTGCTATACCTCCACTAGGCTTCAAAGCAGGAGCAGTGCTTGGGTTTGGCAACTTCCTTGCCTTTCCCTTTATCACCCTACTTGGTGGGTCTTTTATTCAGTCTCTTTCCATTTCCGATCATCAGAATGGACTTCCCTTTTGACTTCAGATTCTGCTCATCAGTTCTTAACATGGCTAGCAGTTCAGGAAGAGATTTGTCCATATAATTCATATTGAAATTAAGGATAAATTGACTGAATCTATCTGGCAATGATTACAAGATCAAATCAGTCGCAAGTTCATTTCCGAGGGGAAAACCCAACCTCTCAAGGTTCTCCACATACCCAATCATCTTGAGCACATGGGGACCCACAGGGGCTCCCTAAGCTAATTTTCCTTGAAAAGGGATTTTGAAGCTTCAAACCTTTCATGCCCTGCCTGCTCTTGATAAATCATCTTCAGGTGTTCGATCATATCGAACGCTGCCATGTTCTCATGTTGCTTTTGCAACTTTGAGTTCATGGTAGCTAGCATGAGGCAAGCAGTTTCATTGGCATCATCAACATGCTTCTTATAAGCATCTCTTTTTGCCTGCAGAACTAGGAGGTTCCTCTTCAGGAACAGGTTTCTCCAAGACATACAACTTTCTATCATGTTTGAGGATAATCCTCAGATTTCGGTGTCAATCCAGAAAATTTGTCCCAAACAATTTTTCCTTATCAAAGATTGATCGCAAAGTTTTGTTAGAGGTGTTTATTGTCATGGTAATCTACATGAAAATAATAAAAATATAAGTATCAATAACATATTTAATTAGGCCTTTAATTAAATATGATCCCATTATTTTACTCAAAATAAATGACCCTCACCATTTGATTCGGAAAATCCCGTTGGAAGATTTTCTAGTGGGCCGAGATCCAGATTTCACTTTGTTTTAAGTCCACATAGGTGGATTACACAAAACTAGGTTATTTAGGTAGGAACTCCTTCCAATTGTATCTAATACAACTCTCGAATATTTTAGTTGGGTGAATAACTCCTTATTTCAATCCATCATATGGATCATTTCCAACTCTTGCTTCTAAACGTATATAATCTTATTATGATTTGTTTAGTTAAGTTTGACCCATTGTTTTAGCAATTGGATATTACAATGACCCCATCTCACCTTACTAATATAGAATATGCACCTCGCGTAGGCGAAACCTATATTATTTGATGCTAGTCTTGATGAGTGTTAAAACTTGGAAAGCATAAACTTAATATTTAATTTGAGGGAATTTACAATTATTCTGATTTCACTGGCTTATTTATCATATAAATCGTCTCTCACATGCATCAACATACATACAAAATGAAACAGTTATGGCCCCTAGTGCAATTGTTCTCCCAAGCCAATGAGAGAACCTAAGTTAACCTAATAACGATCTAAGCTTCTCCAAGCAAGATCTTCAAGGTTGTCCTCCTTTGATATTGTATTCTTCTCTTTCTTCATAACATTACATTACATAAAAGAAACTTATTTTACATACGAGGGAGTGAGATGAGAAAAGAAGTTACATTAAGAGATTAAAAGAGAGGCACGACACACAGGTCGTATTTTAAAATCCCAAAACAAAATAAAGGAAAACTAAAGCCATAACCGATCACCACAAGACAATAATAATAAACAAATTATTATTATTATTAATTTAAATTCTGTTAATTAAATAAACCAAATTAAATTTTAGCCAGGGACAGCACCCCGACGCAAAATTTTAATGAATAATTCATTTGAAATCAACGTCGATTTTCGCATCAACACTTGATACTTTAAAGCACAACTCTTGCATAGTCACAACCCTAATCGCACAACTCTTTGACATCACAACCCTTGTACCGTCATGAACCCTAATGCAGCAATTTCATACCGTCAAACACACCTCGATAGTTAATTCAGTATGATTGATCAACATGTCATTGCTTCACCTTACTAATGTCGGATCAAGAAGCAAATGACCATTGATCGCTCAAAGGAAAACAACCATTAAGTGTTTGAATGAACGAAACAAAAACAATATATCATATATACCATATTTTGCATCAGAGTTACTTATATCATATATATAACTTGATCGATCTCAATTGTGTAACCTATGGACGATCACTGTATCGTTGCTTCACCATACTAACGCCAGATTCATAAGCATAGTCAACATTAATCATCCAAATCGTACACACATGATGCCAAATTTAATTACTCGTTTACTCTTTGATTCATTCTGTCTTTCAATCGTATTAATACAGAAAATACATAAAATAAATAGCTATCAGATGCATAGTTTCATAAGTGACTCTGATACCACTGAAGGAGAATAGCGATCCAAAACGCATCAGAAATTAAAATTTTCTCCTTTAGTGATCCTTATGAATGGGAATGATCAACGATAGAATCGTTACCTCTTGTGGCGATTGAAACCTTTGATGCAGATCTAAGGAGTGATCACGAACGTTGAATGGTGACAACGCCTCTACTCAGTCCACACAAACGGATTCCTTCAATCTCAGTGCTAGCTACTACGAATGAAGGCTTTGAGTGAGTGAGAGAGAGAGAGAGAGAGAGAGAGAGAGAAACACAATTTCAACTGAATAAATGCTTCTGCACAAGGGTTCTATTTATAGAACCACTTAAGTGTATGTGGCCCATTACTTATGATATGCCAAAATCACTTAAGCGCGTGGTACCTTACCATATTTCGTATTCTACTTAAGTACATTGTATCTTACGATGTTCTACAATTCACTTAAGTGCACCGTATCTTACGGTGTTCCTTATTTACTCTATCTCTCATTAATCCGTTCTTTTGTGTGTGATCCTGTAGGTTTTCGCGACATTAGCAATTATATTAAATCACCTATTTAACATAATAAATAGTGAGTGGTATCTAGCAACACATCACTGTTACCCAAGACATGAAAATGTCATGTGATATGACAAATCCTTTTGTGATAATACTTATATGTATAATTACCCTTTTACCCTTATGTCTATATTGAACACAAGGCATAGACCGTGTCATCCTTGTCCAGTTTAATATTGGGCCTTTAGACATTTATCCTGTTACGCAGGATGGGCAAATTCCATCTGGGTCACTCATGTCCCTCAGCATGCTTCATGGAGTACCCATCAACTTTCTTTATGGTCATCCAGTTACGGACAACGTTTGATCAACAATAAGGCACTCGACTCTACATCTAGGGTCCATAGTGGTTTCAGGTCGAAGGATGGTATACACCACTATCACCATGAGAATAACTTATGACACTTTGCATAACATTCTATATAGTATTCTCATAGCGGGTCAATCCAGTATAAATATTACTCTTAATATTCATACTTATGTTTAAGACTTGATAACTCCTTATCCATGAGATGTGATCATCAGTCTATATACATAATAGTCTTAATGCTTTAATGTTATACCACTTCATAACAAAGCTTGACTACAAATACTTTAAGAATAATGTCCTTATGTTTAATGAGATCTCATGATTAAGTCACACTTGATACATTAAACGGATTATCTATTCTAGGGACTTTATTAAACAAATATAATAAAGAAAAAGCCTTTTATTATTAATAAATAGTTCGATACAAGTACCAAAAGTATTGGCCTCTAGGGCTTACACCAAAAATATGCACGTGGTACCATACATGAACACTCATTTTCATCTCTCCCCCGATCCCCACCATAGGACCAGAGTACACCAAATCGTTACCACCGCCATAGGTAACGCTTCACCGATTCCTACGTGAAACCGGCTACTCGCTCTTGATCCCCACCATAGGACCATAGCACACCAAAGTTCGTCACTATCATCATAGGTAACGCTTCGCTAATTTCACACTAGAATTTGATACTCACTCTCGATCCATACCACCAGACCAGAGCACACAAAAAATGGACCAAATCATGTACACCATGATGCATGACTCTCCACAACATGCATTATCACAACAAGGTTCAACAAAAGGATCCCCATGCACATCTCACCATTTATGCATCACATCATTCATCATGCGCGACAATTAATTCATGTTACAATGTCAATAACATCAATAAACAACAACAACTCCTCAACATCTTAACAATGTTATCATAACATCATCGATATAACAACATCATTATCACACAACGGTATTACAATAACGCAACAATTCATCAACCATACATATAAACCAATACATTTATTGACACACTAGGCACATTGATCAGTGCATTTTGATGCACCTTCTTCTACTATTCTACTTAGGCAACTCTATAGTTTATTCTATTATTTTTACTATTTTAGTGTGTTTTTATATTTAAGTTTATTTCTGGCTTTATTTTATTTTCGTACTTTATTTTCAGCATAAATAGTTATTTGATACCTTGTTACTATGCAGATCATAACTTGAGCTATAAGAGTCGGATTAACGCATTCTAATATGCGTTGGAAAGCTAAGAGAGAGATAAAGCTACAGGTTTGATGTTGAAGCCAAAAGTATATTCGGAGTGAAGAAGGGTTGAATAATTCGTTGAAGTTTCAGACTTAATTAAAATAGTTAGCTTGAGCCGATTTTTATAAATTTCGGGTCGGATTCCATAAGGGCTCGGACTTCCCTTTTATTATATTAGGTCTTTCACTGCTACAGTATTCCTATTCTGAATTTTGAAGATACAACATTGCTTAGAAGATTTCATGAAGAACTAAAGCTCACAAGGTTGATCTGCTGTAATCAGTTTTCGTTGATACTTTGAGGTTTCTTAATTTTCAATCAAATGTCTTTTCCCTTTCAATATTTTATTTTATGTCTTGTATGTTTTATTCAAGTTCTATAGAATATGTGTTGATTAATTTCGATTGGTATATGTTCCATAATCGTGTTTGCTTAATCTGCGTGTGCTTAACCTGTTTGCTTTATTCGGAATCTGTTTGTTTAATTCAAAAACTAGGAACACATATCATATATTAGTATCAATGCACTTGTTATTGTAACTATAATCGAAAAGGGATTAGAATCCGCTTAAGGCATGGAAATTATATTAACCAATGATAAGTTTGGAAACCAAAACAGTAGATAAGCTTATTTGATAATCACTTTTCATAATCACTTTTTATAATCACTTTTTATAATCACTTTTTATAATCACTTTTTATAATCACTTATTCTAAATCAAAATTGAAATCCCCCTGTTTTATTTTCTTATTTGGTTAATTTGTCAAGAGTCCTTGCGATACGATACTCGAATGTTGCTTCCCTAGACTACCGTTCTTAGTTACTCATTTTTTACCCGTGTGCGACAGAGGATTAAATTGGCACTGTTGTCGGGGACTATTGTAGATTTTAACAATTATTATAGTCATAGGTGTTGTGTTTTAGCATTCTTGCCCCAACGTTCTTGCGTTATGGCATTTTCATGTTATAGCATAAAAAATTTGTTTTTAAGAAAATCGTCTCAGATTATTCTGATTCTTTGTCGATTCATTAGAAAAAAATCAATGATTGAAAGCCTCTATTTAGGATCTAAATAGTGGAGCCTCCCTAAAAATTTGAAATTCCTTATTTTTCTATTTTTTTTATGATTTTTTCTGTTTTGATAGTTTCAGTTCCGAAAAAAATCTCAAAATTCTTAATTGACTTTATTAGATTAATTTTCGTGTTTTTGTATTTTTTTCTTTTCTTTTAATCATTTTTTTTGTATTTCAATTATTTTTGCTTAATGGGAATATTTTTGTTATTTTCCCATTTGTTGCTGGATTGCTGAATTAGTTATGTGTTTTCTTACTGTTTGTTGATTTTTTTCTATTGGGTTTAACATGGTTGATCAAAGAACTCTGAGAGAACTTGTTGCCCTCGATGTTAATTATAATGCTTCGTGTATTGAATATCATGTTATTGTTGTACCTTTCGAATTGAAATCTGGTTTAATACACTTGTTGTCAAGGTTTAATGGTCTTGCAGGTGAGAATCCGCCTAGACATCTAAAAGAATTTTAGGTTGTGTGTTATACCCCATTGAGGTCTCAAGGAATTACCGAAGATCATGTCAAATTTAGAGCATTTCCATTCTCACTACAAGGTGCTGCAAAAGATTGGTTATATTATCTTGAGCCAAATTCTATTACAAGTTGGAATAATATGAAGAAAATATTCCTAGAAAGAGTTTTCCCTGCTTCAAGAGCTTATTCAATCAGAAAAGAAATATGTGGTATTAGACAGGTTGACATGGAATTATTGATCGAATACTGGGAGGAATTCAAGCAGTTAGTGTCGAGTTGTCCTCACCACCAGATTTTTAAATAATGGTTAATACAATACTTTTATGAGGGATTGCTACCAATGGAAAAAAAAATTCAGATGCTGCTAGTTGTAACATCCATTTTTTTAAAATATTTAAATTATAAATATTTGTCTCAATAACTTTTATGATTTGTTATTTATTAGATGAGTTATTTTATGCGTAAGAAATTTAAATAAAATTTTAAACCATCAATTTTATTAAATTAATATACATTGTGTCGCATCGCGCGAAAAACCGGCGGGAAAAGAAGAAACAACAGAGCCGCCACCGTGCGTTATTTATCCCAAAAGAGGGAAAGGAAACGCTCAGAGTAAACCTGGGAAAGAACATGGTCTCGCGACCAAAGAGTATGGGTTCGGGAGTCGGTTATGCGAAGGGAAGGTATTAGCACCCCTACGCATCCGTAGTACTCTACGGGATCCACGCACAATAGGAAGGAAGATTGGTTGCTAAACACTGCTTAAATACTCACACACACTGGCTGAAAGAGACAAAAGAAACTGACTGAAACTGACTCGGCAGGACATCGTATCCTGGGCCTACTTAGTCTATCAGGCATAGACATCAGAGTCGAAGTAGTTCGGACTGGGGAAACGACACATGCTCGCTAGGATGTCGCATCCTATGCATACGTATCTTCTCGGACGAGAGAAGAATCAGAGCATTCGTAGCTCGGCTGACACACACACAAACAGACAAAGGTAAAGGCAAACGTGGAGCCCGACTGCCAATCACTGGACTTATGTCAGCATCCGAACCTAAACGCACACACACTGGAACCCAAATGCCACTCGATGGACTTACATCGGCTTCCAAGCACACAACAACACACAGGTTAATAGGGAGTCGGGGACTCAGCCTATAACTGTCAAACACACACAAACAGACAGACAGCAAATGCTAAGGAGTCAGGCACTCGAGCCTAGCAACTGTCAAACAACACACACAAAAAGAAAAAAGGGCGCCCGGAGAGATCAGCTCAATCTCCTGCCTACATACTTCATCTGGTATGAAGATCAGGGCGATGTAGTTCCCCTACGCAGGGATAAAGGACTAGCCTAACCAGATAACAGAGGGAGACACAACACTAGGGAGACTACGACTCGAGCCTAGATGTTATCATGCAAAATCATCCCTAAGTTAAGGTTTCTAGCTAACTGGCACAGGGAGCCAGCCTATCCTAGACATGACTTGCACAGGAAGCAAGCCACACACTCACTTAACTTGCACAGGAAGCAAGTCAAACAATCCTAACTTGCACAGGAAGCAAGTCTAAACTAAACCTAACTTGCACAGGAAGCACACACTATACACAAACAAGTGGCTCAAACAAGGGTTAGGTTTTAGTCAAGGGGTCATATCAACCTTAACAAACAAACCTCTGGAACTGGGTAAATGTTGCTCTTAACCTTGCCATTGAGAGACTAAGGTGAAGCAGATGAAAGGTGAGTGAAGATAAGACTTCACAGCTCTTATCCCTGGCCTGGGAGAGCTCAAGACAAGAATGTGTGGGTTCAGAAAGTGGGAACCCTTCTACACATTTGAAACTGACTCAATTGTACAATTGTACAAGATCTTGGGTTTGTATCTGCAATGCATCAACACAGTGGTGTGAGCAAAGCAGATGACACACTGAATAGTGGGGGATAGATTGCATATCCCTACCTTCCACCAATTGCCTCTTCTCTTAGGAGGACTTTGACTCTATGCAAGGACAAAAGTAAACATCCACAAACATTGCCTCTTAAGGAGGACTTCAGACAGTTGCCTGGCCAAGTAACAGGCCAGGTCTTCCAGACTACATGAAGACAAGGAGACATACCTCAATGCAAATTGCTTATACAAGCAAAGCAAAGCAAAAGTTCACAAGGAACTAAAAGCAACTAAAGCACCTGAAACAGTCAAGCAGATGTTAGTATGCAACTTCAAACAACATAAACAGAAACAGACACCAACAGTCAATTAGAGGCACATGGATGTGCAAGGCACAAGGCTTAGGGCATGTGAGCCAAGCCACCTACAAAACACACAAGTTAGTCAATGATATTTGAGTGAGCTCAATCAAAAAGAATTGGTCTTAATGGCCACTTGATGGTCAACCTGAAAACACAAGCTCAAAGGTGAGTAACAGGACCACTAGGGCAAGCCTAGGGTCAAAAGAGATTAAGAAAGTCAAAACAGCAAGGGGTAAGTATCCAAAATCATGTTCAAACAATTAGGAAACAAAGCCAATTGGGTTCACATTCATATCAATCACTATCATCATTTCATGAACAAATTAGGTCAAAATATGGCAAACAGAAACTCACAGAAGTCAACAGCAAGACTTGCATCAAAAGCAAACTAAAACATTTCCAAAAATCACCAAATAAATCATGATAAAACCTAACACATAGCATGGTAAGCATGTCAAATTTCATCTCATTTGGATAAGTGGAAGGCAGTCAATGAAAATCAGAAAGTCAAAGCAATTTTGAACATGCTCAATGAAGTCAACCAAACATGCATCAACTTAGAAAAATCATAAGTCAGGAATGGTGTATGATAAATGAATGGGACTAAAACCATGGCAAATATGAGGATGTCTAGTTATCTCATGTAAAATTTCATGTCCATCCAATAAAGTATGAGAATTTCACAAATGAAATGGGAACATGTGTCACACAAAGTCAATATTTGACCAAGCAGGGGAGAAAATCTCAAACAATTAGGAAAATGCCTCAAATAATTCCAGGAAAATTCACATGTAAACTAGACATACAAGAGTAGGTTCATGCAAAAAATCAGATTAATTGGAGGTCAAAAAGCATGGTAATGAAAATCATGAAGTTGGGCATCAATGGTGTGACACAAATTGTCACACCCTAATTCAAAAATTCATAACTCACAAACCACAAATGATAAATTCACAAACTTTACACCAAAATCACCATGAGTGTGTCTAGTTTGAGCACAAAAAATTTGGGAGCCATTGGATACATTCTCATCATTTCACAAATGATTTGGCAAAGTGTACAAAATTTGGTCACATGTCACAAACCCTAGCGACATTTAAAAACCATCCATCAAAAAAATTCTGGAAAAATAATGATAAAAAAGTAGAGATCATGATGAACACAACACAAAAAATCCCATTAAATTTGGATTAAAAATGAACAAGTTATGATTTTTGTAAGTTAGGCATGGCAAATGAAACAAACATTACAAAACAAAATGATTAATGGAATAAATAAAGAAACAATGGGGGGGTCAACGCCCCGGTCAACGCGCCAACATGGCCAATAACAGGACGGCATGGCAGCGCTCTTTTTTAATATATATTTTAGAAGGCGTTAAATAAATGAATTGGCATTGCGCCCCAGTGGTAAAACACTTGGTATTTGAAGCAAAGGTCTAGGGTTCGAATCCCCCTCGCCCCAGGCCTTTTTTTTGGCATTTATTTAATGGCTTGGCAACAGTAACAGGAAAAAATTCCAGCATTCACGTTGCAGAAACAAATATGCAGTATCCATAATCCAACCAAAATTCACGTTACAGAAACAAATATTCCAGCATTTACATGTTCAACTTGTAATTTCCAGCAGAAAATAATTGCAACCAAAATCCAAAACAAATACACCAAAATGTTCATCTAAACACGCACATCCATAATCCAACCTTCATGTTCATTAACTCATACCAACAAGGACAAACACAACACAAACATATTTCATCATCAAACTTAATGTCATCATATCTTTCAAAATACTTAACCATTTGCAACACTAAAACCACCGTTACGCTCAGCATAAAAAGACCTTCCTAAAGCATGCATTTATTTCACAAAATAGGGAGATCGAATTTTTACCAAATTTGATGGACAGTTGTGGTACAGCTGTTGTTTGATGTTGTTGGCCTAAAACAGATGCTCCATAAGCCTTCCAATGGTGAATGAATGAAAGAGTTTGGCTCGGGAATGTTGGAAAAGGTCTAGAACTCGACTGTCATGGAAGGAATGTGAAGAAAAACAGTCATGGAAAATGACCTTCCAGCTGGGGAATGCTGATGAAAACCAGTTCAAAATGTTGTGTGAATGTTGTTTTTGGCAAGGCAAAGTTTTGTTCTTTGGAAGTTTTGACTGGTTTTTGAAAATGGCCAAGAATGTGATTTCTTAGTGAGTGAATGATTTTCTGTATTCTGGCTGCAACTGAGGTTTATATTTGACAGAAAATCATGTCTAATACTGCTATGTTGGTGAAATAATCCATGGCCAAACTCAGTTCTTTTTGAAGTTTTGGATAGGTTTTTCAAAAGTGTGAAAAATGTGATTTTTTTTGAGAGAATGAAGTTGAAGTTCTGTTGGTTTTTTTTTGTCTGCAGCTGCTAATCATGTTTCAAGATGACAGAAAATCATGATAAAAATCTGCTATTTTGATGTACAAGGTATGGTCCATGGATTTGTGGAGAGATATGGTGAAAGTGTACTTTTCTTCCAATGTTCAAGCAAGCTAGCATGGGCTGTGTACTTCATGGGAATGGGCTTGCAAACACATTTCAAATGACATTCCAAACACTTCCTGATTGGCCAAATGTGCTGAAAACTTTTAATTCAAAAAGTCAAACTTGAGTCAAACTTGAATTTAAATGAGATAAGTCAAAAAATGCCATTTTGATTGGTGAAGTTTTGGCTCATGAAATTTATATTTTTGGAAAGAGGGGATCAAATGTGACTTGTAGGAAAAAACCCCACCAAAATTGGCCAAACGGTTTGAGAGATATGGCCTTTTGAAGTTCAAGATTTTCTGAAATCGATTCGGTCATAACTTGCCAACCATACATGGGAATTGAGAGTTCTTGGACTTTTTGGAAATGGGAGAACAAAATCTTCAACTTTCATGTTGGGCAAAAATTCATTTGAAGCTTGTATCATGATGTAAGTTTGAGGATCAAGACTTTCCATTTTTGGTAAGTTTCAGTTACAGGTCCAGTTTCCATTTTTGGAAACTTTTGATCTGGCTTCAAATTCTTCCATGGTGGTGTTTGACATGATATATGAGGACTATTTGGCCATGAATGAGCTCTCACAAACCAATTCCAATCATCAAATCACTGATTAAATGGACAGTTGACCAACAGTTGACTTTTAGGGTTTCTGTCTGACTGAACCTCTTCTGATGAATTCCCAACCCTAATTCCTTGAGAATTTGACTTCAAATGATGTCCCAAGTTGTATGAACTCTTGATTATTGATCATGGTGCCCAAATTCCACAAGAATGGCCACCATCCACTGCTTTGACTGACAGTTGACTGTCTAGGGTTTTTTGACTGTCTGTGTATGAACTGATGACCTCTGAGCCTTCAACCCTTGACTTGAACACTCCAAATGGACCTCCAAGTCATGTGAACTTGTTGGACAAACCCTAGAGCCTTGGCTCCTTGATAATTGTGCTTGCTTGCTTGGTTGACTGATCTCCTGATCAGCTTGACCTAATTTCTGACTTGCTTGCTCTTGAGGCAAAAGAGGCAATGCAATGCTATGCAATGGACCATGGTATGCTATGACCTAATATGAAAATGTATGTACAATGATAGGTGCAAATTTGAGGTGCTACAGCTGCCCCTATTCAATCAGCTGGGAACCCGAATGGATGAGAGCAACGGCTGTCAGACTTTCAGGGTAAACAGGGATTGAATACCAAGAACCGTAGAATTTGCACAATACAGGGATCCACCAATGGAAACGTCCACTGGGATTTGATATTTATTACTGGGTATATATTTTTTGGTTTTGTTTTCACAGGGTACGGCCACATCCAGACATCACAACGACGATGAATGGGAAAAGAAATCACAACTAGATGCCAACGGACAACTAGGAAAAACTCGACGTTCATCAAGACCAACGGAGAGGTAACCAGACATTAATGAATGACTGGGAGGGATACAACCATACGTCAACGGACGAAATGGGAAAAACTCAACGTTTACCAAGACCAACGGAGAGGTAACCAAACATTAATGAATGAATGGAAGGGATACAACCATACGTCAACAGACGAAATGGGAAAAACTCAACGTTTACCAAGACCAACGGAGAGGTAAATCCACATGGGGACAGGTACAACTAGACGTCATAGGACGAATAGGAAAAACTCGACGTTTATCGATACCAACGGAGAGGAGGAAACTCTACTGGGGAGAGTGAACACAAGCAAATCATCAACGGATGATCGGGAAAAACTCGACGTTTATCGACACCAACGGAGAGGAGAATACTCTACTGGGGAGAGTGAACACAACCAAATCATCAACGGATGATCGGGAAAAACTCGACGTTTATCGACACCAACGGAGAGGAGAATACTTCACTTGGGAAGGAGGACACAACCAAATCATCAACGGATGATCGGGAAAAACTCGACGTTTATCGACACCAACGGAGAGGAGAATACTTCACTTGGGAAGGAGGACACAACCAAATCATCAACGGATGATCGGGAAAAACTCGACGTTTATCGACACCAACGGAGAGGAGGAAACTCTACTGGGGAGAGTGAACACAACCAAATCATCAACGGATGATCGGGAAAAACTCGACGTTTATCGACACCAACGGAGAGGAGAATACTTCTGCGGTCTGAACACCGGAAAATTGGCCTTGTGCCATGAGTACATCGACCTGATCGTCGGAAACTCCTTCGGTCTGAATACCGGAAAATTGGCCTTGTGCCATGAGTACATCGACCTGATCGTCGGAAACTCCTTCGGTCTGAATACCGGAAAATTGGCCTTGTGCCATGAGTACATCGACCTGATCGTCGGAAACTCCTTCGGTCTGAATACCGGAAAATTGGCCTTGTGCCATGAGTACATCGACCTGATCGTCGGAAACTCCTTCGGTCTGAATACCGGAAAAACATAAGTATATTATCTATAGCCGTCAAAACGTAGATAATACACTCGCATGGAAGATTATCCATAACCGGGTTGTAGGTTGTGAGATGGATAAACGACCGAAAAGAAAGGCATCTGGGTACCAGACTAGGTATGCAAAAGATGACCAATCAAAAGAGGATAAAGTTGCTAACTTGGAGCAAGTATCCAAAAAGAAAGTGAAGACCCAATGGGGACAATACTGTTTGATCAAAGCAAGTATCCAAAGGGGACAAGACCATTAATACCACAAAGAGGGGATTACATCTACCGGTTTGTAGGCAGAAAACCACGGAAAAGTAACCAGTCATCATCGGGACGAGCACAAAGGGTTAATTCCAACAAGGGGAGGAAAGTGGGATTTTACAACTACCAGCTAGTAGGTAGAAAACCACAAAGATAGGACTTACAGCTACCGGTTTGGTGGTAGAGGCCAATGGAAAAGTAACCAGTCATCATCGGGATGAGCACAAGGGTTAATTCCACCAAGGGGATGAAAGTGGGATTTTACAACTACCAGCTAGTAGGTAGAAAACCACAAAGATAGGACTTACAACTACCGGTTTGTAGGTAGAAGCCAACAACAAACCCCGCTGAGGATGAAATGAATGAGTGCCGGTTAGTGAGCGATTATTCATTTATGCCCCAGGGCAGCACAAGAGATAGTCAACAAGAAGCTAATTTGGGATCGATCCAAAAAGGCAGACTGAATCAAGACTCATCCTAATGAGGAAAGAACTCAATAGGGAAAACCCATCCCATTAGGGAGGGAACGGAAGCAACCGTCATCCACGAGGATGTATCTCAGTGGGGAAATGGCAGGAAAGGATAGACACTTTCTGCTTAAGGGGTAGACTCTACATGGAGAGATCAGACACACCCATATCTGCTTAAGGAAAAAGACCCAAGCTGGCAAGACACTAACAATTGGGGAGTAACACTGCTGGGGATACCCACTCGACTGAGGAATCACTTGTTGGGAAAACACCAACCTCTCAACCATGCTGATGAACCCAATTCTAAAGCCGATCCAATGGCGCGATGTTAAACTCTTTCCAACAAACCAACCTTGGCTGGTTGCCACGGCCTAGGGCTAATGGATATGCTTGCTATGTTGATGCATGAGTTTTTTTTGCTTTACACAATGCCCCATGATCATGGAAATGCTATGCACTAATGATGCGATATGCTATGCTTATCTAAATGCTGAATGCATAAACACAAGTCTCCTTCAGAGACAACACGGGGAATTCCAGGAACCGTGCTGGGGATCCTATAACCATGTCAACTTCCATCCTGCTGGGGAAAGACAAACTTTTGCTGGGGAAAAACCATCAACACAACCTCTGCTGGGAAGACAACTTCAGACTTGGAAATCAATCACAACTCCGCTGGGGATGCCGATATCAGTCTACTACAGAAACCCAACCAATCCATATGTAAGAGAATCACTGCTGGAGATGTATTTCATGAGACCCGCTCCACTCGGGGAACTTGCTGAGGAAAAACCACACCATTCTGCTGAGGAGAACGATCCTAGTGGAGAGAACAACAATAGTAGCAGTGAGAGTAACAACTCTGTTGAGGATGATAACACGTCATATCATACCGGAGATGAATTCCCACAAACCTGCTTGGGATAGGCACTCACGGCCATACTGGAGATAATAGCATCACAAAACCAATTGTTGGGGAACACACCAACAGTCTACTGATAAACTCCACTAGGGGACTCCCGGGGAAAATAACTGCCAGGCGCTCAGCGGGGATTCTCAACTGGGGAAATCTGCAAGCATAGGCCTGCCGGGGAGAGGAGAAGACTGCTCTGCTGGAGAGAGGAACGCTAACGTCTTCAGCAAACACTCTGCTTGGGGAACTGCCCCACAAAAATATCCGAAACAGCAAACTTGCTGGGGATGCCCCACGATAGGGCTCAAACAACACTCTACTGGGGATGCCCCACAATAGAGCTAACAGGGATTTGGAGGAAGAATCTGTACTGCCGGGAACATGAAGATGAACAACTTCAAACAAACCTGCATCGGGCAACTTTACTGAGGAGAGACCATACGAGGTTCTGCAGGACAAAGATACAGTCATGCTCGAGATACGAACAATTGTCTTACCTGTTGGTAATCATACCACCCCCGGGAGAGCACCGTGGGTCTCCTAAGTATCCTTCCATCATTGTGAACGTTCACTTTGTTTAAGAACAATTTTTTTGAAAAATTTGTTTACTTTGAAAACAATGATACTTTATCAATTAAAAACATGCAAAACATTTGTTGAGTTGAAACAAATAAGAATGCAAATAATTGGATAAAAGCTCAAATTGATGTGATGGAATGGTAGTCTGCAAAGGGCGAGACTCCATGGATCTGTACAAGTTTGAAATCGGTGATATATATTGGAGAGGGCTACATTGAACATAATGACCTTTCCTCTACCATTCTGAATTTTCGATGTATTCAGAGCTTCAGTCGACGACGAATCGAGAATTCCTAACGGATGACAGATATAGAGCATAGTCTTGTCAAGATGCAGTTACTTGCCAAATCCCTAATTTTTGCCTAGATTGCCCCAGTGTGAGGTGTTCAATCTAGAGGGATGCAAATTCTTTTCTTTTTTTTTCAATGTCTCTAACTTTTGCCTGGATCGCCCTTTCGGGTTTTCAATCCACCGAGACGCTCCTTTTTGCCTAAGTCGCCCTTTGGGGTGTTCGACTTAGCGAGCTTTTGATTTTTTTTTTTTAGGCGAAGTATTTCTTGACTGCATCTGGATTCACAGGACGAGTGAACTTCTCCATCCATTGTTGTAAGTGTCGAACACTGCCTGAAGAGGCTCTTTTGACAACATATGCACGTTCATAGCTCGGGGGTTCACTTGCCCCTGGAATCGGGTACAAAAGACAAGACTTTCTTGAGCACAAGGTTCCTCGAAACACACGAGGCTTGATCTTCTTGTCGAATGCTTTTTCACTCTCTGCTGATATGACTGACCATGACATATGGCAGTTGATCTCTTCTTTTCGATCGAATTCAGCATCAGCCAACTTGGGACTTTGAGGGTGCTATTTTCTTTGTTTCTTTCTTTTTCTTTTTTTTGATTTGGTTTTGCACCCTCCTCTTTCTTTTTTCTTTTTTCTTTTTTCTTTTTTTTTGATAATGCCCCAGTTGGCTGTTCTGCTGATTCTCGAGATGCAGCTGAGTGATCTTCTTCTCTTGCTCAAGAAGTCGGGAAATCTCGTCAGGAATCCCTTCAACATCATCTTCGTCCGCTTCGAATACAGGGAATTCAAAATTGGGAGATGACGTCCGATCACTATGTTCAATGGGTTTGAGAAACAACCTGCATAATGATTTGATATGAAAAGCTCTTTGAAAATCAAACAAGACAATCGTTATGCAGATGAAAAGACTGCTTTTATTCCTGTTTTTAAAGGTTTTTTGTGATCACCAATTTCATGCAAAAAGCGAAAAGGGAAAACAATTGGAAAAACAAATGTTTTAACATGAATTATTTGAATGAAAATATCATTGCACAAAATGCTGCCAACAATGTCATCACTTCTCCTTTTGGTATGGGAGAAGGGTTTTTAAACAAAGTGATTGTTACAAAGACTTATGAACAACTGTAGGAAAGCCCACAGTGACCCAATTGTGATAGATCCCATCAGGGACGACAACTGTCAGTATTTCTTGCATCAGCAGCTTCTGCTTTCTGAACAACTCTTCTGAAGAAAAAGTCGGCGCCAGCCCGGGACTTGTTATCTTCAAGCTTGATTAGCATTGGAACCTAAGTCTTCCAAAATCAGAATACCTGACCTCACAAGGTCTTGAACCTTCATCTTCAGCTGGAAACAACTATCCACGTCATGACCAGGAGCACCCGAATGATACACACAATGCTGATCGGGCCTATACCACCACCGAGGGTTGTCGGGTTTAGCCGGCGGGTCTCTGGGAGTAATCAAGTTCCGCTCTATCAGAGTGGGATACAGCTCGGCGTAAGACATGGGGATTGGATCAAAAATGATCTTCTTCCTCTCGTTACTTGTACCAGCTTGGTTATCCATTGGAGGCTGGGAAGCCTGTTGCTGAGGATGACGTTGTGGAGTCTGATACTGCTGAGTTGGTCTTCTCTGTTGTTGTTGAGTTGCTGGAATAGTCACACCAACAGCCTGACGATACTGTCCTCCGTTCACACTCCTCCGCCGGTGCACAGCATTTGTTTCAATCTCTCCCCTTTTGGGTGCCCCAGAGTATGTCTTCTTAGAACCGGAAGAACTTGAAGAGCCAGGATGGCGAACCGGAGCACGGGTTGTTCTGACGTTAACAGTCTCTGCAGCAAGAGGCTGTTCACTGATTCTGATCCCCTTCAATTCATCACCCACGGCATGATCATCGACGAGAATGGTGGCAGCAGCATTCTCATGAACGGGTTCATCCACTGGTGGAGCACGGTGGACCGGTGGAATCACGGCTTCCAGTCTCTGGGCTAAGGCACGCAGCTCCTCTTGCCCCTGAACAACTCCTTGCATCATTGTGATGAACTGGGCCATGTTTGCCCTCATCTCGGCCAATTCTGTCTGAACCTGGTCCATAATCCTCTGATGATTAAGTCTGGTTGAGTACCGATGCGGTCGACGATCAGCAATCCTGTCTCAGTCAAGAACCGAAGTGAGAAGTCTCTCCCCAAACATGTCTGTAATGCAAGGATGATATGTACATGATATGCGTATGATGCGAATGCTATTTTAATATGAATGATCCTGATAAAGGATATGCGTATGCGAGTTAACTTTTTCTTTTTTTTTCATGCATTATTTTTTTGAAAATAAACATGCTATGATGCAAATGATGCAACACGACTGGTCAGGCTGTGCGTCTCAAGGCACCGGGTCAAAGCTTCGGCTTGAACTCTGATCACAAACATCTGAAACCCAAAGTCAATCTGATCAACTAGCATCTGAAACCAATCTGAGGAACCAAGTCACCATAAATCCGACTTGGGGAGTTCCGAAATAAACGAAACTGGAGATTGCATCACTATCATCACAGGAACATCCACTGAACGGATGACAGCCAGCTCCTCTGAACAGGTACTCTCAATTCAACCCGGGGATCCGAAATAAACGGAACCCGCTGATAAACCACGGACAGAACTCCGGCGTCCCAGAAATAAATGTCCATAATTCACAGTCACCATCAGTACCAAGAGTCACCAACAAATCACCAATCAATCAGCAACTGTACCTGTAATGATCAAACCCTCCCCACTCACGGGTGTTATCTAGGCCAGGGTAAAGTCGAGAGAAACGCAGCATAAATAACCTTTCGCAGAATATCATCCTGTGCACACCCGATGTATGCACCGATAATATCCTACCAGGGTCTGAACTGCTCGTGATATCAATGTTCCGCTAAGTGGCGTACACCACCCGCTTCCCATGAATCACTCTATTCCTAGGTTTCCTAGATTTCACTCATAGCCTGGGTATTGGGCCTTTTACCTCGAGTAACTCCCACCCCAAACAGAGAAACACAGCACAACCAGCAGATGAATATGAATAAATGCAAACATTAATGCAAACCATAAATGCAAACAATAAATGCACATATATACAATGAATGCAATAAATAACAGCACAAAGCAACCAAAACCCTAACCTAGAGAGCGCTAGGAGAGACTCGCTCAGGGAAGATGGACCAGCATAGGTCAACTTCTCTATGTCCCCAGCAGAGTCGCCAGCTGTCGCATCGCGCGAAAAACCGGCGGGAAAAGAAGAAACAACAGAGCCGCCACCGTGCGTTATTTATCCCAAAAGAGGGAAAGGAAACGCTCAGAGTAAACCTGGGAAAGAACATGGTCTCGCGACCAAAGAGTATGGGTTCGGGAGTCGGTTATGCGAAGGGAAGGTATTAGCACCCCTACGCATCCGTAGTACTCTACGGGATCCACGCACAATAGGAAGGAAGATTGGTTGCTAAACACTGCTTAAATACTCACACACACTGGCTGAAAGAGACAAAAGAAACTGACTGAAACTGACTCGGCAGGACATCGTATCCTGGGCCTACTTAGTCTATCAGGCATAGACATCAGAGTCGAAGTAGTTCGGACTGGGGAAACGACACATGCTCGCTAGGATGTCGCATCCTATGCATACGTATCTTCTCGGACGAGAGAAGAATCAGAGCATTCGTAGCTCGGCTGACACACACACAAACAGACAAAGGTAAAGGCAAACGTGGAGCCCGACTGCCAATCACTGGACTTATGTCAGCATCCGAACCTAAACGCACACACACTGGAACCCAAATGCCACTCGATGGACTTACATCGGCTTCCAAGCACACAACAACACACAGGTTAATAGGGAGTCGGGGACTCAGCCTATAACTGTCAAACACACACAAACAGACAGACAGCAAATGCTAAGGAGTCAGGCACTCGAGCCTAGCAACTGTCAAACAACACACACAAAAAAAAAAGGGCGCCCGGAGAGATCAGCTCAATCTCCTGCCTACATACTTCATCTGGTATGAAGATCAGGGCGATGTAGTTCCCCTACGCAGGGATAAAGGACTAGCCTAACCAGATAACAGAGGGAGACACAACACTAGGGAGACTACGACTCGAGCCTAGATGTTATCATGCAAAATCATCCCTAAGTTAAGGTTTCTAGCTAACTGGCACAGGGAGCCAGCCTATCCTAGACATGACTTGCACAGGAAGCAAGCCACACACTCACTTAACTTGCACAGGAAGCAAGTCAAACAATCCTAACTTGCACAGGAAGCAAGTCTAAACTAAACCTAACTTGCACAGGAAGCACACACTATACACAAACAAGTGGCTCAAACAAGGGTTAGGTTTTAGTCAAGGGGTCATATCAACCTTAACAAACAAACCTCTGGAACTGGGTAAATGTTGCTCTTAACCTTGCCATTGAGAGACTAAGGTGAAGCAGATGAAAGGTGAGTGAAGATAAGACTTCACAGCTCTTATCCCTGGCCTGGGAGAGCTCAAGACAAGAATGTGTGGGTTCAGAAAGTGGGAACCCTTCTACACATTTGAAACTGACTCAACTGTACAATTGTACAAGATCTTGGGTTTGTATCTGCAATGCATCAACACAGTGGTGTGAGCAAAGCAGATGACACACTGAATAGTGGGGGATAGATTGCATATCCCTACCTTCCACCAATTGCCTCTTCTCTTAGGAGGACTTTGACTCTATGCAAGGACAAAAGTAAACATCCACAAACATTGCCTCTTAAGGAGGACTTCAGACAGTTGCCTGGCCAAGTAACAGGCCAGGTCTTCCAGACTACATGAAGACAAGGAGACATACCTCAATGCAAATTGCTTATACAAGCAAAGCAAAGCAAAAGTTCACAAGGAACTAAAAGCAACTAAAGCACCTGAAACAGTCAAGCAGATGTTAGTATGCAACTTCAAACAACATAAACAGAAACAGACACCAACAGTCAATTAGAGGCACATGGATGTGCAAGGCACAAGGCTTAGGGCATGTGAGCCAAGCCACCTACAAAACACACAAGTTAGTCAATGATATTTGAGTGAGCTCAATCAAAAAGAATTGGTCTTAATGGCCACTTGATGGTCAACCTGAAAACACAAGCTCAAAGGTGAGTAACAGGACCACTAGGGCAAGCCTAGGGTCAAAAGAGATTAAGAAAGTCAAAACAGCAAGGGGTAAGTATCCAAAATCATGTTCAAACAATTAGGAAACAAAGCCAATTGGGTTCACATTCATATCAATCACTATCATCATTTCATGAACAAATTAGGTCAAAATATGGCAAACAGAAACTCACAGAAGTCAACAGCAAGACTTGCATCAAAAGC
The DNA here is from genome assembly GCF_024323335.1 of Lathyrus oleraceus. Taxonomy (NCBI): domain Eukaryota; kingdom Viridiplantae; phylum Streptophyta; class Magnoliopsida; order Fabales; family Fabaceae; genus Lathyrus; species Lathyrus oleraceus. The sequence continues at coordinate 487,772,810 of NC_066585.1, forward strand.
AAACTAAAACATTTCCAAAAATCACCAAATAAATCATGATAAAACCTAACACATAGCATGGTAAGCATGTCAAATTTCATCTCATTTGGATAAGTGGAAGGCAGTCAATGAAAATCAGAAAGTCAAAGCAATTTTGAACATGCTCAATGAAGTCAACCAAACATGCATCAACTTAGAAAAATCATAAGTCAGGAATGGTGTATGATAAATGAATGGGACTAAAACCATGGCAAATATGAGGATGTCTAGTTATCTCATGTAAAATTTCATGTCCATCCAATAAAGTATGAGAATTTCACAAATGAAATGGGAACATGTGTCACACAAAGTCAATATTTGACCAAGCAGGGGAGAAAATCTCAAACAATTAGGAAAATGCCTCAAATAATTCCAGGAAAATTCACATGTAAACTAGACATACAAGAGTAGGTTCATGCAAAAAATCAGATTAATTGGAGGTCAAAAAGCATGGTAATGAAAATCATGAAGTTGGGCATCAATGGTGTGACACAAATTGTCACACCCTAATTCAAAAATTCATAACTCACAAACCACAAATGATAAATTCACAAACTTTACACCAAAATCACCATGAGTGTGTCTAGTTTGAGCACAAAAAATTTGGGAGCCATTGGATACATTCTCATCATTTCACAAATGATTTGGCAAAGTGTACAAAATTTGGTCACATGTCACAAACCCTAGCGACATTTAAAAACCATCCATCAAAAAATTCTGGAAAAATAATGATAAAAAAGTAGAGATCATGATGAACACAACACAAAAAATCCCATTAAATTTGGATTAAAAATGAACAAGTTATGATTTTTGTAAGTTAGGCATGGCAAATGAAACAAACATTACAAAACAAAATGATTAATGGAATAAATAAAGAAACAATGGGGGGGTCAACGCCCCGGTCAACGCGCCAACATGGCCAATAACAGGACGGCATGGCAGCGCTCTTTTTTAATATATATTTTAGAAGGCGTTAAATAAATGAATTGGCATTGCGCCCCAGTGGTAAAACACTTGGTATTTGAAGCAAAGGTCTAGGGTTCGAATCCCCCTCGCCCCAGGCCTTTTTTTTGGCATTTATTTAATGGCTTGGCAACAGTAACAGGAAAAAATTCCAGCATTCACGTTGCAGAAACAAATATGCAGTATCCATAATCCAACCAAAATTCACGTTACAGAAACAAATATTCCAGCATTTACATGTTCAACTTGTAATTTCCAGCAGAAAATAATTGCAACCAAAATCCAAAACAAATACACCAAAATGTTCATCTAAACACGCACATCCATAATCCAACCTTCATGTTCATTAACTCATACCAACAAGGACAAACACAACACAAACATATTTCATCATCAAACTTAATGTCATCATATCTTTCAAAATACTTAACCATTTGCAAAACTAAAACCACCGTTACGCTCAGCATAAAAAGACCTTCCTAAAGCATGCATTTATTTCACAAAATAGGGAGATCGAATTTTTACCAAATTTGATGGACAGTTGTGGTACAGCTGTTGTTTGATGTTGTTGGCCTAAAACAGATGCTCCATAAGCCTTCCAATGGTGAATGAATGAAAGAGTTTGGCTCGGGAATGTTGGAAAAGGTCTAGAACTCGACTGTCATGGAAGGAATGTGAAGAAAAACAGTCATGGAAAATGACCTTCCAGCTGGGGAATGCTGATGAAAACCAGTTCAAAATGTTGTGTGAATGTTGTTTTTGGCAAGGCAAAGTTTTGTTCTTTGGAAGTTTTGACTGGTTTTTGAAAATGGCCAAGAATGTGATTTCTTAGTGAGTGAATGATTTTCTGTATTCTGGCTGCAACTGAGGTTTATATTTGACAGAAAATCATGTCTAATACTGCTATGTTGGTGAAATAATCCATGGCCAAACTCAGTTCTTTTTGAAGTTTTGGATAGGTTTTTCAAAAGTGTGAAAAATGTGATTTTTTTTGAGAGAATGAAGTTGAAGTTCTGTTGGTTTTTTTTTGTCTGCAGCTGCTAATCATGTTTCAAGATGACAGAAAATCATGATAAAAATCTGCTATTTTGATGTACAAGGTATGGTCCATGGATTTGTGGAGAGATATGGTGAAAGTGTACTTTTCTTCCAATGTTCAAGCAAGCTAGCATGGGCTGTGTACTTCATGGGAATGGGCTTGCAAACACATTTCAAATGACATTCCAAACACTTCCTGATTGGCCAAATGTGCTGAAAACTTTTAATTCAAAAAGTCAAACTTGAGTCAAACTTGAATTTAAATGAGATAAGTCAAAAAATGCCATTTTGATTGGTGAAGTTTTGGCTCATGAAATTTATATTTTGGAAAGAGGGGATCAAATGTGACTTGTAGGAAAAAACCCCACCAAAATTGGCCAAACGGTTTGAGAGATATGGCCTTTTGAAGTTCAAGATTTTCTGAAATCGATTCGGTCATAACTTGCCAACCATACATGGGAATTGAGAGTTCTTGGACTTTTTGGAAATGGGAGAACAAAATCTTCAACTTTCATGTTGGGCAAAAATTCATTTGAAGCTTGTATCATGATGTAAGTTTGAGGATCAAGACTTTCCATTTTTGGTAAGTTTCAGTTACAGGTCCAGTTTCCATTTTTGGAAACTTTTGATCTGGCTTCAAATTCTTCCATGGTGGTGTTTGACATGATATATGAGGACTATTTGGCCATGAATGAGCTCTCACAAACCAATTCCAATCATCAAATCACTGATTAAATGGACAGTTGACCAACAGTTGACTTTTAGGGTTTCTGTCTGACTGAACCTCTTCTGATGAATTCCCAACCCTAATTCCTTGAGAATTTGACTTCAAATGATGTCCCAAGTTGTATGAACTCTTGATTATTGATCATGGTGCCCAAATTCCACAAGAATGGCCACCATCCACTGCTTTGACTGACAGTTGACTGTCTAGGGTTTTTTGACTGTCTGTGTATGAACTGATGACCTCTGAGCCTTCAACCCTTGACTTGAACACTCCAAATGGACCTCCAAGTCATGTGAACTTGTTGGACAAACCCTAGAGCCTTGGCTCCTTGATAATTGTGCTTGCTTGCTTGGTTGACTGATCTCCTGATCAGCTTGACCTAATTTCTGACTTGCTTGCTCTTGAGGCAAAAGAGGCAATGCAATGCTATGCAATGGACCATGGTATGCTATGACCTAATATGAAAATGTATGTACAATGATAGGTGCAAATTTGAGGTGCTACAGCTGCCCCTATTCAATCAGCTGGGAACCCGAATGGATGAGAGCAACGGCTGTCAGACTTTCAGGGTAAACAGGGATTGAATACCAAGAACCGTAGAATTTGCACAATACAGGGATCCACCAATGGAAACGTCCACTGGGATTTGATATTTATTACTGGGTATATATTTTTGGTTTTGTTTTCACAGGGTACGGCCACATCCAGACATCACAACGACGATGAATGGGAAAAGAAATCACAACTAGATGCCAACGGACAACTAGGAAAAACTCGACGTTCATCAAGACCAACGGAGAGGTAACCAGACATTAATGAATGACTGGGAGGGATACAACCATACGTCAACGGACGAAATGGGAAAAACTCAACGTTTACCAAGACCAACGGAGAGGTAACCAAACATTAATGAATGAATGGAAGGGATACAACCATACGTCAACAGACGAAATGGGAAAAACTCAACGTTTACCAAGACCAACGGAGAGGTAAATCCACATGGGGACAGGTACAACTAGACGTCATAGGACGAATAGGAAAAACTCGACGTTTATCGATACCAACGGAGAGGAGGAAACTCTACTGGGGAGAGTGAACACAAGCAAATCATCAACGGATGATCGGGAAAAACTCGACGTTTATCGACACCAACGGAGAGGAGAATACTCTACTGGGGAGAGTGAACACAACCAAATCATCAACGGATGATCGGGAAAAACTCGACGTTTATCGACACCAACGGAGAGGAGAATACTTCACTTGGGAAGGAGGACACAACCAAATCATCAACGGATGATCGGGAAAAACTCGACGTTTATCGACACCAACGGAGAGGAGAATACTTCACTTGGGAAGGAGGACACAACCAAATCATCAACGGATGATCGGGAAAAACTCGACGTTTATCGACACCAACGGAGAGGAGGAAACTCTACTGGGGAGAGTGAACACAACCAAATCATCAACGGATGATCGGGAAAAACTCGACGTTTATCGACACCAACGGAGAGGAGAATACTTCTGCGGTCTGAACACCGGAAAATTGGCCTTGTGCCATGAGTACATCGACCTGATCGTCGGAAACTCCTTCGGTCTGAATACCGGAAAATTGGCCTTGTGCCATGAGTACATCGACCTGATCGTCGGAAACTCCTTCGGTCTGAATACCGGAAAATTGGCCTTGTGCCATGAGTACATCGACCTGATCGTCGGAAACTCCTTCGGTCTGAATACCGGAAAATTGGCCTTGTGCCATGAGTACATCGACCTGATCGTCGGAAACTCCTTCGGTCTGAATACCGGAAAAACATAAGTATATTATCTATAGCCGTCAAAACGTAGATAATACACTCGCATGGAAGATTATCCATAACCGGGTTGTAGGTTGTGAGATGGATAAACGACCGAAAAGAAAGGCATCTGGGTACCAGACTAGGTATGCAAAAGATGACCAATCAAAAGAGGATAAAGTTGCTAACTTGGAGCAAGTATCCAAAAAGAAAGTGAAGACCCAATGGGGACAATACTGTTTGATCAAAGCAAGTATCCAAAGGGGACAAGACCATTAATACCACAAAGAGGGGATTACATCTACCGGTTTGTAGGCAGAAAACCACGGAAAAGTAACCAGTCATCATCGGGACGAGCACAAAGGGTTAATTCCAACAAGGGGAGGAAAGTGGGATTTTACAACTACCAGCTAGTAGGTAGAAAACCACAAAGATAGGACTTACAGCTACCAGTTTGGTGGTAGAGGCCAATGGAAAAGTAACCAGTCATCATCGGGATGAGCACAAGGGTTAATTCCACCAAGGGGATGAAAGTGGGATTTTACAACTACCAGCTAGTAGGTAGAAAACCACAAAGATAGGACTTACAACTACCGGTTTGTAGGTAGAAGCCAACAACAAACCCCGCTGAGGATGAAATGAATGAGTGCCGGTTAGTGAGCGATTATTCATTTATGCCCCAGGGCAGCACAAGAGATAGTCAACAAGAAGCTAATTTGGGATCGATCCAAAAAGGCAGACTGAATCAAGACTCATCCTAATGAGGAAAGAACTCAATAGGGAAAACCCATCCCATTAGGGAGGGAACGGAAGCAACCGTCATCCACGAGGATGTATCTCAGTGGGGAAATGGCAGGAAAGGATAGACACTTTCTGCTTAAGGGGTAGACTCTACATGGAGAGATCAGACACACCCATATCTGCTTAAGGAAAAAGACCCAAGCTGGCAAGACACTAACAATTGGGGAGTAACACTGCTGGGGATACCCACTCGACTGAGGAATCACTTGTTGGGAAAACACCAACCTCTCAACCATGCTGATGAACCCAATTCTAAAGCCGATCCAATGGCGCGATGTTAAACTCTTTCCAACAAACCAACCTTGGCTGGTTGCCACGGCCTAGGGCTAATGGATATGCTTGCTATGTTGATGCATGAGTTTTTTTTGCTTTACACAATGCCCCATGATCATGGAAATGCTATGCACTAATGATGCGATATGCTATGCTTATCTAAATGCTGAATGCATAAACACAAGTCTCCTTCAGAGACAACACCGGGGAATTCCAGGAACCGTGCTGGGGATCCTATAACCATGTCAACTTCCATCCTGCTGGGGAAAGACAAACTTTTGCTGGGGAAAAACCATCAACACAACCTCTGCTGGGAAGACAACTTCAGACTTGGAAATCAATCACAACTCCGCTGGGGATGCCGATATCAGTCTACTACAGAAACCCAACCAATCCATATGTAAGAGAATCACTGCTGGAGATGTATTTCATGAGACCCGCTCCACTCGGGGAACTTGCTGAGGAAAAACCACACCATTCTGCTGAGGAGAACGATCCTAGTGGAGAGAACAACAATAGTAGCAGTGAGAGTAACAACTCTGTTGAGGATGATAACACGTCATATCATACCGGAGATGAATTCCCACAAACCTGCTTGGGATAGGCACTCACGGCCATACTGGAGATAATAGCATCACAAAACCAATTGTTGGGGAACACACCAACAGTCTACTGATAAACTCCACTAGGGGACTCCCGGGGAAAATAACTGCCAGGCGCTCAGCGGGGATTCTCAACTGGGGAAATCTGCAAGCATAGGCCTGCCGGGGAGAGGAGAAGACTGCTCTGCTGGAGAGAGGAACGCTAACGTCTTCAGCAAACACTCTGCTTGGGGAACTGCCCCACAAAAATATCCGAAACAGCAAACTTGCTGGGGATGCCCCACGATAGGGCTCAAACAACACTCTACTGGGGATGCCCCACAATAGAGCTAACAGGGATTTGGAGGAAGAATCTGTACTGCCGGGAACATGAAGATGAACAACTTCAAACAAACCTGCATCGGGCAACTTTACTGAGGAGAGACCATACGAGGTTCTGCAGGACAAAGATACAGTCATGCTCGAGATACGAACAATTGTCTTACCTGTTGGTAATCATACCACCCCCGGGAGAGCACCGTGGGTCTCCTAAGTATCCTTCCATCATTGTGAACGTTCACTTTGTTTAAGAACAATTTTTTTGAAAAATTTGTTTACTTTGAAAACAATGATACTTTATCAATTAAAAACATGCAAAACATTTGTTGAGTTGAAACAAATAAGAATGCAAATAATTGGATAAAAGCTCAAATTGATGTGATGGAATGGTAGTCTGCAAAGGGCGAGACTCCATGGATCTGTACAAGTTTGAAATCGGTGATATATATTGGAGAGGGCTACATTGAACATAATGACCTTTCCTCTACCATTCTGAATTTTCGATGTATTCAGAGCTTCAGTCGACGACGAATCGAGAATTCCTAACGGATGACAGATATAGAGCATAGTCTTGTCAAGATGCAGTTACTTGCCAAATCCCTAATTTTTGCCTAGATTGCCCCAGTGTGAGGTGTTCAATCTAGAGGGATGCAAATTCTTTTCTTTTTTTTTCAATGTCTCTAACTTTTGCCTGGATCGCCCTTTCGGGTTTTCAATCCACCGAGACGCTCCTTTTTGCCTAAGTCGCCCTTTGGGGTGTTCGACTTAGCGAGCTTTTGATTTTTTTTTTTTAGGCGAAGTATTTCTTGACTGCATCTGGATTCACAGGACGAGTGAACTTCTCCATCCATTGTTGTAAGTGTCGAACACTGCCTGAAGAGGCTCTTTTGACAACATATGCACGTTCATAGCTCGGGGGTTCACTTGCCCCTGGAATCGGGTACAAAAGACAAGACTTTCTTGAGCACAAGGTTCCTCGAAACACACGAGGCTTGATCTTCTTGTCGAATGCTTTTTCACTCTCTGCTGATATGACTGACCATGACATATGGCAGTTGATCTCTTCTTTTCGATCGAATTCAGCATCAGCCAACTTGGGACTTTGAGGGTGCTATTTTCTTTGTTTCTTTCTTTTTCTTTTTTTTGATTTGGTTTTGCACCCTCCTCTTTCTTTTTTTCTTTTTTCTTTTTTTCTTTTTTTTTGATAATGCCCCAGTTGGCTGTTCTGCTGATTCTCGAGATGCAGCTGAGTGATCTTCTTCTCTTGCTCAAGAAGTCGGGAAATCTCGTCAGGAATCCCTTCAACATCATCTTCGTCCGCTTCGAATACAGGGAATTCAAAATTGGGAGATGACGTCCGATCACTATGTTCAATGGGTTTGAGAAACAACCTGCATAATGATTTGATATGAAAAGCTCTTTGAAAATCAAACAAGACAATCGTTATGCAGATGAAAAGACTGCTTTTATTCCTGTTTTTAAAGGTTTTTTGTGATCACCAATTTCATGCAAAAAGCGAAAAGGGAAAACAATTGGAAAAACAAATGTTTTAACATGAATTATTTGAATGAAAATATCATTGCACAAAATGCTGCCAACAATGTCATCACTTCTCCTTTTGGTATGGGAGAAGGGTTTTTAAACAAAGTGATTGTTACAAAGACTTATGAACAACTGTAGGAAAGCCCACAGTGACCCAATTGTGATAGATCCCATCAGGGACGACAACTGTCAGTATTTCTTGCATCAGCAGCTTCTGCTTTCTGAACAACTCTTCTGAAGAAAAAGTCGGCGCCAGCCCGGGACTTGTTATCTTCAAGCTTGATTAGCATTGGAACCTAAGTCTTCCAAAATCAGAATACCTGACCTCACAAGGTCTTGAACCTTCATCTTCAGCTGGAAACAACTATCCACGTCATGACCAGGAGCACCCGAATGATACACACAATGCTGATCGGGCCTATACCACCACCGAGGGTTGTCGGGTTTAGCCGGCGGGTCTCTGGGAGTAATCAAGTTCCGCTCTATCAGAGTGGGATACAGCTCGGCGTAAGACATGGGGATTGGATCGAAGCTTGTATCATGATGTAAGTTTGAGGATCAAGACTTTCCATTTTTGGTAAGTTTCAGTTACAGGTCCAGTTTCCATTTTTGGAAACTTTTGATCTGGCTTCAAATTCTTCCATGGTGGTGTTTGACATGATATATGAGGACTATTTGGCCATGAATGAGCTCTCACAAACCAATTCCAATCATCAAATCACTGATTAAATGGACAGTTGACCAACAGTTGACTTTTAGGGTTTCTGTCTGACTGAACCTCTTCTGATGAATTCCCAACCCTAATTCCTTGAGAATTTGACTTCAAATGATGTCCCAAGTTGTATGAACTCTTGATTATTGATCATGGTGCCCAAATTCCACAAGAATGGCCACCATCCACTGCTTTGACTGACAGTTGACTGTCTAGGGTTTTTTGACTGTCTGTGTATGAACTGATGACCTCTGAGCCTTCAACCCTTGACTTGAACACTCCAAATGGACCTCCAAGTCATGTGAACTTGTTGGACAAACCCTAGAGCCTTGGCTCCTTGATAATTGTGCTTGCTTGCTTGGTTGACTGATCTCCTGATCAGTTTGACCTAATTTCTGACTTGCTTGCTCTTGAGGCAAAAGAGGCAATGCAATGCTATGCAATGGACCATGGTATGCTATGACCTAATATGAAAATGTATGTACAATGATAGGTGCAAATTTGAGGTGCTACACATTGTGTTTATTTATTTTATTCATGAGATGGAAAATGTGAGTTTTATAATAATTAACTTTTTATTTAAATTCAAAGCTACCCACAATATGCATTTTATTATTTTATTCAGAATGGTGGTAACACAATATTTATTCCTAGCATAATAAATTATTTGATGAGTTATTATATTATAATAAATTGATTTAATTAGATTAAAAATGTGTATTTTTTCTCAAAATGATTTATTTGTATTTGAAATTTGAATTATTAGAATTATTTTACAAGTGGTTAATTTAGTAAATTGAAACACCTTTTATTTTATTTAAGTAGAAGCATATAATTTAGTTTAATTAATTAAAGTAATTAATTTATTGTGGTAAGGATAAGAAAGATTAGTCTAAGAAAAACTAAATAATCTGAAATCTAAAAATATGTGTAACGTTGTCGTAGTTATTTTATTAATTAAGTATGAATAATATAGGTGTGAGAATAATAAAATTTCATGATAATTGGGAAAAAATTACAATAATAAATTTATTATATGATAATTATATTAAATAATGATAATGATAGTTGATTTAATATTGATTGATGTGTAGTTATTGATATGTATGAAATATGGGATTTTCAGGTAAGTGGAAAAGTAAGTTGAGTTACAATTTTTATAAATTGGATTAATTAGATTAAATGTGGAACTATATCTCTTCTCCCACCTTTAAAAAATACGGTTTATTTTCACTATTTTGCATCTTCTCTCTCAACTCCTAATCTTATAAATACTGATTAACTTAGATCATCCCTCACCCATACCAATACTCCAGTTTAAGATTTTCTAATTTCTCGAAAGATAAAAATTGAAACAATCAATTTCTCTTCATTGCCACTTTTTGTGCATTTTGATGTTGGAATTCTTACTCATAGAATATCAAGAACAATCTTGCTAAATGAAAGCTCTTAAGGTAAGGGTTTTTCCCCATAAACCCATACTGCGTAAGAATAGTGTTGTAAAATAGTTGTGGAATCTTTACCCAATACTAATAATATAAAGAGTAAGAGATTTTCTGATTTGATTCACATTTATATATTATATTGTCAATTGTGTTTTAATTTTATTATTATATTTACTCCTCTTTTGTGGGAATATTTTTATTTCTTGATATCAGTATATTCTTAATTATATTTTTAAGTTAGTTAGCATTTTTATTTCAGTATATGAGAATAATGATAATAATCATTAAAGAAAAAAACATGTATGGAATAGAAGACTTGTTTAGTTTTGATCTGGAAAAAAAACTATAAATAAATAAATAAAAGGAAATATACAAATGATTAGTTCTTGGTAAAAATCTGGTCACATATGTTTGTTTAGATAATGAATTTCATGTATTATTGAGACATGCATCATATAGTGTGTGAGTCGTCATTGTGTTACGACTTTGTGACAAGTTTGATGCTTTTTGAGCCTGTGTGACAATAGCCATTATGGCAAGATTGACGTTTTTCGGCCTTTGTCACAGTAGCCTTTATGGCAAGATTGACGCTTTTTGGCCTTTGTGGCAAGTTTGACGCTTCCGACCTTTGTGGCAGGAGCCTGTGTGACAATTTTTTCCATTGAAATGAGTTTTATATTGACGCTTTTCAACATTTGTGACAGGAGCCTGCGTGAGAGTTTTTCCCATTGGAATGAGTTTTATTATCCAAATCATTAGTGTCTAAATATCAATGGTGTCTCACGCAGTTGTTACGCTCATATTGCATTTCATATTTTATAAAGCAAAAGTCCTCCTTAATAATGAAAAAAGACTAATAATTATATTTTGATTGGTAAAGTGTTTTGTCATTGTTTTATGACATTTTTCTTATGGTGTGTATGATTCAACGTGGATAAGGAAATTGATCCTTTACAATTAACATGTTAGATACTCAAGAAGAAAGTTGTGATTGAATGTATTGCTTGAAACGCAGACGAGGAAAATAGGGTTTTTGCAATTTTGATATTTTATGTAACAAATAAATTATTATGGTACACTATTTTTATTATTTTTATTGTATCCTTTTAACACTTAATAAATAATTTTTTTAAAATATATTATTTTCAAAATATTATAAATATTCTACTTTATAAATATTTCATTTTTGAAAAGAAAAAATAGCTGCAAATTTTTAATAAACAATATTTGAAGTAATATCTTAGATAAGAATTCGGGACGTTGCACTAGTGGTGGAGCAATTGTTGATAAGACTCCAGTTGCTGCCAAATCCTTGATTGAGAACATGTCACTTAACTCCCAGCAGTACACAACAAGGGATAATTCTATGATCCAAACAAAAGGTGTGAACGAGATTCATGTTTCTTCTTCCAACAAAACTTTGAAACCATAATTGATGAACTTACCTCTTTAGTGAAACAGTTGATGCTACCCCTGCCACCACCACCACTGAACCCTCCCTAAGTAACCACCTCTACACCTTCTGGACCTTCAATTGAGGATCTTGTCAAGCAAATAGCTGTAAATAATCTTCAGTTTCAACAATGAACAAATTCTAGTATTCAGACTTTGCAAACACAAATTGGATAGCTTGCCACTTCAATGAATGTCATGTAACAAGCTCAAGGATCGAAACAACTACCTTCCCTAATAGTAGTGAATCCAAAAGGCCCAAATGTGAGTGCAATTTCCTTGAGATCCGAAAAATTTGCAGAACTAGCCCCAGAAAAAAATAAAAAAATTGTTACTGCAACACCTGAACCTTCTGTTGTTGTTGAGGCTGAAAAAGAGTATGTACCACCAATCCCTTTCCCATAAAGAGTTCTGAAAAATAAGAAAATTGATAAGAGAGAGAGAGAGAGAGAGAGAGAGAGAGAGAGATTTTGGATGTATTCAGAAAGGTGGCAGTGAATATTCCACTACTTGATATGATTAAGCAGGTCCTTAAATACGCAAAATTTCTGAAGGATTTGTGCACACTCAAGAGGAGACTTATCGGAAACGAGAGAGTGAATTTGGGAAGAAATATTTAAGCCCTTATTCAGCCTTACACTTCACCTACCAATTCAGCCCTCACTCAGGACATGCCACTAAAGTGCAAGGATCCAAGAACTTTTGATATTCCTTGTATCATTGGGGATATTAAATTCAAAAATTACATGCTTGATTTAGGAGCGGACATTAATGTTATGCCTACTTATGTGTATAATAATCTTGATCTTGGTCCTTTGCAGCATACAAGTTTAATCATTTAACTAGAGAACATAAGAAATGCCCGCCCCGTCGGAGTAGTGGAATATGTGCTTGTTCAAGTTAATGACTTGATTTTTCCTACAGACTTTTATATTCTGGATATGTATGGAGAAACAAATTCAAGCAGATCACCAATTATTTTGGGCAGAATATTCATGAAAACAGCTAAAACAAAAGTTGATGTTGACGATGGAACCATGTCCATGGAATTTGGTGACATTGTCATGAAATTCAACACTTTTGATTCTATGAAACATCCCGTGGAAGAACATTTTGTTTTTCAAATAGAGTTGCTTTCTGAAATTCTTGATGAAGCTTATTCTGATTTGTTTTCAGCTGATTTTCCAACTTTATCTGGTTTTGATGATATTTACTCATGTGATGATTGTACTAACACTAATGTTTGTGCTGTTTGTATTGAGATTGATGCTGCCTTGCAGGGTGACAACATAAATGAAGTTATTTATGTAGCTAGAGCTCTTGACATCCCGGCTGCCCCAAACATACCATCCATTGAACAACCACCTTCTTTAGAGCCTAAACCATTTCCTAAGGATTTATATTATTCATCAAAGCTTCAACTTGAGCAGGAACATAAGAAGGGAATTGGATGGACCTTGGCTGACACTCGTGATATTAGCCCATCCATATGTATGCATAGGATCTCACTTAAAAATGACACAAAAGTAGTGAGGCAACCCCATAATCCTTTGATTCTTGATGTTGTGAAAAAGGAGATCACTTTCACGTGTCCATTCAACACTTTTACTTATCAAAGATCCTTATTTGATCCTGGAATACAAGGCGAAGGCAATAATAAAAATGTTAAGGTCAATGGACACTACCCAAAGTTACTCATGAGAGCCCAACTTTAGAAGAAGAGACTATAAATGAGCTCTCTTTGAGAAAGGTTGTTTATGCGTTCATTTATCCGTCTTGACTCCTCGGGTGTGATCTTTCTTATCTCTCTTCTCTCTTATTTTATACTTATGTTTTTTCATTGAGGATAATGGGTGTCTTAAGTGTGGGGGAGAGAATCATTTACTTGCGTGTTTTCTTGTTTACTTGTTTCATTTTATTTTTAAATGACATATTTTTTTGTGGTTTTCGAGTTGCAATTGTGAGTATTTTCTTTGTTCTCTTGATTAAAGACTTGTGGTGTGATATGATTGATTCTTTTTGTGCATTCTTAGTATGATATATATGACTATACTCTCAATTTTACATCATTTGTGGTAGATCAATTAATCTTGTGAGATTTTGAGCCTTTTAATGGATAACATTCAAAAATTCACTTCTTTCTTTCTTGTGTGTTTCACTCATGCCTGTTATTCTCTGAACTTGAATTGACTCTTGTTGAAACTTTTTTTTAAATTATGCAAATTTATATGATAAAGACAACTTGTTTTTGTTTTGTTTATTTTTTAGCCAGTAGTCAAAAAGCCAACCCTGAATAATATCATCTCTTGTTTGAAACCCCCTTTTAGCCTATTGAAATTTTGGTATCAGATATAAGATGTCGAAGGTAATGTCACGACACTAATATCTGAATAATATAAACAGGATAAAAGATAAAAAACAGTAGTACAAGTGACACAAGCAATTGTTAACCCAGTTCGGTGCAAACTCACCTACGTCTGGGGGCTACCAAGCCATGAAGGAAATCCACTAAACAGAATTAGTTCAAAGACTCTCAGTAAACAACTTCAAGTTACAGTCTTTTCACCTAATCTCTACCCGTGTGACTTCTATCTAAGAACTCTTAGATAAGAGATCCTACTCACTCCCCCTCAATCACAACAGTGATGTAAAAAAAATATTACAATGAAAGAAGACACTCTTCAAGAACACATACTTGATCTTGCTTAAAAGCTTCAACCAAGTAAACACACACTCATGCTTCACGACTTAGAGTGGACAAATTACAACTCAAAAGTCAGTCCAATTCAATCATCAATGGATGAATGAATGGCTCACAATACACACGACCACACAAGACTAAAACCCTTATTCTCTCTCACTATTTCGTTCGTTATTTCTTGTGTGTTAAAACCAGGTTTTCCATGCCCTTTATATAGAAGCGTTTGGCTGGGCTTGGACATCATAAAACCCTAAAACTATTTTCCATTCGTATCTTCTTATGACAACTGATCATATCTTGTTGGAAAATAAATCACTCTGGTTTTAATTACTGATTGAATGGCGCGTTCAATCATCACATCAATTACACAGAGATTAGCATAAAAAGCGCAATCACACAATACATAACATTCAGACTGAATGTTCTGTATACAGATGTCTTGACATCGGGTCTGACATCTCAGCTAAATCCTGCACATCCACATTTTAAACATCCTGCAGGAACCTGTTATCTCATGTCAAGACAACACTTGTGACAACTTGTGAAAACTCTAGGTTTTACCAAAATTGATGCCAACACATAGAACCAACAAACTCCCCCTTTGGCAAATTTTGGCTAAAACATACATCAGATCATTTATTTCACAAGAGAATAATCACGGTATCAGTTTAGCAGCAGAAGTAATAAAACAAATATTACTAGCTAAGATAGCAACTAGTAAACACATATTAAACACACATGCACTTGTGCTCCACCTCCCCCTCAGTTTGCTCAACACAGACAGAACACTTCTCCTCTTTATCATCACCTGTAACATACACCTCCTTCAACATCACCTGTACTAAACAAATTAACTCCAACATACATCATCTTCAACATCATTTGTAACATACACCTCCCCATCTAACATCACCTTCAACATCACCTGTAGTGAACATACATCTGTAACATCATTTGTATATAGCATATCTACTTTAGCTACTTCTCCCCCTTTTTAGCCAAAAGAGACTAAAGAGACAAAATAAATATCTATTAGTCAAACAGAATGTCACACAGAATGTCAAAGCAGATTGTTAAGTGTTACAGATCCCAGAACACACACAGTTATACAAGCTGAGATAAAAATCCAGAAAAACCAAAAAGAACCAAAAAAAAATACATCAAGGTAGCAGAACATGACTACCAAAAGAAACACCAGAACATCCATCACAACACATCATCAGAAGAGTGGGGGACAACTTCAACAAAGCTAGTCATAGGAGCTTGCATCTTCATCAACATCAGAACCAGAACTGCCACTTGTTTCATCTTTAGATTCAGACCTCTCACTAGAGGTTTGGGCTTCTGATTCCTTGGCCTGTCCAACATTCTCTCTATCAGCTTGCTCCAAGCTTTCAACCAGAGCCTTCAAAGCTTCTTTCCTGGCTTTTTCTACCCTTATCCCTGTATCCAATTCTTTACAAGTTTCTTTCAATTGAGCAATAAGACCACCTTTTGAGGTTGGCTTCTTCACAGCAGATGTCATGACAATGTCTTCGACATGACTGCCTTCAAACAACTTATAATGAACTGATAGAGGAGGTTTTCTTCTACTAGGAAGATCATTTGTGCTCAGAATTCCAGGTTGTTGGCTCAGGATAATCCCATAAATCATTGAGGGAAAAGCTATGGGCAGCTTAACTGCATTTGTAGAAGCATGTTTGACAATTTGTTCAAACATAAATCTATCATAATCAAATTTCAGCTTGGTTCCAACAACAAAGATGAACCTTCCAAGGGCATTTGAAATTGTAGAGATGTGGTTGATTGGCACCCAATTTGTTGACCCTATCTTGTGCAGAATAGCATATTTCACAATCAGCTTCCCAGCAGGGAGATGCTTCTTACTAGGCCACTCCTTGACCTGTCTTGCAGTTATTTCCCTACAGACCTCATTGTCTGTGGCTTCCAGTTCACATGCACCTTCTGTTCCTCTTCCTAGAAACTTATTAATCACAGTTGGAGAAAATGTGATACACTTCCCTCTTATAAACACTTTACAAAATTCTCTGTTGTTTTTATCAACAATGTCCTCAGGAATGTTGACCACAAATTCTTTAACCAGACCTTCATAACACTAAGATAACCCAACAACAGTTTTCATTAATCCAGCAGTTTTAATCAGGTCCATGACCTCTTTGACCTCCATATCATCCTTGCCCAATTCTCTCTCCACCGCCACCCTTCTTTGGATTACAAACTTCCATTTTGCTGCTCCATCTTCAAGATGGAAAGAAATATTGTCCAGGTGTACAATAACAACTTTTATAGGGGATTTCCTAACAGTTGTCCTCTTGACAGGGGAGATGTCAGGTACATCTTCTTCAACATCTTCATCTGAGTCAGAAATTTCTCTCACTTTTCTATTCTTCACCTCCACTTTGCTCCAAGACTTTGAGGGGCCTACAACAGTAGCCTTCTTAGCAGTTTTGGCTGACATCATTTTAGCCACAGACATACCCTTTCTGGTCTTCATCCTCTTAGCCACACTAGGCTTCAAGTGATGAAGCAAGCTATCATCTTGATCATCCGAACTATCAACTTTTAGGCCAATCACCTTCTTTGCAGAATCATGCTTCTTAGACTGTGAACCATTGGCAGTAGGTGATGCCACAGATTTCTTAACAGACAAAGTTTGCCCTAAAGAGCACAAACCTTCAGCAGCCATATCTTTTTCAGACCTAGAGGAACCATCATCCTTCTCATCATGAGGTCCAACCTCAGGAGAGGTGTCCCTTCTTGATAGAGGAGTAGAAACTCCTTTTACAGAATGTCCTTCATTGAGAATCCTAGTGACTAGGTTTCTTATGACACGATCAGTGTGATGCATGTCGTCCTTAGAACTAGGAGTATGAGTAGAGCTGGAGGGGATATTAGAACTGTTACCTTGAGTAGGGCATGCAGTGGCGGATGAGCCAGGAGCTTTGCCTGGAATGAAAGACAGGGGAATCACGTCCAAAATATCTTCATCAAGAAAGTCCATAGAAGGTGTTCTATCTTTGTGAGTAGGTTTGGTAGTTTTCGAACCAGATGGTGATGGATGTTGTGACATCTTGTTGTTTTTATGGAAAGGTTTCAGTTGCCCTAGCAGAGAAGTTTGATGAAGTTGCAGGAAGTTGGAAATGTTTGAGTAGAGGTTGCGTGTGAAATGGAAATAGATGGAATTTCCAATACTAGGTGATGATTTACCATAAATGGGGCACTTTATTTTAAGTGGGCAGACAATATTTTTATTACCTTTTCCACTCCAAATTAATTGCTACAAATTCTCATAAATACAAATCCCTAATTTCCCTCTTAGAGATTCAAACTGATTTGTATCCAAAGCCTTTGTAAATATATCAGCTAACTACATTTCAGTAGCAACATGCTTCAGGGCTATGATTTTATCTTCCACTAGTTCTCTAATAAAATGATGACGAATATCAATATGTTTTGTCCTGCTGTGCTGAATGGGATTCTTGGAAATATTTATAGCACTCAGGTTATCACAGTACAATGCCATGACATCTTGCGTGACATTGTATTCAGTCAGCATCTGTTTCATCCAAACCAGTTGAGAACAACTACTTCCAGCTGCTATGTATTCAGCTTCAGCAGTGAACAGAGACACATAATTTTGTTTCTTACTAAACCATGATATTAAGTTCTTCCCCAAGAAGAAGCATCCTCCTGATATGCTTTTCCTATCATCAGCACTTCCAGCCCAATCAGCATCACAGTATCCAGTCAGCACATATCCAGATCCATGAGTGTACAACATCCCATAGTCACTGGTGCCATTGACATATTTCAGTATCCTTTTCACTTGGTTTATGTGACTGACTTTTGATTCAACTTGATAGCTATCACAAACATCTACAGCAAAAGCAATGTCAGGTCTGCTTGCTGTGAGATATAGCAGACTCTCTATCATGCTTCTGTAGAGACTTTGATCTACACTAACACCATTTTCCTCTTTAGAGACTTTCAGATGGGTAGGAGTAGGTGTCCTTTTATGACTTGCATTCTCCATGCCAAACTTCTTAACAATGTTTTTGTCATATTTGCTTTGAGATAGAAAGATAGAATCTTCCATCTGCTTGACTTGTAGCCCAAGAAAATAGGTCAGCTCTCCAACAAGGCTCATTTCAAATTCAGACTGCATTTGTTTAACAAAATGTTCGACCATCTTATCTGACATCCCACCAAACACAATATCATCCACTTATATCCGAGCCACCATGAGTTTTCCACCTTCATTTTTCACAAATAAGGTCTTATCAATGCCTCCCTTCCTGTATCCATTGTCAATGAGAGACACTGTGAGTCTATCATGCCAAGCCCTATGAGCTTGTTTCAAACCATAGAGGGCTTTCCTCAACTTATACACATGCTTTGGAAGATTTGGATCTGTAAACCTTTAGGTTGTTCAACATACACTTCCTCATTTAAGTAACCAATCAAGAAGGCACTTTTTACATCCATTTGGAACAGTTTAAACTTCAGAATACATGTCACTACAAGCAATAGTCTAATGGACTCAAGGCGAGCTACAGGGGAGAATGTTTCATCAAAGTCAACTCCTTCAACTTGAGTGTATCCTTGTGCTACCAATCTTGCTTTATTTTTAGTAACCACCCCTTGTTCATCAGATTTATTCTTGTAAACCCACTTTGTTCCAATAACATTTATTCCTTCAGGTCTTGGAACCAGTTCCCATACTTCATTTCTCTTGAATTGGCTTAACTCTTCCTGCATGGCATTGATCCAGAATTCATCAGTCAAGGCTTCCTTGACATTCCTAGGCTCAATCTTGGACACAAAACAGCCATGTGAGATCACTTCCCTTGATCTAGTTGTGACCCCTTTATTTGGGTCTCCTATAATGAGATCTTTAGGATGATCCTTCTGAATTCTGATAGAAGGTCCCTTATTAATTTTGTCAGCTTCAGGTTCAGCTTAAGTGAGTTCACTCTCATTACTTTTGTCTGGGAAATCAGTCGAGGCATCATTTAGAGATGTCTCAACATCGTCTGTGACATCAGTTTGTTGATCATCAACCACAACATTGATAGATTCCATCATTACTTTTGTTCTAGAATTAAAGACTCTAAATGCTCTGTTGTTTGTTGAGTAACCCAGAAATATTCCTTCATCACTCTTGGGATCCATCTTTCTTCTTTGTTTACGATCAGTCAGGATATAACATTTACTACCAAACACATGGAAGTATTTGACAGTAGGTCTTCTTCCTTTCCAGACTTCATATAAAGTAGTAGGAGTCCCTTTCTTCAAGGTTACTCTGTTGTGAACATAGCAGGCTGTGTTCATAGCTTCAGCCCAGAAGTGGTAGGGCAATTTCTTAGCATGAATCATAGCTCTGGCAGATTCTTGGAGAGTTCTATTTTTCCTTTCTACCACACCATTTTGCTGAGGGGTAATGGGAGATGAGAACTCATGACTAATTCCTTCAGATGAACAGAATCCAACAAATTTGTTGTTCTCAAGTTCTTTCCCATGATCACTTCTGATTCTGATAACCTGACTTTCTTTTTCTCTTTGAAGTCTTAGGTAAAGATCTTTGAATACCTCAAATACATCAGATTTTTCCCTTATAAAATTGACCCAGGTGTATCTGGAGAAGTCATCCACCACCACATAAGCATACTTTTTCCCACCAAGACTTTCCACCTGCATAGGTCCCATCAAGTCCATGTGGAGAAGTTCCAACACTCTAGAAGTGGTGTCATGTCTGAGCTTCTGATGTGACATCTTTGTCTGTTTTCCAATCTGACACTCCCCACAAACTCTTCCTTCATCAATCTTCAAGTTTGGGATTTCTGTGACAGCTTCAACAGATATAATCCTCTTCATTCCTTTAAGATGCAGATGGCCCAATTTTTGATGCCATAACTTCACTTCTTCTTCTTTGGCTAGAGTACACATTGATGAATAACCAGTTTCTTGACAACTCCACATATAGCAGTTGTCCTTAGACCTGACTCCTTTCATGATCACTTCATTTTCTTTATTAGTAATCAAACATTCAGTTTTTTTGAAGTTTACATTTAGACCTTGGTCACGCAGTTGACTGATGTTGATTAGGTTTGCAGTCAGTCCTTTAACAAGTAGCACATTGTCAAGGTTAGGGACTCCAGGGCAATTTAGCTTTCCAATCCCCTTGATTTCACCCTTTTCTCCATCACGAAAGGTTACATAGCTGGTGGCATGAGGATGAAGGTCAATTAGCAGGTTTTTGCTTCCAGTCATGTGTCTGGAGCATCCACTGTCAAAGTACCAGTCTTTTTTGGCTGAAACTCTGAAGGAAGTGTGAGCTATCAGGTTAGTAGCACCAGTCCTAGGAACCCATTATTTTCTATTGACAGGCATGTGGTGTTTGGGTCTAGGTTGATGATGAGAAGGACTAGGATAACCATACAACTTAAAGCAGAATGGTTTTATGTGGCCAAATTTTCCACAGTAATGACATCTCCATCTTTGGTGTTTTCCTTTATGTTGTCTTTCCTTATGATGTTGTGACACATGATGTGACATCTTTGGTTTACTACCAGTGTGACTACACTCGGGTTTGGATTCATTGAACCCAAGGCCAGACTTGTCTCCTGCCATTTTTCCAGTCTGGAGAATTTTGTCTAAGGCGTCAAATCCATTGTTTAGCATTCTGACATACTTTGTCATCTCATCCAGTTTGGAGTTCAAGAACACGACTTCAGTCTTCAACTTAGAGATGGTTTCCAAGTGTTCTGTCTTCTCATCCTTCAGTTGTGTTATCAATTTCTTCTGACTTTCCACTTGTTGACACACTTCTTCACTTCTGTAACACAACTTTCTGTAGGTAGTGGCTAACTCATCAAAGGTTACTTCATCATCACTTGAGTCTTCATCAGAACCCCATCTTCCAGTCAAGGCAGTCACAAGATTGGCAGACTCTCCTTCTGTTTCACTTTCATCAGACCAAGTAGCAGCAAGACTCTTCTTCTGTTTCTTGAGGTAGGTCCCACATTCAGCTTTAATGTGTCAATATCCATCACATTCATGGCACTGAACTCCTTTTCCTTGTTTGGACTTTTCATCAGATCTTGTTCATCTTCCAGCATCATTGGACCTACTGATGTTAAATGAGATGTTCTTGACATTAGCCTTAGACCTTACATCCATCTTTTTCAGAAGTTTGTTGAACTGTCTCCCCAGTAATGCTACATCATTTTCCAGATCTTAATCAGTATCTTGACCACTTTCTTCCTCTTTCTCTTCAGTGTTTGACATGAAGGCTATGCTTTTGACTTTCTTTTCAGATCCATCACACATTCCCAACTAAAATGTATGGAGGGATCCAATTAGCTCATCCACTCTCATATTGTAAATGTCTTGAGATTCTTCTATGGCTGTCACTTTCATGGAAAATCTCTTAGGAAGTGACCTGAGTATTTTCCTCACTAGTTTTTCATCTGACATTTTCTCACCCACGGCTCCTGAGGCATTAGCAATTTCAAGGATATTCATATGAAAGTCATGAATATTTTCATCTTCTTTCATCCTCAAATTTTCAAACTTGGTAGTAAGCAATTGCAATCTAGACATCTTCACTCTAGAGGTACCTTCATGAGTGGTTTTGAGAATATTCCAAGCATCTTTAGCCACCTCACAGTTGTTCACCAGTCTGAAGATATTCTTATCAACCCCATTGAATATGGCATTCAATGCTTTAGAGTTTCCAAGGGCTAGTTCATCCTCCTCCTTGGCCCATTGTTCCTCAGCCTTCTTATCAGTTGTAACTTCTACTTCCTTAGTAATAACTGGATGTCCCCAGCCTGTTAGAACAACCTTCCAAGCCTTATTATCCAAAGATTTCAGGAAGGCTACCATTCGAGGTTTCCAGTAGTCATAGTTAGATCCATCCAGAATTGGTGGTCTGTGAACAGATCCTCCGTCTCTATCCATAGTACCAGAAAGTAACGTCCCTAGATCTCACCCAGAACCAGAGCAGGATGCCTGCTCTGATACCAATTGAAATTCTGGTATCAGATATGAGATGTCGAAGGTAATGTCACAACACTAATATCTGAACAATATAAACAGGATAAAAGATAAAGAACAGTAGTACAAGTGACACAAGCAATTGTTAACCCAGTTCGGTGCAAACTCACCTACGTCTGGGGGCTACCAAGCCAGGAAGGAAATCCACTAAACAGAATTAGTTCAAAGACTCTCAGTAAACAACTTCAAGTTATAGTCTTTTCACCTAATCTCTACCCGTGTGACTGTAAGAACAAAAAGTGTTCTACAACAGACTCCATGATTTTGATGATAACAAAGGATGAAACCAAAAATGGCACCCTAACGAAAAGTTTCTAAGTGTGCAGGGTTCTAAAGAAAGAAGAAATAAATCTGATGATGTCATCAGATGCACAACAAGATCAGATACAAATTATCAAGTATCAGAAGCATCTAAAGTGGAATCTCGTTTCAAGATGCTCTGACTCTGGACAAAACTGCAAAGTATCAGAAGCATCTGAACATGAAGTAAAGTCTAGAAGCTCTGACTCTGAACAAATGCCTTCTGTAAATTCTGAAGTTATCAGCGCCATCTGAACTTTCAAGAGATAACATCAGAAGCCAGTTTCTCCAGATACACAAAGACTCTAATCAGAATTGTTAATCATGATGAAGTAACGTTTAAGCCAAGTTAAAGTTCTGCAAATGGATTTCCTCAATTAGAAAGAGACGTTAATCTCCACTTCCAAGAGAGAAGATACTAATTGTGGTAAGTAGTCACTTCTAAGAGAAAAAGTCTACTGCAGAAGCTATTAATGGAATGGCGTAACTACATCTCAATATCCAACAGATTCAACGCTACTTCAACTCTACTTCAACTCCTATAAATAGAGAAGAAATCAACATTCAAAACAAGAAATCACTAGCCAAAACTATACTGAAATTATATCACGCTCAAGAAAAACATCTTTGTTCTTCAAAGATTTTCACTAAGCTTTTGCTTATCAAGTGAAAAAATTTGTTCTTAAGTTTGTAATATTTGCTTTCTTAGAAGCACTCTAGATTACACATCTTGTATCTTATTTTTATTTGATTTCCTCAAGTGACTCTTTGTAGTCTGTAGACTTGAGAGGACTAAGAGATTTTCTTCTCTCTTAGGGGTTGTTTGTAATCTTTCAAGATTAGTGGATTAAGTCCTTGTTGAAGGCGAAATCACCTTGGCCGGGTGGACTGGAGTAGCTTTGTGTTATAAGCGAACCAGTATAAAATCATTGTGTGTTTTCATTTTGCAAAAGCGCTTATTTTTCAAACAATTCAAACCCCCCCTTTCTTGTTTTTCTCACCTTCAATTGGTATCAGAGCTCCGGCTCTGTTATTGATTTTCAAATCAAACACTTAACCGTGTAGAGAGATCCAGTGCGAGAAAAACAAATGGCCCACTCAAATGAGAAAGATTCTTACAATGCCAAGCCTCCTGTTTTTGATGGAGAAAAGTTTGATTACTGGAAAAATAGAATCGAAAGTTTCTTTCTGGGTTATGATGCTGACCTCTGGGACATTGTCACAGATGGATACAAACCTCCAACCTTAAATGGAGCTGAAGTTCCCAGAAGCAAAATGTCAGAAGATCAGAAACGTGAGTTCAAAAATCATCACAAGGCCAGAACAATACTTCTAAATGCTATATCATACAACGAATACGAAAAGATCACCAACAGAGAGACGGCTAAAGATATACTTGACTCTCTGAAGATGACCCATGAAGGAAACTCCCAAGTCAAGGAGACGAAGGCTCTGGCGTTGATCCAGAAATATGAAGCCTTCAAGATGGAAGATGACGAAGCTATAGAAGCTATGTTTTCCAGATTCCAAACTCTTATTGCAGGTCTTAAAGTGCTAGACAAGGGATACACGACTGCAGATCATGTTAAGAAGATTGTCAGAAGTCTGCCAAAGAAATGGAGACCAATGGTTACTGCTCTGAAGTTATCAAAGGATCTGAACAGTATCAGCCTTGAAGAACTTGTTAGTTCTCTCAGAAGCCATGAGATAGAACTAGAGGAGGATGAGCCTCAGAAAAGGAACAAGTCAGTGGCGCTGAAGTCCAGACCTGAAAGACGGAAGTCAGACAGAACCAAAGCTCTCCAGGCAGAAACTGCAGATACTGACGACTCTGAACCTGAAGACTCTGATGATGAAGAAGAATTGTCCTTACTAACCAGAAGAGTTAAGCAACTCTGGAAGAGAAGGAACAACAACAACTTCAGAAGATCAAGACCCAGAGGGGATCGATCAGAGTCAACTTCAAAAGGTAAACCTAACAAAGATATTACCTGTTTTGAATGTAAAGAAACAGGTCATTATAGAAATGAATGCCCCAAGCTGAAGAAAGATAACTCTAAGAAAGAAAGCTTCAAGAAAAATGCCTTCAGAACAAAGAAGGGATTAATGGCCACCTGGGACGATAGTGAATCCGAATCATCAGAATCTGACTCTGATGAACAGGCCAACGTAGCTCTTATGGCTACCACATCCAGCAGCTCAGATGAAGAATCTGAAGAGGTATTTTCTGAACTTTCTAGATCTGACTTAGAATCATGTTTATCAGAAACTCTTACCTCTCTTCAGAAATTAAAACAAAAGGTTAAAAACATTAAAGGCCTTCTTAAAGCAAAATCTGAAGAGTGTAGTAAACTTGAGACAACAATTCTAACAAGAGATGATACAATCATATCTTTAACGTTAGAAAGAGATGAAGCTAAAACGAAAAGCTTAGAACTAGAAGAAGTGTTGTCTCAAGCACCACAAACTTCAAATGAAATTATTTATAAATATGAAGAAGCCTTTCAGAAGTTTCTGAAGAGTGGAATAGATAGGAGTATTATGGCATCCATGATTTATGGAGTAAGTCAGAATAATAAAAAGGGAATTGGATATGATTCTGATTCTGATAAAACTTCTACCAGTAACCAAATTAAATCGCCTTTTTCATACCACTACACACACACACAAGAACACAAATTTAAAAATGCTAGAAGACCCAAAGTTGTAAGAAACTCTGGGAAAACTAATCTGAAAGGACCCAAGAGATTCTGGGTACCGAAAGATAAGATTATCTATGTTGCAGATATCCTATGCAGCAAAGTTCAGACACCAGTCATGGTACCTGGACTCTGGATGCTCGCGACATATGACGGGAAGAAAGTCTATGTTCCAAAGCCTGGAACTTAAAGACGCTGGCTTCGTAGGCTTTGGAGGAGATCAGAAAGGAAGGATCAGAGGCTCCGGAACTATTGGTAACGGTACTCTTCCCTCTATATCTGATGTTCTTTATGTAGAAGGATTAATGCATAACTTGTTATCCATAAGTCAATTAAGTGATAACGGTTATGATGTAATCTTTAATCAAAAAACGTGTAAAGCCATTAGTCAGAACGATGGCTCTGTCCTTTTCACAGGCAAGAGGAAAAACAACATTTATAAAATAAATCTTTCTGATTTAAAAGATCAAAATGTTAAATGTTTAATGTCAGTTCACAAAGAGCAATGGGTATGGCATAGACGCTTAGGCCACATTAGCATGAGAAAACTTTCTCAGCTAACTAAACTTGAGTTAGTCAGAGGCTTACCTAAACTGAAGTTTTCTTCAGATGCTCTGTGTGAAGCTTGTCAGAAAGGAAAGTTTTCAAAAACATCTTTTAAAAAGAAAAATGTTGTTTCTACCTCCAAGCCTCTGGAGCTTCTTCACATTGACTTATTTGGTCCTGTGAAAACAGCATCAGTCAATGGAAAGAAGTATGGACTTGTAATCGTTGATGATT
The DNA here is from genome assembly GCF_024323335.1 of Lathyrus oleraceus. Taxonomy (NCBI): domain Eukaryota; kingdom Viridiplantae; phylum Streptophyta; class Magnoliopsida; order Fabales; family Fabaceae; genus Lathyrus; species Lathyrus oleraceus. The sequence continues at coordinate 487,799,050 of NC_066585.1, forward strand.
ACAGCCGCTGGACATGGGTAAAATTCCTAAGGCACAAGAGTGAGTCTCACTCTGTATTCACCAGTTTCTGTTCTAAAGTGCAAAAAGAATTTGACTCTAAAATTGTTAGAGTCAGAAGTGATCATGGTGGAGAATTTGAAAATAAAGATTTTGAAGAATTATTTGATTCTAATGGAATATCCCATGATTTCTCCTGCCCTAGAACTCCACAACAAAATGGAGTTGTAGAGAGGAAGAATAGGACACTCCAAGAAATGGCCAGAACCATGATCAATGAAACAAATGTAGCAAAGCACTTTTGGGCAGAAGCTGTAAATACAGCGTGTTACATTCAGAATAGAATCTCTATTAGACCTATTCTGGATAAGACTCCCTATGAACTGTGTAAGGGAAGAAAACCCAACATTTCATATTTTCATCCTTTTGGATGCATTTGCTTTATATTAAATACTAAAGAACATCTGAACAAGTTTGATTCCAAAGCACAGAAAGGTATTATGTTAGGATACTCAGAACGCTCTAAAGGCTACAGAGTATACAACACAGAAACCAAAATTGTGGAGGAATCAATTCATGTTAGATTTGATGATAAGCTTGACTCTGAAAAGTCAAAGCTAGTTGAAAAGTTTGCAGATTTAGAGATCACTCTCGTAGAATCTGAGAAAACTCCAGAAGCAACTGTCACTCCAGACTCTGAAGAAATTAAATCTCCAGAAATTCCAAGGAAAGTCAAGAGTCGTAGCAACGTATCTGAAGATTTGATTTTGGGAAACAAAGATGAACCTGTTAGAACCAGATCTACCTTCAGAACTTCTGAAGATATTCCTCTGGGACTAGTGTCTCTGATTGAGCCTACGTCCTGTGATGAAGCTCTTCAAGATAATGATTGGGTGGCAGCTATGCAAGAAGAGTTAGATCAATTCTCCAAGAATGATGTCTGGGATCTCGTTCCTAAACCCAGAGGCACTCATGTCATTGGAACCAGATGGGTTTTCAGAAACAAACTGAACGAGAAAGGAGAAGTTGTCAGAAACAAAGCACGACTGGTAGCTCAAGGTTATAGTCAACAAGAAGGTATTGATTATAATGAAACTTTTGCTCCAGTCGCGAGGTTAGAATCTATTCGTCTTCTTGTATCTTTTGCTATTAATCATTCTATCAAATTATACCAAATGGATGTCAAGAGTTCATTTCTAAATGGTTATATTTCAGAAGAAGTGTATGTCAACCAACCTCCAGGCTTTGAAAACTCAAACTTTCCAGAACATGTTTTCAAACTTAAAAAATCTCTATATGGACTTAAACAAGCTCCCAGAGCTTGGTATGAACGTCTGAGCAATTTTCTTCTGGAACAAAATTTTATCAGAGGGAAAGTTGATTCTACACTCTTCTGTAAAAATCATGAAAATGATCTCATGATATGCCAAATTTATGTTGATGACATTATTTTTGGTTCTGCTAATATCTCTGTTTGCCAAGAATTTTCTAAGTTAATGCAGGCAGAATTTGAAATGAGTCTAATGCAAGAACTAAAGTTCTTTCTGGGAATTCAAATCAATCAAACTCCAGAAGTCACATACATTCATCAAAGCAAGTACATTAAAGACGTTCTGAAGAAGTTTGATATGTCTGAATGCAACTCTGCAAAAACTCCTATGCACCCAACTTGCATTCTGGAAAAGGAAGAGGTAAGCAACAAGGTTTGTCAGAAGCTCTATCGAGGTATGATAGGCTCTCTTCTCTATCTGACTGCTACTCGTCCTGATATTCTCTTTAGTGTCTGTCTTTGTGCCAGATTCCAATCAGATCCTAGAGAATCTCATTTAACAGCTGTTAAGAGAATTCTTAAGTATCTGAAAGGAACTCCTAACCTGGGCCTGATGTATGAGAAAACATCAGAGTATAGGCTTTCTGGTTATTGTGATGCAGATTATGCAGGAGATAGAATAGAACGAAAAAGCACATCTGGAAATTGCCAGCTTCTGGGAAACAATCTAATCTCCTGGGCTAGCAAAAGACAGTCAACTATCGCTCTATCAACTGCAGAAGCAGAATACATCTCAGCATCACTGTGCACAACTCAGATGCTCTGGATGAAGCATCAGCTAGAAGATCTTCAGATATTTGAGAGTAACATTCCTATCCTTTGTGATAATACTGCTGCTATTTGTTTGAGTAAGAATCCTATTTTACATTCCAGAGCCAAACACATAGAAATAAAACATCATTTTATTAGAGACTATGTTCAGAAAGAGATAGTAACGCTGAAGTTCATTGATACAGAACATCAATGGGCAGATATCTTTACTAAGCCTCTAGCTGAAGATAGATTTCTTTTTATCTTAGAAAATCTGAACATTAAAAATTGTCCTGAGTAAAATTTGGCTCTGAACATGTAAAATGAGACTCTGATAAAAACAAATACACTTCTGCCTCTGACTCTGATACTTCTACCAAGTTAAGAAGATATCTGAGTTAGAAATCTTCAGAAATCCTTTGGTATTCCTGAAGATCAGATACATCAACACGTGGGGAACATGCGTCCAACCCTAGAACTTCTAGACAGCTGTCAAAAGAAATCAAAGGTCAGAACGCTTGAAATCTCCTCGAGCAGTGTGCTTACTGTTGGGATTAGACATTCATTTATTAGCTATAATCATTTTCCCCCCTAGCGTGCAAATCTTGTGTTCTGTTCCAACGCAATTAAATGTGTCGTTTTGCATGTGTTTTTACCCTTAGGTATATAAACACTTTTCTCACATTTCACACACTTATCACTCTCACTCACTCTTAAACCCTAAACCCTCTCTCGAAGTTTTCTCTGCAACTTTCTCAGTTCTTCATCTTCTTCATCAATCTTAGTCATGAATCCTCAAGAGCAAGAAGTTTTTAACTTCTCCCAACAAATGGAAGCCGCTTCTAATCCCCAAACCTCAAACACTCAAACACCCATGGTTGTAGACGTTACCACAACCCCAGTCTACAAAGAACCTCACATTCTTGAACGTGAACAACACATAAACCTTTCAACTCCCTTTGAAGGTTTGGATGTACTGTGTGAATCACTGGTGGATTTTGAGAATTTAAGAAGAAATGGTGTTGATCTTACTGAAGATCTTCACAAGCAAGGTTGGGAAACCTACTTCAACAGATTGTATGGTCCAATCTATCCTCTTCTGGTGAAAGAGTTCTGGAGATGTGCAGATGCTGATGACCAGTTCATTGTTTCTTTTGTTCTGGGTGTGAAGATTGTCATCACTGAAGCATCAATTGCTTCCTTGCTAAACATGGAGAAAGCTGGAGGTAAAAGGATTTACAACATTCCTCCAAGGTCCAAGCGCATCACAGAAGTCATTAACCCTACAATCTTCAAAGCAAATGTTGAAGGAAACCCATCTAAGAACAAGGAGCTTCATCAGAACCTCCGAGTTTGGCTGAAGATTATTCTGGGAACAATCCATCATCGTCCAGCCTCCAACTCTTCAGATTACATAAATGCTGATCAGAAATGCATCCTCTACTGTATTCAGAAGGGTATCCCGATCAACCTCCCTGTTCTCCTCTTCAGATATCTGAGGGATTCAGTCAGAGAAACCAGGAATAACATGAAGCCCAGATCCTACATTCCTCTGGGTAGATTGCTCTCTGACATCTTCATTGAGCATGGGCTGGTAGATGCTCTGGAGAAGACCAGATGTATGGATGATCTGGCAATTGATGTGGGAAAGCCTCTGAATGCCAAAAATCTGAGGAGTATGGGAATCATCAAAGACATCAGAGTCAAGCCCACTATGGATGTGACCTGGGAAGCTCTGAAGGATCAGAGGAAGATGCCTCATGGCCTTGAAAGGTTCTTCAAGAATGAACCCAGAGATGCCATTGCTATCTACCTTCAGGATCGTCTGGATGAAGGCATTGATATCTCTGATTTCCGCCTTGAAGACTGTCTGAACTCTGTAGAAGATCTGGTCAGATACAAAAGAGGTCTTTCTGAGAAGAAAATAGCTGAGGAAGCAAGGAAGGCAAAGAAAGCCAGACTTGGAGAAACCTCTGGCACCAAAGCTTCAGCACCTCTGAATGTCTCTTCTGGTAAGTCTATTCCTCCTGTCTCTTCTGAATCTATAATGGCTTCCTCTAACCCTCTCTCCTCTCAACCAATATATACCACCGCTGAAATACCACCTTCAATCACCAGAACCTCTCAACCTCCACCTGTTCTAAAAATTGCTCGTAATTTCACAACAACCTCTGACCCTAATCAACTATATCACCACAGCTCTTCCTCATCCTCTGAATATGAATCACCCCCTTACCTTTCCCCTTCTTCTGATCAAGAGTTCTCTGAACAAGAGTCCTCTGACCAAGAACACTCTGACCCAAACTCCCCAACAATAGCTGAAATTTATGCTAAAAATTTCGCTCCACAACCCTCAACACAATCTAAAGTAACCTCACCCCTCCAAACTTCACTTCCACCACAACAAACAACAACCTTACCCTCTGAAACTCAACCATCTGATCCCTTCACCTCTAATATCACTCCACCATTTATTCCCGCTGTACCTGGACCAGACTCTGACCCTTTAGACCTAAATCCACTATATGCTTCATCCCCTAGTCTTCAACCAGACGCAGATTCTGAACTTCAAGCAGAATCTGAACCTCAACAAACTGAACCTCAACCTCTAAATCTCAGCCCTCAAAACTCTCCACCTCATTCACCTGAACCTGAACCTGCACTTACCATACCTACCCTTGAGGAGGCCATTATACAGGTTGCAGAAGCTTCAGTCCAGAAGATCAAGTCTCTGGCTAAAAACTCTGAAGTTAGTGATGATCCTAAATCTGTTAGGACACACTGGAACAGAGTCATTAGTTGGATGACCTCTGAGTCTTATAGGCTGAAGAGTATCTCTGAACAAGTCAGAAATGGCTACATCAGAGACTCTGAGGAAAGACTCCAAGAGAGACTGGCTAGAGAAGCTGAGGCCAGAAGGTTAGAGGAGGAAAGATTGGCTAGGGAAGCTGAAGAAGAAGCAAAGAGGTTGGAAGAAGAACGCCTGGCAAAGGAAGCAGAACTTCTAAGGATTCAGGAAGCTGAAGCCAAGGCTAAGGCAGATGCAGAAGCCCAAGCTGCTGCTGAAGCTGAAGCTCAGCAGGCTCTGATTCAGGGGGAGTCTTCCTCTGCGATCCCTCTGATTCTTAACACTCTGAAGGAGATCAAGCAAGATCAGCAAGAGATCAAGAAAGATCAGAATGAGCTTCGTGCCAGGATGGATAAGCAAGATGCTCTGAATGAAAACATCCAGAACATGTTTGCCATGTTGCTTCAGAGACTTCCTCAACCTCCAAACCCTTAGGCACTTAGGATTTATTTTGTTTGCTTGCCTAGTGTTTTTGCTTCTGTCTTCTTGTTAGCTCTGATATTCTTCTTTGCTTCTGATGTTTTGACTGTTGTTTGCCTTTGTGCTGTTTAATGAAGTGTTTTTCTCTTTATTATTCTTTTCATTTTTTATGCCTTTTTGATTATGCCAAAAAGGGGGAGAAATTATTAAATAGCTCTGATGAAAATTATGTCTAAAACCTTAAGCATTCTGCAACAATTATAGAAATAGTTCTGATATAAATAGCTCTGATTAAATAATAGCTCTGATTAAATAACTTTAACATTAAAATTAAGAAATTGCAGAAAGTTTTCAGAAATCTCATTGCTTGGAAAGCTCTGGTAAGAACTTCTGAACTCCCTAGCGCTAACTCAGGGGGAGTTTTTGTCTATCTGATCTAATATTTTTCATGTTTCATCTGATAATTTTATTTGTTTTGTCATCATCAAAAAGGGGGAGATTGTAAGAACAAAAAGTGTTCTACAACAGACTCCATGATTTTGATGATAACAAAGGATGAAACCAAAAATGGCACCCTAACGAAAAGTTTCTAAGTGTGCAGGGTTCTAAAGAAAGAAGAAATAAATCTGATGATGTCATCAGATGCACAACAAGATCAGATACAAATTATCAAGTATCAGAAGCATCTAAAGTGGAATCTCGTTTCAAGATGCTCTGACTCTGGACAAAACTGCAAAGTATCAGAAGCATCTGAACATGAAGTAAAGTCTAGAAGCTCTGACTCTGAACAAATGCCTTCTGTAAATTCTGAAGTTATCAGCGCCATCTGAACTTTCAAGAGATAACATCAGAAGCCAGTTTCTCCAGATACACAAAGACTCTAATCAGAATTGTTAATCATGATGAAGTAACGTTTAAGCCAAGTTAAAGTTCTGCAAATGGATTTCCTCAATTAGAAAGAGACGTTAATCTCCACTTCCAAGAGAGAAGATACTAATTGTGGTAAGTAGTCACTTCTAAGAGAAAAAGTCTACTGCAGAAGCTATTAATGGAATGGCGTAACTACATCTCAATATCCAACAGATTCAACGCTACTTCAACTCTACTTCAACTCCTATAAATAGAGAAGAAATCAACATTCAAAACAAGAAATCACTAGCCAAAACTATACTGAAATTATATCACGCTCAAGAAAAACATCTTTGTTCTTCAAAGATTTTCACTAAGCTTTTGCTTATCAAGTGAAAAAATTTGTTCTTAAGTTTGTAATATTTGCTTTCTTAGAAGCACTCTAGATTACACATCTTGTATCTTATTTTTATTTGATTTCCTCAAGTGACTCTTTGTAGTCTGTAGACTTGAGAGGACTAAGAGATTTTCTTCTCTCTTAGGGGTTGTTTGTAATCTTTCAAGATTAGTGGATTAAGTCCTTGTTGAAGGCGAAATCACCTTGGCCGGGTGGACTGGAGTAGCTTTGTGTTATAAGCGAACCAGTATAAAATCATTGTGTGTTTTCATTTTGCAAAAGCGCTTATTTTTCAAACAATTCAAACCCCCCCTTTCTTGTTTTTCTCACCTTCAGTGACTTCTATCTAAGAACTCTTAGATAAGAGATCCTACTCACTCCCCCTCAATCACAACAGTGATGTAAAAACAAATATTACAATGAAAGAAGACACTCTTCAAGAACACATACTTGATCTTGCTTAAAAGCTTCAACCAATTAAACACACACTCATGCTTCAAAGCTTAGAGTGGACAAATTACAACTCAAAAGTCAGTCCAATTCAATCATCAATGGATGAATGAATGGCTCACAATACACACGACCACACAAGACTAAAACCCTTATTCTCTCTCACTATTTCGGCCGTTATTTCTTGTGTGTTAAAACCAGGTTCTCCATGCCCTTTATATAGAAGCGTTTGGCTGGGCTTGGACATCATAAAACCCTAAAACTATTTTCCATTCGTATCTTCTTATGACATCTGATCATATCTTGTTGGAAAATAAATCACTCTGGTTTTAATTACTGATTGAATGGCGCATTCAATCATCACATCAATTACACAGAGATTAGCATAAAAAGTGCAATCACACAATACATAACATTCAGACTGAATGTTCTGTATACAGATGTCTTGACATCGGGTCTGACATCTCAGATTCTCAGCTAAATCCTACACATCTACATTTTAAACATCCTGCAGGAACCTGTTATCTCATGTCAAGACAACACTTGTGACAACTTGTAAAAACTCTAGGTTTTACCAAAATTGATGCCAACACATAGAACCAACACCTATTATCTCATTCTTTGTTTAAACTCATTACAAGTCTGAAAGTGAAAAACAATATTATCACCCATTCGTAGGGTTGAAAGAGTCTTGTTGGAGTTGTGTGGGGTTGAATAATTATAATTGTGATATTTGATTCAAAAAAAAAGTTAGTAGGACAAAAGAAAAAAATTGAAAAAGAAAAAAATTGGAAAAGAAAAGAAAAAGAAAAGAAGGATGTCATTACATATTCCTTCTGATCTGAAATAAAAAAGAGGATAAAAAGATAAAAGAGAAGAAAAATAGTTGAGAAGTTGTTGTTTGAAAGTTAACGAAATATTTTTAGTTCAACTCCTGCAGCTCTTTCAATTTTCTTTTGACCCTTTGAATTTTAGCCTAGTACCCTCTTAGGATTGATCTCACCTGTGCCCTGACCAAGTTACAACTGAATAAAAGTCCTTTTGATCTTTGTGTGCATATAATTCAATTGTGGATTCTAGAGTCTTTTCAAGCTCATAATAGTACTTTCTTTAATGACGTGCTTTGAGTGTAAACAGTCAACCTAAACACTTGAGAGTTGAGTGAATTTTATCTTGTGAGGATCTTGCTACTTTTGATGTACTATTTGATAATCTGTTTTTCATATTTGCTTTGAATGTCACAAAACAGTTACTTACTAATTCCATTTTCTTGGAGCTTAGACTTAGAATTTTGCTTGTACCTTGTATCTTGGTAACCTTTGGAATTGCATGTTTTGTTTGTTCTTGTTTTTTCTGTTTTGGGTTTTGAATTTATAATTTTGCTCGGAGTGCAAAAGTTCAAGTGTGGGGGAATTTGATCAATGCATTTTGATGCACATTCTTCTACTATTGTACTAATTCAACTTTATAGTTTATTATATTATTTTTACTATTTTAGTGTGTTTTTATATTTAAGTTTATTTTTGGCTTTATTTTATTTTCGTACTTTATTTTCAGCATAAATAGTTATTTAATACCTTATTACTATACATATCATAACTTGAGCTATAGGAGTCGGATTAATGCATTCTAATATGGTTGGAAAACTAAGAGAAATAGCTACAAGTTTCATGTTGAAGTCAAAAGCAGATTCAGAGTGAAAGAGGGTCGAATAATTCGTTGAAGTTCCAGACTTAATTAAAATAGTTAGTTTGGGTCAATTTTTGTAATTTTCGGGTCGGATCCCATAAGGGTTAGGACTTCCCTTTTATTATATTAGGTCTTTCAATGCTACAGTAATCCTATTCTGAATTTTGAAGATACAATATTGCTTAGACGATTCCATGGAGAACTCAAGTTCACAAAGTTGATATGTTGTAATCGGTTTTCGCCGATACTTTGAGATTTCTTAATTTTCAATCAAATGTCTTTTATCTTTCAATATTTTGTTTTATGTCTTGTATGCTTTATTAAAGTTCTATATAATAAGTGTTGATTAATTTCGATTAATATATGTTTCATAATCGTGTTTGCTTAATTCGCATGTGCTTAATCTGTTTGTTTAATTCGGAATCTGTTTGTTTAATTAAAGAATTAGGAACACATATCATATATTAGTATTAATTCTCTTGTATCGTAACTATAATCGAAAAGGGATTAGAATCCGCTTAGGACATGAAAATTATATTAACCAATGATAAGTTAGGAAACCAAAATAGTAGATCAACTAATTTGATAATCATTTTTATAATCACTTTTCATAATCACTATTTATAATAACTTTTTATAATCACTTATTCTAAATCAAAATCGAAATCCCCCTATTTTATTTTCTTATTTGGTTAACTTGTTAAGAGTCATTGCGATACGATATTCGAGTGTCGCTTCCCTAGACTACCGTTCTTAGTTACTCGTTTTTGACCCATGTACGACAGCATATCACACATGAAATAATATTCAAACATTTCACCAATCACTTCCACGTTATAGAACTGAGTGTTAGCTTTCTAACGCTTCAAACATCACATCATTTGGATATACAAATAAAAAATAATGGTCAAAATCGTCGAACAATGCAAAATGAACATTCTGGAAGTTATGTGTCGATGCATGACTCGTATGAGTCGACACATAACATGTACAGGTTAGCGCATAAAATGTACAGGTCGACGCATGTACCTTATTTTTAAATTTTGTAGCATTCTGTTTGATGTGCTGACTGCATGTGTCAACTCATGACCTTTACAGGTCGGCGCATGACCTATACAGGTCGACATATGCATCGAAGAGGTCAGCACATGACCTTCATAGGTCGACTCATAGTGCTATTTTTTGTCTAAAAATTAGTTTTTAATCATCTAAACACTACCTTATGTAACAACAACTTATTTTTACGAAAATTCATCATATTAATCTGAATTCCTACTGCTATCACACCCGAAACTCATCTATTATTTCTTGGATTCATGTATCAACAACACATTACAACAATAACATCATATTCATCATCTCTAAATCATCAATTTCCATCAAACTCAACATGGTTCATTTGATTCAAGTACATCACAACAACATCATAGGAATACACATGGTTATAACTCATATCACAACAATAACATATCAATACACATGGTTATAATTCATATCACTGCATATAAAAACAATATTATCATCATCAATAAAAAGAATGACAAAACCTAAGGAAGGTTATGAGTCCCTCCACTCTACCCTTCAATGATACCCCTTATTATTGAAATAATTTCCCACCCTTACCTGATTTTCAGCAAAAACACTTTTGATCCTTAAAGTTCTTCCTCAACCTCCAGTCTTTACTCTCCATCTTTGCCTCTTTCTTCCAATTTCACGTAATGACAATTCTCCCAAAAACCTAACTTCTTTCCCAACTTTTAAAATATATAGTAACCTCCTTACTTTTTGCTTAATTATTATTTTTGCCCAATTTAACTCTAGCTTCTCTCCTCTTACCACAAACTCTCCTCAAATCTCACAATTGGCCCAAACTCATATTTTCTCTAATTTCTTATTTTATCAATAATAGTAAATAAAATTATAATTATTATAAGCATTTTCTAAATTACTCTACCATCTCACCACACCCTACTATTTCTACCATGTCCCAACAACACATATTCAAATAATTTATTTTAAATTCCACCAACATCCAATAATTAAATAAAACAAACCCAAATAATTCAATTAAATAATTTAATCTAATTTGGGGTGTTACACTTCTTGACATCTCACACCTTCTTTTCAGTGTTGCCCTTCTCACCTTTTATGTAACATTATGTTATGGTGACCACCCCCGCCAACGAGAGCGCTTACTTCTAGGTGAGAGATTCGTTGAAGTGTCCCGCCTTGAGTCAATTTTGGAACTCCCTTAAAAAAATTCTTGGTTTGATGGTACGACCCTGATGGTGGCCTCGTTAAATCGGGCATGGTAGTCCCTTAGCAATTCTGACAGACACTGTCGTATGTTGAAGATACTGGCAATGTGCATCTTTCTATGACGGTTAACACCGAACTAGTGCACACAATTTATTACCAACTCCTGATAGATGGTGATAGAGGCACATGATAAACCCATATACCATCGAATGGCAACATCCTTAAGGGTGCTAGATAATAACTTGCACTTTAGGGTATCAGATGCTCCTATGATGGTCATATGTGTGTTAATGGAGGCGACGTGCTCAGAGGGGTCACTGCGCTCATAAAACTTGGCCAACGAGAGAGGGGGATTAAATCCCTTAATGACGGGTGCCCCCATATCTCATTTGAGAATGGTTGGGGATCTAATAATTCCATCTCTTTCGGGGGGATTAAACTCATGTTGGCGCTGTCTGATATTGTGGGCATCATCTTCTAGTGTCTGGTTATGGCGCCGTAACTTGTCCATGGTTGAACACATCTCTACCAGGATATCGACATCATCGCTATCGTTGGTACCTTATGTCGCAAGGGATGGAGTTTTCTTGTTAACCATGTGTCGCAACCCGAAAAATACAGTATGCGAAAAAACAACCGGCGAGAGAGAAATGACAGAAGAGTCGCCACCGTGCGTTATTTATCCCAAAGGAGGGAAAGGAAACGCTCGAAGTAAACCTGGAGAAAGGAAAGGAAAAGACAAGGTCTCGCAACCAAATCTTGGGTTCGGGAGTCGATTATACGAAGGGAAGGTATTAGCACCCCTACGCATCCGTAGTACTCTACGGGATCCACTCTTGTTGTTCTTGTCTAAAGGGTGTGTATTTATCTAATGTACTATTTACTAAAAGAGAGGGTCAAAGAAAATGACTCGCACGGATGTCGCATCCACTGCATACGTATCTCATCTGAATATGAGAATCAGAGTCTTCGTAGCTCGGCTACCTATGGGTTAAGGATAAGTGTGCTCGCTAAGACATCGCGTCTTATGCCTACGTATCTCATCGGGAATGAGAATCAGAGCAAAACGTAGTTCGGCCAACTACGGGAATAAGGGTCTCGATTGCAACTAGGGCAAGAGAAAGGGAATGTCTCGATCGCAACGAGGGCGAGAGAAAGGATCGCAACGAGGGTGAAAGAAAACAAGGATTAGTTGTTAGTCGTTAGTCAAACTCGGCAAGACGTCGCATCTTGTGCCTACGTATCTCATCTGAACATGAGAATCAGAGTTGCCGTAGTTCGGCTCACGCACGCCAAACAAAACAAGACACCTACACACAAAAAGGTGGCATGGAGCCCGACTGCCAATCACTGGACTTATGTCAGCATCCGAACCAAAACACACACAAAAGGGCAAACGTGGAGCCTAACTGCCAATCACTGGACTTACATCAGCATCCGAACCAAAACACACAAAAGGGGCAAACGTGGAGCCCGACTGCCAATCACTGGACTTACATCAGCATCCGAACCCAACAAAACCACACTGGAACCCGAATGCCACTCGATGGACTTACATCAGCTTCCAAGCACACAACAACCAAACAAGTTAATAGGGAGTCGGGAACTCGAGCCTATAACTGTCAAGCACACACAAAAAGAAAAAAGAAAGGTGCCCGGAGTGGTCTCGCACGACCACCTGCCTACATACCTCGTCTGGAACAAGGATCAGGGCGATGTAGTTCCCCTACATAGGGGAGAAGGGTGAACAAGCAAACTAAGAGGGAGACTAGCTCGAGCCTAAAAGTTGCCAAACACACAGAGACGCTGAGACGTCAAAACAAACAAAAGGTTGAAGGTTGACAAGCACAACACAAAAAAAAAAAAGGAAAAGGGCGCCCGGAGAGATATCGCACGACCTCCTGCCTACGTACCTCATCTGGTATGAGAATCAGGGCGACGTAGTTCCCCTACATAGGGGTTGCCATCTGAATATGGACTTAGAGAAGGAGGACACCAGTTGTGTCAAAAGAGAGTGGGCAATGTGTTCACGCCCTAGCAGTAGGTGTCACAGCTCGCTGAATCGAGTCTTAGGCAGTTACCTCTTTGCAATAGAACGGACTACATGCCACAAGATCGGAGACGCTCGGAAAGGTCTAAAAGAAAGGGGAAGCTCTGCCCTAGAGTTGTCATGCAATATGTACTTAAGTGTTTAGGATTTACAAATGGGAATATCTACCTAATGTTAGCATGCAAAGGAATGTGGGAATCCTACCTATGTTATCATACAAAGGGTTCTATCTAATGGGTGCTACCTAATCGGAACAAGAATCGACGAGTGGAGCAAGGAGAGGTGTTGGGGATAAAGGTAGATGGCGATGCATGAAGCAATCGACTTACAAGGTTGATGGCGATGCATAAAGCAATCGACTTACAAAAGGGTGGATGAATACGTGCTTGTTCTGTTCGGTTTTGAAAAAATGATTACTCGACGTTGGATCGAGGTTTTGGTCTTGTTTTGAAATGGTTATTGGGTATTCATTTTATTTCTTGTATTAACAGATGAATAAAGAATGAAAGAATATTATACATTTCATGGGAGAGGGATACATTTGTTATGAATGGGGGTTGACATGGCAATCAAGCAATATAAATATATGCCTCAAACACCATACAAGTAGGCCACAGTTAATCAAACAAGTAAGATATAAACAAGTATATAATCGAATCAAATAATCAAAGAATGAAATAAATGAGCATTAAACAAACGTATGAGTGTAAGTGTAAGGGAAACGGCTCATTGTAAGAAAGCCCAAGAGTAAGCTATGTGAGGTTGATGGCGATGCTTAAAAAGCAATCGACTTACAAGGGTGTGAAAAATGGGCTCGATATTAAATCGAGAAAAATATGATTTTTATAGTTTAAAAATGGTTTTGACTTAAATTAAAATACAACAACTTTGCATTATTAACAAAATGAAAATATGAGTGTAATAAAGGCATAAACATAAGAATAAATGAAAATGCTAAAAGAAAGTAAAATAGCTAAAAGAAATAAAATGCTAAAAGAATGCCACACATGAGTATTGAACCCACCCCACTCAAGACTATGATACTACCCTCTCTCCACTAGGCTATTTATGACTAGTTGTTATTTACAATGCTAATTTAGATATATAAACTAAGATAAATTAAAAAAAAAGAATTAAAATAAAAAACTAATAAAAAGAAAGTCTGTTGGACTACCCGTAATTAAACCCAGCCGCTTGGCTGTTGGGTTTAAGAGGCTGGGAATAGAAAAATGGAATCATTGTTAAACACCCACATTAATGTTTACTGGAAACACTCAAAGGGCACTTAAATGGAGTTAAATGATCTGCCTTATACTGTTTAATTTAAAGACCAAATGATAATAATAATAAAAAAAGAAAAGAAATGGAGGACGCAAACGAATCCTAAACTCATCGTCCTCCTTCCCAATCTCAATCTCAGAAATCTCTCTAACTCAAAACTCTCTCAAGCGAAACCTCTCTCTGCTCTCAGAATCGCTTATCAAGCTCGACCTCGCTCACTTCTCTCACTCTCCCAACGAGTCTCTCTCAATCGCTCTCAATGAAAACTCCCTCTGCTCTCGCGCCCCCAACCTTCACCGTCAACCCTCGCTCACCCTTCACAATCTCTCACAACCTCTCATTCGCTCACCTCTCAACAATCTCTCTCAAACATACAAGAGATCAATGGCTGTTACAAAACAGGAAGCTTACCTTCAGACCTTCGATGAAGACGACAGCTCAGGTAACAATCGAACTTTTCCCTTCGCCTCTTCAAGTGCTGGTTTTCTCTTATTTTAGGATTAGGGTTTTCACTTTTTTTTGAAGTTTTTTCGCCGCTCAATCCTTTCTCCCTTTTTTTTTTCTTACTGATTCGCTTCCTCTCCTTTTATCTTCACAGCTTTAGGGTTTAGGGTTGTTGTCTGGAATTCCAAAGAATATCTTCTGCAAACCACTTTCCATGCGCTCAGTTGGGATTGACCTTTTTGATGCTTGAATCGGAACGGTAATCTGAGCATGTGCTTTCCCCTTTGTTTTTGTTTTAATGCCAATTTTGGGAATTTTTTGAAATTTTACTGCCTTATTGAGTTATTGTGATTTTTTACTGCAGCGGATACGATCGACACATTCTTTGAACAAGTCCACCTTGGGGTTCTGAACTACTAGAGGCCATTAATAGTTTGAAGAATATTGATTCCACTGCTTTACTTCAGTTTCTTCACCCAATTCTTAACATGCCGCTTCATCTTATTGACAATGGTGGAGAAACACTCTAGGTTGCGGCTTTCCGGGCTATGGTTAATATTGTAACTAGCACGAGTCAGTTGATGATGCTGAAAGAAATCATTTTCTGGTCAACTATGTTGATTGCGCTTCCGATGATTTTGGGGGGCCGTCAGCCACCAATTTATCCTGGCTTATCCACTGTTTGGGGAAGTCCGGCACGGTATAAGGCCAAAGGGTATCGTGTTGGACCAGTGTATGATGACGTTTTGGCAATGACATGGTTTTTTTTGGAGTTAATTGTTAAATTAATGGCATTGGAGAAGCCTTGCCTTTTCTGTCATAGCCTTCCAATAGGTGAAGATATCCCACCGATGCATTTGAAGGATGGTGCATAAATCAGTTGTAAGATTGCCTTCTCACAGAGGTGCATGAGTGTTGCAAGAAGGGTTTTTCCTTTGAAGTATCAGTTTTGGGAATGTTGATAGAATTCAGGATTTGACTGGAGGTTAGTTGGTGAAAATGGTTCCATTCTGTTACCGTTTTTTCTGTTTCTGTTTTAGGTACCGGTAATAGATTCTCGTTTGCATCAGGTGCCTTTGTTCGAATCTCCTTGGCTTTATCAGCCCAATGAAGGGTGTTTTTGAGTTTCACCGAATGAAAGGGTACTTGGGCTTATGTTTGCAATCATGACAGTGTTGCAAGTTCCTCCTAATGCATCTTTGAGGCTGTAACGTTGTCGCCAATACTTAGCATCATAATCTCTAGTAAGACTCTCCTTTTGAAAAGATTTGTCTTCTGCAATGAAAATTTCACCATAAGGATCATCTATCACTCCTTCATAGACCCATCTTTCGAGTATGCTCATGTAGGCTCTACTTGCACATTGTGTCATTTTCTCCAGCAACAACCTGACTGCTTTGCTATTATGTCTTGCATTTTCAGATTTCTCATGCACATTTTGGATCTTTTGCAGATGCAGGTTTTAACGCTTCCATCTGATATCTAGTGGAATTCCGGCTAAGTGTACATTTCATGCAGTTCTCCTGTTGTTTGCAGCAGGTGTGGGAGTGCATAGTCAAGTTCAGGAACTTCACCAATAGCCCATTGCAGAAGCATTGTAATATCACCAATTGGAAGTTGACGGGAAGAAAGATACACCCTTCTTGCTTTTAATTTTTTTGAAATTTCTTCACCATGGAGATCATAAGGACAGATTCCCCGGGATCCAAAAATTGTTGCCATTTTGAATCAAAGGAATCAATTGAAGCTAGCCTGGTTATTGAACCAATTCCCTCTGAAGACGGTGCAGTGCCATCAGGCTGTCTAGCAGAAGCTGCAGAACCATCGCCAATGTGAGAAGGTTGGTGAATGCGTTCGATCTACAAGGCCGGCAGGTGGTCTAGGCCCTCTGTATCCATTTACTGCTGGTGTCTTTGTGGCATTGATGATGGATTTATTGATGTTGCAGGTTGAATGCAGGTTTGACATGTGGTTTGTTAATTCTAGACCAGACTGTAGCAATGTTAGGTGTGTCCTGAGTTTGCTGATGATTATGTGAAGTTGAATCCATTTCATTCAATGGGGAGAATGTTGTATATGAAGAAGTTGGAAAGTCAGCTGAACTTCCCATCCACTTTACGTGTCCGTTGTCCAATACTACAACCATATCTGCAGAAGATATTGCCTGAATGTTGTGGGTACAGAGCAATCTAGTTTTTCCTTTCATAAGAGGACCAAGAATGGCATTGTGCAAGATCCACTGAGCAACTTGTACATCAACTGCACTCAGGACATCATCGAGCATGATAACATCTGAGTCATGATACAGTACTCCTGCCAAAGCAAAACGAGCTCTCTATCCACCTGATAAGTTGACTCCTTTCTCTCCAATATATGCCATGTCACCACCAGCCATCAATGAGATATCAACATCTAACGCACACGCTCTTACTGTATCTGTATACCTTTCAGGATGATAGCTTTTCCCAAATAATATATTGTCACGTACTGTTCCAGATAAAATCCAAGGGAATGAATTAAGTGGAGAAATCAGTGTGTTAAACAAGCAAGACAAGTGACAACCGTTGCAGCATCAAGTTGATGTCCCACCAATGCAAAGAGTCCAAATGTGCAAAGAGGTTGTGTTGACTTTGGTCAAAATTGACCAAAGTCAACAATCGGTCAAAGTTCATTTTTTTGTATTTTTCTTGTATGGACTCACATGTAACGGTTTACAATGACATGAAATAAATTGAAATGGATTAACAAAAAGGTTTGAAGTTGGTTTTCACAATTGGTTTAATCATGACTTGAATATTTGACTCTTTTTTTTTGAAAAGAAAATAACTTGACTGATAATGTGTATGAACAAAACCATGAAATGAGACCATAAGGTTAGGGTTTTGGCATACTATCCATGAACCAATAACATGACTAGAAAGTGGCTTGAAACAAAAGAAAACCGGTTGTTCAGATGACCCAGACCATAAACATATTAACAATCTCAAGAACAAACACCATGACTTTGGACCAAGACCAATTCTCACATAAAAACCAAAGTAAGGTTAGGCCAAGTATGCTAAACAAACATAAAAAATTCAGGACCAAAATCGGGGTATGACAGCTGCCCCTATTTAAACATCTCCAACTGGAGAATATGAAGCAGGACGTTCTTCATATGATCATTGTGGGAGATGGTTAAATACTAAGAAGACCCGGATTTTGATCCTGAATCCCTATGAAATAATTAACCATGCCTGTCAGAATCGACAAAGAAGCAATCCCCAAAAGAAGAATTCGTCTGGTACGGTGAAAATCGGCCTGAGTACCGAAACAGAAAATCGACCTGGATACCAAAATAAATGGTAACACAGGAATACCCATGGCCTGAACGCCGCACTAAGCATCGGAATATGAGAGTATCAATGTTGGTCTGATCACCGGAAATCTGGTCTGAACACCGCTTTGATCTGGATATCGGAAAAAAACTGGCCTGAATGCCACTTCGGTCTGGATACCGGAAACTTCTTTGATCTGAAAATCGGGAAAGACTGGCTTGAATGCCACTTCGGTCTGGATACCGGGAACTGGCCTGAACACCACAAGTTCTTCGTCCTGACTGTTGAGAACTTCTTCGATCTGGAAATCGGGAAAACTGGTCTGAACACCACTTCGGTCTGGATACCGGGAACTGGCCTGGAATGCCACTTCGGTCTGGATACCGGGAAAACTGGCCTGAATGCCACTTCGGTCTGGATACCGGGAATTGGCCTGGACGCCACTTCGGTCTGGATACCGGGAAAACTGGTCTGAACACCACAAGTTCTTCGTCCTGACTGTTGAGAACTTCTTCGATCTGGAAATCGGGAAAACTGGTCTGAACACCACAAGTTCTTCGTCCTGATTGTTGAGAACTTCTTCGATCTGGAAATCGGAAACTGGCCTGAATGCCACTTCGGTCTGGATACCGGGAACTGGCCTGAATGCCACTTCGGTCTGGATACCGGGAAAACTGGCCTGAATGCCACTTCGGTCTGGATACCGGGAAAACTGGCCTGAATGCCACAAGTTCTTCGTCCTGACTGTTGAGAACTTCTTCGATCTGGAAATCGGAAACTGGTCTGAACACCATGAGTTCTTCGTCCTGATGGTTGAGAACTTCTTCGATCTGGAAATCGGAAACTGGCCTGAATGCCACTTCGGTCTGGATACCGGGAACTGGTCTGAACACCACAAGTTCTTCGTCCTGATTGTTGAGAACTTCTTCGATCTGGAAATCGGAAACTGGCCTGAATGCCACTTCGGTCTGGATACCGGGAACTGGCCTGAATGCCACAAGTTCTTCGTCCTGATTGTTGAGAACTTCTTCGATCTGGAAATCAGAAACTGGCCCGAATGCCACTTCGGTCTGGATACCGGGAACTGGCCTGAATGCCACTTCGGTCTGGATACCGGGAAAACTTCATGTCTATCAGCATCGGCGAAGATAACAAAATAGTGATACGTGAGCCGGCACGCATGCCAAAGATGCAAGTTGGGGATAACAATCGAAAGATTGACCAAAGAGTGCATGAGATATATTATCTGTAGCCGTCAAAATGCAGATAGTACACTCGCATGGAAGATTACCCATAACCGGGTTGTAGGCTGTCAAATGAATAATCGACCGAAAAGAAAGGCATTAGGGTACCAGGACTAGGCATGCAAAAGATGACCAACCAAAAGAGGATAAAAGTTGCCAACTTGGAGCAAATACCCAAAAGAAAGGGGAAGACCCACTGGGGACAATACTGCTTGATCAAGGCAAGTATCCAGAGGGGAAAAGAGTATCAATACCGCAAGCTGGATACTGATAACTGCAAGGAGGGGATTACATCTACCGGTTTGTAGGCAGAAAACCACAGAAAGGTAGCCAGTCATCGATAGGATGAGCACAAAGGGTTAACTCTGCTAGGGGATGAAAGTGGGATTTTACAACTACCAGTTAGTAGGTAGAAAACCACAAAGATATGACTTACAACTACCGGTTTGTAGGTAGAAGCCACCAAACGAATCTACTGTGAGACAAAGTGAGAAAAAAGGATTTACAACTACCGGGTAGTGGGTAGAAGACCGCGAAATCCGCCAACAATCAGAATGAACCACAATGGTTACCTCTGCTAGGGGTTGAAAATGGGATTTTACAACTACCAGTTAGTAGGTAGAAAACCACAGAAATAGGACTTACAACTACCGGTTTGTAGGTAGAAGCCCAAAAATTCCGCTGAGGATAAGATGAATGAGTGCCGATTAGTGAGCGATTATTCATTTATGCCCCAGGGAAGCACGGGAGACAGCCAACAGGAAACCAATTTAGGATCGATCCAAAAAGGCAGACTGAAACAGGACTCATCCTAATGAGGAAAGAACTCAATAGGGAAAACCCATCCCGTGTAGGGAGGGAACGGAAACAACCGTCATCCACGAGGATGTATCTCAGTGGGGAAATGGCAGGAAAGGATAGACACTTTCTGCTTAAGGGGTTGGCTCTACATGGAGAGATCAGACACACCCATATCTGCTAGGGAGGATCTACTGGAGAGATCTGTATCAACAAATAGCAGGAGACAACCATCAACAGATACACGGCAACAGCTGCATCATGAGTATCTGAATGCTATGATTATGCATGTATGCATGATACCTAAAAATGTATGATGAATGCTGACAAACAGACGTGCTCAACACACAGGTCCGGGAATCAACCATCCGACACCACTCTTTCAGAGGGAAAACCAAAGTCACCAGAGAGCCAAGAAAATCCACTGGAGACTGGGATATCAGGGAGCAACACCATCCTGCTGGGGAGGAAGGCCACCAGAGGTTTCCGGAGGGATCGTCAGTCATAACCGGAGAAAAGAGTTCAACATACTGGCGGACGCGCCACAACAACTCGTGCTGGAAATCAGAGATACTCAGAAGCAACCAGATCTCTGATGAAGATAAATAGGCCTTAATAAAGCTCCTCATGCTAACAACTCCGCTGGGGATCTATCTGAGGACATGATGGAGTACTGGATGTCAATCCACCAAATACTGAATCTTCCAAGAATAGCACCCATGCTGGGGGAGGGAGGAAGACTGCTCTGCTGGAGAGAGGAAAGTTGAAGTCTTCAATAAATGCTCTGCCTAGGACTGCCCCACAAAAAGCGTCCAAACAGCAAACTTGCTAGGGATGCCCCACAATAGGGCTCAAACAGCACTCTACTGGGGATGCCTCACTATAGGTGCTAATAGGGACTTGGAAGAAAAAAAACTACACTGCCTGGGACATGAAGATGAACAACTTCAACCAACACTACACTGGGCAATCTCGCTGAGGAGAAACCATGAGAGGTTCTAGAGGGAAAAGATACAGTCATGCTCGAGATACGAACAATTGTCTTACCTGTTGGTAATCATACCGCCCTTGGGAGAGCACTGTGGGTCTCCTAAGTATCCTTCCATCATTGTGAATATTCACTTAGTTTGAGAACAATTTTGAAAAATTTATTTATTTTGAAAAACAATGATACTTTATCAATTAAAACATGCAAAACGTTTGTTGAGTTGAAATAAATAAGAGTGCAAATAATTGGATAAAAGCTCAAATTGATGTGATGGAATGGTAGTCTGCAAAGGGCGAGACTCCATAGATCTGTACAAGTTTGAAATCGGTGATATATATTGGAGAGGGCTACATTGAACATAATGACCCTTACTCTACCATTCTGAATTTCGATGTATTCAGAGCTTCAGTTGACGACGCATCGAGGATTCCTGACGGATGACAGATATAGAACACAGTCTTGTCAAGATGCAGTTACTTGCCAAATCCCTAATTTTTGCCTAGATTGCCCCAGTGTGAGGTGCTCAATCTAGCGGGATGCGAATTCTTTTTTTTTTCAATGTCTCTAACTTTTGCCTGGATCGCCCTTTCGGGTTTTCAATCCACCGAGACGCTCCTTTTTGCCTAAGTTGCCCTTTGGGGTGTTCGACTTAGCGAGCTTTTGTTCTTTTTTTGTTTTTTTTTGCGAAGTACTTCTTGACTGCATCGGGAATTCACAGGACGAGTGAACTTCTTCATCCATTGCTGTAAGTCTCAGAGCACCGCCTGAAAAGACTCTCTTGACAACCTATGGGCGTTC
Organism: Lathyrus oleraceus; assembly: GCF_024323335.1. Taxonomy (NCBI): domain Eukaryota; kingdom Viridiplantae; phylum Streptophyta; class Magnoliopsida; order Fabales; family Fabaceae; genus Lathyrus; species Lathyrus oleraceus. The sequence goes on from NC_066585.1 coordinate 487,820,959, forward strand.
ATAGCTTAGGGTTCACTTGCCCCTGGAATCGGGTACGAAAGACAAGACTTTCTTGAGCACAGGGTCCCTCGGAACACACGAGGCTTGACCTTCTTATAGCGTGCTTTCGTCACTCTCCGCTGATATAACTGACCATGACACATGGCAGTTAATCTCTTCTTTTCGATCGAATTCAGCATCAATCAACTTGGGACTTTGAGGGTGCTATTTTTTCTTTTGTTTCTTTCTTTCTTTTTCTTTCTTTTGATTTGGATTTCTTTTGATTTTGCACCCTCCTCTTTTTTTTTTTTTTTTTTTTTTTTATGTGCCCCAGTTGGCTGCTCTGCTGATTCTCGAGATGCAGCTGAGTGATCTTCTTTTCTTGCTCAAGAAGCCGGAAAATCTCGTCAGGAATCCTTTCAACATCATCTTCTTCCGCTTCAAATACAGGGAATTCAAAATTGGGAGATAACGTCCGATCATTAGGTTCAATGGGTTTAAGAAACAACCTGCATAATGATTTAGAGATGAAAAGCTTTTTGAAAAACAAACAAGACAATCGTTATGCAGATGAAAAGATTGCTTTTATTCTTGTTTTTAAGGTTTTTTGTGATCACCAATTTCATGCGAAAAGCGAAAAGGGAAAACAAATGGAAAAAAAAATGTTTTAACATGAATTTATTTGAATGAAAATATCATTGCACAAAATGTTGCCAACAATGTCATCACTTCTCCTTTTGGCATGGGAGAAGGGTTTTTTAAACAAAGTGATTATTACTCTGACTTATGAACGACTGTAGGAACGCCCACAGTGACCCAATTGCGATAGATCCTACCAGGGATGACAAATGTCCGAATCCTTTGCATCAGCAGCTTCTGCTTTTGAACAAACCTCTTCGTTGAAGACCTCAGAAGAATAACCATCACCAACCCGGGACTTGCCGTCTTCAAGCTTGATTAACACGGGGACCTAAGTCTTCAAAGCTCGGAATCCCTGACCTCACAAGGTCTTGAACCTTCATCTTTAGCTGGAAACAACTATCCACATCATGACCAGGAGCACCCGAATGATACACACAATGCTGTTCAGGCCTATACCACCACCGAGGGTTGACGGGTATAGCCGGCGGGTCTCTAGGAGTAATCAAGTTCCGCTCTATCAAAGAGGGATACAGCTCTGTGTATGACATAGGGATCGGATCAAAAATGATCTTCTTCCTCTCATTACTCGTACTAGCTTGATTACCATTGGGAGGCCGGTAAGTCTGCTGCTGAGGACGATGTTGTTGATGCTGATATTGCTGAGTTGGTCTTCTCTATTGTTGTTGAGTTTGAGTGGCTGGAATAGTCACAGCAGCAACTTGCCGATGCTGTCCTTTGTTCACGCTCCTCCGACGGTGCACAACGTTTGTTTCACCCTCTCCCCTTCTGGGTGCCCCAGAGGATGGCTTTTTAGAACTTGAAGGATTTGAAGAGCCAGGATGGCGAACCGGAGCAAGGGTTGCTCTGGCATTAACAGTCTCTGTAGCAAGGGGCTGTCCACTGATTATAATACCCCTCAAATCTTCACCCACGGCATAGTTGTTGACGGGAATAGTGACAACAGTAATTTGATAATTGACAGGGACCCTCTCTGGTGAAGCACAACTGGGCGGCAGAATCACAGCTTCCTGTCTCTGGGCTAAGGCACGCAGCTCCTCTTGCCCCTGAACAACTCCTTGCATCATGGTCATGAACTGGGCCATGTTCTGCCCTCATCTCAGCCAACTCAGCTTGGACTTGATCCATACTCCTCTGATGATTCAATCTGGTTGCGGTGCGGACGATGATCAACAAATCCGTCTCAGTCAAAACCCAGAGTGAGAAGTCTCTTCCAAGCATGTCTGCAATGCAAGGATGATATGTGCATGATATGCATATGATGCGGATGCTATTTTATCATGAATGATCCTGAAAAGGATATGCACATGCGAGTTAACTTTTTTTTTCATGCATTATTATTTTTTGGAAAATAAACATGCTATGATGCAAAGGATGGAGCCAAGACTGGCAGGTTGTGCATCTCGGCACACAGGATCCGAAGCTTCGGCTTGAACTCTGATCACAACCATCTGAAACCCAAAGTCAATCTGATCAACTGGCATCTGAACCCATGTCTGGAGAACTGAGTCACCATCTGAGTGAGCACCCACAGATTCAGCCCAGGGATCCGAAATAAACGGAACCCGCTGATAAACCACGGACAGAACTCCGGCGTCCCAGAAATAAACGTCCATAAATTTGGCTGAACCAAAGTCACCATCACAGCACCACTGGCAGAAACCGTATCTGTAGAGATCAAACCCTCCCCTCACAGGTAGGTTCTAAGAACAGAAGTTTGTCAGCTTCAGCCCTTCAGTCGAGAATAATACGTTTACCACTGAAGGTTTGACATTATTACAGGATAAAAGACCTCTGCTGACTCCCCTCAACAGGATATCCTAAAGCAAGTTCCCAGTCTCGGGGTCCTCGGGTTGAGCAGCGAGAATGCGCCCACCAGAGCTAACATAATCACGTCTCGGAGGAGAGGCCTCGACTGAGTTCTCGGGAAATGGTCACCAGAGTCGACGATTTCTAAAGGAATATCTGTCGTTATGGAACACCTATAGGACAGAATATATCCAACAGAAACCTCGTCTGGAATGTGGGTCTCATGAACGACTTAACGTAGCAACATACCACGCAAGCCTCATGACTATCCACTCTAGCACCTATGTGTACACTCAAGCCTGGGTAGTGGGCTTATCTCTCATAGAACAGTCCCAACCCAACAAACAAACAAACAACCCCCAGATACAGCAAGCATATGTACATGAATGCAATAAGGTAAAGCAGGTAAATGCGGAAAGTAAATAACTGTACAAAAGAATAAACACCCAACAAACAAGAAACCTACAAAAGCTAGGAGGGACTCGCCTAGGGAAACTAGAGGTCCCCAGCAGAGTCGCCAGCTGTCGCAACCCGAAAAATACAGTATGCGAAAAAACAACCGGCGAGAGAGAAATGACAGAAGAGTCGCCACCGTGCGTTATTTATCCCAAAGGAGGGAAAGGAAACGCTCGAAGTAAGCCTGGAGAAAGGAAAGGAAAAGACAAGGTCTCGCAACCAAATCTTGGGTTCGGGAGTCGATTATACGAAGGGAAGGTATTAGCACCCCTACGCATCCGTAGTACTCTACGGGATCCACTCTTGTTGTTCTTGTCTAAAGGGTGTGTATTTATCTAATGTACTATTTACTAAAAGAGAGGGTCAAAGAAAATGACTCGCACGGATGTCGCATCCACTGCATACGTATCTCATCTGAATATGAGAATCAGAGTCTTCGTAGCTCGGCTACCTATGGGTTAAGGATAAGTGTGCTCGCTAAGACATCGCGTCTTATGCCTACGTATCTCATCGGGAATGAGAATCAGAGCAAAACGTAGTTCGGCCAACTACGGGAATAAGGGTCTCGATTGCAACTAGGGCAAGAGAAAGGGAATGTCTCGATCGCAACGAGGGCGAGAGAAAGGATCGCAACGAGGGCGAAAGAAAACAAGGATTAGTTGTTAGTCGTTAGTCAAACTCGGCAAGACGTCGCATCTTGTGCCTACGTATCTCATCTGAACATGAGAATCAGAGTTGCCGTAGTTCGGCTCACGCACGCCAAACAAAACAAGACACCTACACACAAAAAGGTGGCAAACATGGAGCCCGACTGCCAATCACTGGACTTATGTCAGCATCCGAACCAAAACACACACAAAAGGGCAAACGTGGAGCCTAACTGCCAATCACTGGACTTACATCAGCATCCGAACCAAAACACACAAAAGGGGCAAACGTGGAGCCCGACTGCCAATCACTGGACTTACATCAGCATCCGAACCCAACAAAACCACATTGGAACCCGAATGCCACTCGATGGACTTACATCAGCTTCCAAGCACACAACAACCAAACAAGTTAATAGGGAGTCGGGAACTCGAGCCTATAACTGTCAAGCACACACAAAAGGAAAAAAGAAAGGTGCCCGGAGTGGTCTCGCACGACCACCTGCCTACATACCTCGTCTGGAACAAGGATCAGGGCGATGTAGTTCCCCTACATAGGGGAGAAGGGTGAACAAGCAAACTAAGAGGGAGACTAGCTCGAGCCTAAAAGTTGCCAAACACACAGAGACGCTGAGACGTCAAAACAAACAAAAGGTTGAAGGTTGACAAGCACAACACAACAAAAAAAAGGAAAAGGGCGCCCGGAGAGATATCGCACGACCTCCTGCCTACGTACCTCATCTGGTATGAGAATCAGGGCGACGTAGTTCCCCTACATAGGGGTTGCCATCTGAATATGGACTTAGAGAAGGAGGACACCAGTTGTGTCAAAAGAGAGTGGGCAATGTGTTCACGCCCTAGCAGTAGGTGTCGCAGCTCGCTGAATCGAGTCTTAGGCAGTTACCTCTTTGCAATAGAACGGACTACATGCCACAAGATCGGAGACGCTCGGAAAGGTCTAAAAGAAAGGGGAAGCTCTGCCCTAGAGTTGTCATGCAATATGTACTTAAGTGTTTAGGATTTACAAATGGGAATATCTACCTAATGTTAGCATGCAAAGGAATGTGGGAATCCTACCTATGTTATCATACAAAGGGTTCTATCTAATGGGTGCTACCTAATCGGAACAAGAATCGACGAGTGGAGCAAGGAGAGGTGTTGGGGATAAAGGTAGATGGCGATGCATGAAGCAATCGACTTACAAGGTTGATGGCGATGCATAAAGCAATCGACTTACAAAAGGGTGGATGAATACGTGCTTGTTCTGTTCGGTTTTGAAAAAATGATTACTCGACGTTGGATCGAGGTTTTGGTCTTGTTTTGAAATGGTTATTGGGTATTCATTTTATTTCTTGTATTAACAGATGAATAAAGAATGAAAGAATATTATACATTTCATGGGAGAGGGATACATTTGTTATGAATGGGGGTTGACATGGCAATCAAGCAATATAAATATATGCCTCAAACACCATACAAGTAGGCCACAGTTAATCAAACAAGTAAGATATAAACAAGTATATAATCGAATCAAATAATCAAAGAATGAAATAAATGAGCATTAAACAAACGTATGAGTGTAAGTGTAAGGGAAACGGCTCATTGTAAGAAAGCCCAAGAGTAAGCTATGTGAGGTTGATGGCGATGCTTAAAAAGCAATCGACTTACAAGGGTGTGAAAAATGGGCTCGATATTAAATCGAGAAAAATATGATTTTTATAGTTTAAAAATGGTTTTGACTTAAATTAAAATACAACAACTTTGCATTATTAACAAAATGAAAATATGAGTGTAATAAAGGCATAAACATAAGAATAAATGAAAATGCTAAAAGAAAGTAAAATAGCTAAAAGAAATAAAATGCTAAAAGAATGCCACACATGAGTATTGAACCCACCCCACTCAAGACTATGATACTACCCTCTCTCCACTAGGCTATTTATGACTAGTTGTTATTTACAATGCTAATTTAGATATATAAACTAAGATAAATTAAAAAAAAAGAATTAAAATAAAAAACTAATAAAAAGAAAGTCTGTTGGACTACCCGTAATTAAACCCAGCCGCTTGGCTGTTGGGTTTAAGAGGCTGGGAATAGAAAAATGGAATCATTGTTAAACACCCACATTAATGTTTACTGAAAACACTCAAAGGGCACTTAAATGGAGTTAAATGATCTGCCTTATACTGTTTAATTTAAAGACCAAATGATAATAATAAAAAAAAAAAAAAGAAATGGAGGACGCAAACGAATCCTAAACTCATCGTCCTCCTTCCCAATCTCAATCTCAGAAATCTCTCTAACTCAAAACTCTCTCAAGCGAAACCTCTCTCTGCTCTCAGAATCGCTTATCAAGCTCAACCTCGCTCACTTCTCTCACTCTCCCAACGAGTCTCTCTCAATCGCTCTCAATGAAAACTCCCTCTGCTCTCGCGCCCCCAACCTTCACCGTCAACCCTCGCTCACCCTTCACAATCTCTCACAACCTCTCATTCGCTCACCTCTCAACAATCTCTCTCAAACATACAAGAGATCAATGGCTGTTACAAAACAGGAAGCTTACCTTCGGACCTTCGATGAAGACGACAGCTCAGGTAACAATCGAACCTTTCCCTTCGCCTCTTCAAGTGCTGGTTTTCTCTTATTTTAGGATTAGGGTTTTCACTTTTTTTTGAAGTTTTTTCGCCGCTCAATCCTTTCTCCCTTTTTTTTTCTTACTGATTCGCTTCCTCTCCTTTTATCTTCACAGCTTTAGGGTTTAGGGTTGTTGTCTGGAATTCCAAAGAATATCTTCTGCAAACCACTTTCCATGCGCTCAGTTGGGATTGACCTTTTTGATGCTTGAATCGGAACGGTAATCTGAGCATGTGCTTTCCCCTTTGTTTTTGTTTTAATGCCAATTTTGGGAATTTTTTGAAATTTTACTGCCTTATTGAGTTATTGTGATTTTTTACTGCAGCGGATACAATCGACACATTCTTTGAACAAGTCCACCTTGGGGTTCTGAACTACTAGAGGCCATTAATAGTTTGAAGAATATTGATTCCACTGCTTTACTTCAGTTTCTTCACCCAATTCTTAACATGCCGCTTCATCTTATTGACAATGGTGGAGAAACACTCTAGGTTGCGGCTTTCCGGGCTATGGTTAATATTGTAACTAGCACGAGTCAGTTGATGATGCTGAAAGAAATCATTTTCTGGTCAACTATGTTGATTGCGCTTCCGATGATTTTGGGGGGCCGTCAGCCACCAATTTATTCTGGCTTATCCACTGTTTGGGGAAGTCCGGCACGGTATAAGGCCAAAGGGTATCGTGTTGGACCAGTGTATGATGACGTTTTGGCAATGGCATGGTTTTTTTTGGAGTTAATTGTTAAATTAATGGCATTGGAGAAGCCTTGCCTTTTCTGTCATAGCCTTCCAATAGGTGAAGATATCCCACCGATGCATTTGAAGGATGGTGCATAAATCAGTTGTAAGATTGCCTTCTCACAGAGGTGCATGAGTGCTGCAAGAAGGGTTTTTCCTTTGAAGTATCAGTTTTGGGAATGTTGATAGAATTCAGGATTTGACTGGAGGTTAGTTGGTGAAAATGGTTCCATTCTGTTACCGTTTTTTCTGTTTCTGTTTTAGGTACCGGTAATAGATTCTCGTTTGCATCAGGTGCCTTTGTTCGAATCTCCTTGGCTTTATCAGCCCAATGAAGGGTGTTTTTGAGTTTCACCGAATGAAAGGGTACTTGGGCTTATGTTTGCAATCATGACAGTGTTGCAAGTTCCTCCTAATGCATCTTTGAGGCTGTAACGTTGTCGCCAATACTTAGCATCATAATCTCTAGTAAGACTCTCCTTTTGAAAAGATTTGTCTTCTGCAATGAAAATTTCACCATAAGGATCATCTATCACTCCTTCATAGACCCATCTTTCGAGTATGCTCATGTAGGCTCTACTTGCACATTGTGTCATTTTCTCCAGCAACAACCTGACTGCTTTGCTATTATGTCTTGCATTTTCAGATTTCTCATGCACATTTTGGATCTTTTGCAGATGCAGGTTTTAATGCTTCCATCTGATATCTAGTGGAATTCCGGCTAAGTGTACATTTCATGCAGTTCTCCTGTTGTTTGCAGCAGGTGTGGGAGTGCATAGTCAAGTTCAGGAACTTCACCAATAGACCATTGCAGAAGCATTGTAATATCACCAATTGGAAGTTGACGGGAAGAAAGATACACCCTTCTTGCTTGTAATTTTTTTGAAATTTCTTCACCATGGAGATCATAAGGACAGATTCCCCGGGATCCAAATATTGTTGCCATTTTGAATCAAAGGAATCAATTGAAGCTAGCCTGGTTATTGAACCAATTCCCTCTGAAGACGGTGCAGTGCCATCAGGCTGTCTAGCAGAAGCTGCAGAACCATCGCCAATGTGAGAAGGTTGGTGAATGCGTTCGATCTACAAGGCCGGCAGGTGGTCTAGGCCCTCTGTATCCATTTACTGCTGGTGTCTTTGTGGCATTGATGATGGATTTATTGATGTTGCAGGTTGAATGCAGGTTTGACATGTGGTTTGTTAATTCTAGACCAGACTGTAGCAATGTTAGGTGTGTCCTGAGTTTGCTGATGATTATGTGAAGTTGAATCCATTTCATTCAATGGGGAGAATGTTGTATATGAAGAAGTTGGAAAGTCAGCTGAACTTCCCATCCACTTTACGTGTCCGTTGTCCAATACTACAACCATATCTGCAGAAGATATTGCCTGAATGTTGTGGGTACAGAGCAATCTAGTTTTTCCTTTCATAAGAGGACCAAGAATGGCATTGTGCAAGATCCACTGAGCAACTTGTACATCAACTGCACTCAGGACATCATCGAGCATGATAACATCCGAGTCATGATACAGTACTCCTGCCAAAGCAAAACGAGCTCTCTATCCACCTGATAAGTTGACTCCTTTCTCTCCAATATATGCCATGTCACCACCAGCCATCAATGAGATATCAACATCTAACGCACACGCTCTTACTGTATCTGTATACCTTTCAGGATGATAGCTTTTCCCAAATAATATATTGTCACGTACTGTTCCAGATAAAATCCAAGGGAATGAATTAAGTGGAGAAATCAGTGTGTTAAACAAGCAAGACAAGTGACAACCGTTGCAGCATCAAGTTGATGTCCCACCAATGCAAAGAGTCCAAATGTGCAAAGAGGTTGTGTTGACTTTGGTCAAAATTGACCAAAGTCAACAATCGGTCAAAGTTCATTTTTTTTGTATTTTTCTTGTATGGACTCACATGTAACGGTTTACAATGACATGAAATAAATTGAAATGGATTAACAAAAAGGTTTGAAGTTGGTTTTCACAATTGGTTTAATCATGACTTGAATATTTGACTCTTTTTTTTTGAAAAGAAAATAACTTGACTGATAATGTGTATGAACAAAACCATGAAATGAGACCATAAGGTTAGGGTTTTGGCATACTATCCATGAACCAATAACATGACTAGAAAGTGGCTTGAAACAAAAGAAAACCGGTTGTTCAGATGACCCAGACCATAGACATATTAACAATCTCAAGAACAAACACCATGACTTTGGACCAAGACCAATTCTCACATAAAAACCAAAGTAAGGTTAGGCCAAGTATGCTAAACAAACATAAAAAATTCAGGACCAAAATCGGGGTATGACACCATGGCCGAAAATGGCTAAGTGTAGGAGTAAAAGGTAACCGTGAGTAGGGTGATGTTGATGGAGAAGGTGTGATCCAGGTTAGTTTTACCGAGCCCCGCGGTGGACACCACTATATTGGTTAAAAAGTAAAGGTGTGTGTGTTCTTCCTGTAAGGACAAGGGGACTCAGAGGCCTTTGTAGGTGTATACCAAATAACAGTGGTTAGGGCTTGTCCGCAGCGATGAAAAGGATGTACGGTGGTGACTATGGTGGTTTTAGGGATCTGCACATGTGAGGTGAGAGACTTTACTATGAAATGGTGTACTTAGGTATAAGCGTATATGAGAGTATGATATATATCAGTTAAGATTTGTCTTCTTCTTCCCTCGGGGAGAGGTATATATAGAGGCCTCTAGGATCTAAGGTTTGGATAACCCTTATAGGTGGTAACTACTCCCTTATGACCAGGAGAAGTTGTTGGCCGTCTAATCTTCACGGGATAGTGGTGAACTCTCTCTCCTTTGACCAACAACATCATACACGTCATAAGTGTCAGGGCGAACCTTGTGGATATCGCATATGCGACACTGTTCTTGGATGAGGATGCTCTGTCATCCACAAATATAACTCTACAACCACCAATGGTCCCGACTTGGCCTTGATCCCCAGAAACTCGAGTATTCCAAAAACGATCTCCTATGTCTCAAAATCTAAGACTACGTGAAAAATCCTAAACGCAAAACATTTCGACTACAAGACAACCATTTAATATGCATGCTTCCAAAATAATTTTTCCTCACACCGCCGCACTAGAAGAAGTCCTTTTGTTTATATCGCAGATCTTCAATTTCATACTAGAGTATATCACAATAAGATCAATCATTTATAAATAATCCATGTTTATAATTTTTCATATTAAATAATTTCAATTTTTAATATAATATTAGTTTTTTTAAATTATATTTTAAAACTCTCAATTTAATATATTTCGCTTTTCATTTTATAATAAATATGGATTTAATTGAAATAAACCGACAGTGTAAAAGGATTTTACACCGTCAGTTAATTATAGTTGTTGGATGTTGAAACAAGTTTGACTTTTATTTTAAAAATCTATAAAGTAATGCAAACGGGTGATGGTGATGAATCGATTGTGTAAAATTTTTTACACTGACAGTGTATAGTAATTAATCTCAATAAATATACATAAGAAGAATATGGTATTATGTTTCTATTATTTTATACAATTTTTTTGTCATATACCAAGTAGTAGTAGTAAAAATAAAGTGTAAAGGTTGATTTATAGCACTTGCTAATAAATAAGAAACGATCAAATTCTTGTTTGCAAGTCTGTATCTGGCTGCATAGGGAGAAGAATTGCTGGCATGAGCTTGCACATATACGAAGAAACAATAAAAAAAGTTAGAGAGAGAAAGAGGAGCGAGAGTGAAGAGGAGCTACACACAACACAATAATAGGAGAGACAGCTTCAAAGTACACAATACAAGGTTGTAATCACCTGTCTTTTCTTCTCTTCTCGTCAATCCTAATTTTTAATTTTTAATTTTTTAATTTTTCCAAAAAATTAGCACCGTTATTTTCTCTCTAAAATCTCCATGTTCCTCTACTCTTGAACTTTGGAGGAGATCCACTTCTCTCTCTCACACCATCTTTCAATTTTCACACAGAAAAAAACAACACCATTTTCGTTAAAATTCTTTCGTTTTCATGGCTGCTCCACCGGCAAGGGCTCGTGCCGATTACGATTACCTCATTAAGCTTCTCTTGATCGGCGATAGCGGTAAATATATTCATATTCCACCTTTCTTTTGACCTTGTTTTTTAGTTTAGATTTGTTTTTAATTTGAAATTTTGATCTGGTTTGATTTGACCCAGCATTTCTATCATTGTTTGTGTATGAACATGTTGTTTTGTTGTTTTGCATGTGATCCGTTCATTATTTGTTCAACCATTTGTCTCGAGTTATTAGTCTCTGCTGTTGCGTTCGTGATACTTTGTGTTACAAGTATCTGTATAATTGTGTTTCTTTTGTTTGAAACATACCTCGATTTACCGTTAGTACAAACTTATTGTTGGTTCTTTTTGCAGGTGTTGGAAAGAGTTGTCTTCTTTTGCGGTTTTCTGATGGGTCTTTCACAACCAGTTTCATCACGACTATAGGGTATGATTTTACGGTTTAGTAGTAAAACTGCAGAGTTTTGTTTGCCGGAGGTTTCTCTAACATCATATTCACGCGCGAACTTCTTAATGCAGCATTGATTTTAAGATAAGAACCATTGAGCTTGATGCCAAACGGATCAAGCTCCAAATCTGGGATACTGCAGGGCAGGAGCGGTTTCGGACAATTACAACCGGTAAGGTTTATGATCGTCGCATAATGATACATGTTTGGCTGTTGGCATGTGGATTGTAGCACTTACGGCTTCGTAAAATCTTTGTTTCTTTGCAGCTTACTATCGTGGTGCTATGGGGATATTGCTCGTCTATGATGTTACAGATGAAGCATCGTTTAACAGTAATGCTCCGTGATGTTCCTTTAGTTTGAATTATATTGATTTGTGCAAAACTTAAAATTTAATTTCCGGTTGGAATATCCACTTAGCTTATGATAATTTCAGATATCAGGAATTGGATTCGCAACATTGAGCAACATGCTTCAGATAATGTTAACAAAATACTGGTTGGGAACAAAGCAGACATGGACGAAAGCAAAAGGGTATGCAAAATTTGTTGCCAATGTTTAATGATGCTTTATGTTATTTCTCTTCCGCTTCTTCCGTTTTCTCCCCTTGTCGTGCTCCTTAACTAACTCTCTAGGTCCTCTCTTCCTATCTGCGAGTGGAGTTACATGACTAAATCAAATATCTTCGTAACACAAAGTTGATTTTGAACAAAAGACCAGTAAATCTAAAAGCATAGAGGCTTGAAAAAGTAACCTTTACAATTGTCAAACGTACTCCGATAATGGTTTATGCCAATTTGCTGATAGGTTGAATTGCATCATTGAGGATGTTTTATGGACTAATTCGTTGGTTTATTACATCAATTAATCAGTTAAATCTGCAAGTCCCTTTCCCGAATCTTTGTATGAATCTATTCGTGTCAGAATTCTGATGTTTGCGATTGTATATTATGTATATTTACTTTCGCCTTTCTTTTTAGGCTGTGCCAACGTCCAAAGGCCAAGCACTAGCTGATGAATATGGAATCAAATTCTTCGAAACTGTAAGTGATTTATTACTCGAAAAATGTTAAAACTTCCTTAAATTCTATGTTACCATGCTCACGTGAAGAATGCTCCATTGCAGAGTGCAAAGACAAATCTAAATGTGGAGGAAGTTTTCTTTTCCATAGCAAGAGACATAAAACAAAGGCTTGCTGACACTGACAACAAGGCAGAGGTAGTATCTTATTCTTAAAATCTTTCACCGGTTCCAATGTCCCCGACTCTCTTATCTCATTCTTCCCGATTCTGTTATTGCAGCCGACAACAATCAAAATCAACCAAGACTCTGCAGCAGGAGCGGGACAGGCTGCACAAAAATCAGCTTGTTGTGGTTGAAAACACATTTTACAAGTTGGTGGTGGGGAACATTATTGAAGAAGAAATTACTTGTATGATAATCATGATGCTGACTTGTGGTTAACGATTTCATTGTGTCATTGTTTATTAATTATGTGCTTGATAAGTAGTTTTGGACTTATATATATTGAATCAAAAAACTGAATGTGATTGTGGTGAATCAATGTCTAACTAACTACCTCTGTTTGGTTCAAACCTCAGATTTGTAGCTTTGTTCAAAGTTCTCACATTTAAACCAATTTAAAGTAAAAATCCAAATTATTAATTTTTTTTTTCACAAAACTGAATATTATTAGATATATTTATGTTTTTTTTTTGTTGTAAAATCTGCTTCGACTAATTTTTTTTTATAATTAAATTGAATCAAATTGTATATATTAGTTTTAGATTAAATTACAATTTTTAGTTCATTCACAATTAATTTCAATCTTATTTTCCATGTTATTTATATTTATTTTTAAAAACTAGTATTTAATAAAACTGTTAAGAAAAATAAATTAGAATGAAAGGTAAAACAATGTTTTATTCTCTCTCAATCTTCTTCATAAGCAGATTGAAATAAACAAATTCATTACAATTTTTCTCTACCTCTATCTCTCTTTCTCAATTTTTTCTCTTTTTTAAAACCCATACAATGAATGAATTTAAATGAAAAAAAGAAAAACTTAAGCTTGATGAGTTTTCCCAAATCTGTTGCATTCTGTGTCATTGTTTCTTCTTCATCCCTTATGTAATACTTCTCCAATAGTTCTTGGATAGAAATAGTGAAGCAAGAGAAAAACAAAAACAAGATACAAATGCCAACAGGGGAACAAGAAAGAAAGGGAAATGAAAGTTGGAAAGGGAAATAGTGTTGTAAAGGTTTAATGACAAAAACTGTCAAATGTTTTTGCTTCCTTCATTTTGTTCTCGGTTGGTTTATGTTGTTCAAATTTTGGTTTTTGATTTTGTTTCAAATTTTAGGAAATTTCTTTTTCCAGCACCTTTTGGTGTGGTTCGCATCATTGAAATTTTTTAAATTACATTCGGGTGCATTTAAAGATGCATCTTTAAACGAATTTTAAACCACGGCATCCTTTGTAAATCAAACAATCATTCCATTACTGTCAAAAATTGATTCGAAGATATATTTCCGTAATTTTCTGGGATAAATTCGGAGATGCATCTCCAAAAATACCCTTGAACCCATTTACTACGCGTTTTTCATTGAGTTGGTTTATTTAACCGTTCAGTGACATTTTCGGAGATGCATCTCCAAAAATGTCAAGTGAAAAGTTGATTATATCACTACCTTGCATAATCATCCCTCCCACACTCCATACCACCTTCATAATCCAAAACCCTTTAAAAAATTCATTCTCAATCAACATTTCGATTCCAAATCATCAAATGGAGCAAAAGAAGCTGCAATTTAAGGTAAATTTCACTCCTTTCATCCATCATTGTTTGCAACAATCTTGTTCTTGAGCTGAAAAAATGTATGTTACGTTCAGATGTGCATCTCAGAATTTACCTTTTTATGTTTCAGATGTGCATCTCCAAATTTGTTTGTTACCATGAGTTTTTTAAATCGTTTTTCTGTTTTGGTTCGTATTAGATATGGTGCACCCAGATATGTTTCCCAAAGTTGTTGTAAGTAATTATGTAAAATCGGATGAAGTGAAGGATGATATTAAATCAGATGAGGTGAATGATGATGTTAAATCAAGTACTAGACCAGTTGTTGTCGAGATAGATGTTGGTCAACAATTTAGAAATGAATAACTGTTTACTACTCGTGAGCATATGTTGCAATGGGTCCGCATGGAGGCCGGGAAATTGGGTTTTGGAATTGTAATTGGAAGGCCCAACAATGGTTATAATTGAAGGCAAACATTTGCAACCATGAGATGCGAGAGAAGTGGCACATACGTTCCACCGATTCAAAAGTTGAAACGTGATGACACCGGATCAAGAAAATGTAAGTATTCGTTTAAATTGCATGAATATTGTAAGGTGAATGATATATAAAAATTTAATGTGGTTTCTGGTATACATAATCATGCCTTGAGAATCGAGTCAGCCGATCATTCCATCGTATTTCGCCTTAAACTGGAGGAGTAGGAAATTGTTTCAAACATGTCTTTAATCAGGGTGGCGCCGAAAAACATACTGCAGATTTGAAACGGAAAAGACCTGAAAGTGTTTTAAATATCAAGCAGGTATACAATGTGCGTTATCGAAATAACATGGCGATAAGAGGTCCAAGATCCTAAATGCAACAACTTTTGAAATTTTTGGATGATGACCATTATGTTTCTAGGTATAGAGTTTGTGAGAATAAACTCATTGTTCGTGAAATATTTTGGACTCATCTCGAAAGTATCAAGTTGTTCAACATATTTCCCATTTTCCTGATAATTGATTCAATGTATAAGACCAACAAGTATAGATTTTCGCTTTTGAAAATTGTTGGTGTTACTTCTACGGAGAAGACTTTTTCAGTGAGATTTGAATTTTTGAAATCCGAAAAAGATGACAACATTACACAGGCCTTAAAATGTGCAAGACTTTGTTGAAGGGCCAAGAAAAGATGGAAAATGTAATTGTCATCGATCGAGACACTGCACTAATGAATTCTACACATTGTTACACGAGGAAAAAGAATATTTTGATGCAATTCACGATGCTTTTATTTCTTGTGTTAACGGTCCCGTATCGGAGTCAAAATGGATGTGTTTCTCTGAAATGAGTCATCTTATAGCAAGTACATATAACATGGTGTGTATCGATCTGACAGGATATGGTTTCTTGGAGACATTTTTTCCACTTCAGAGTGACCCACCTCAAGATCCATCTGGATACATCGTGTGTATTGGATGGCTTTCAAAATCGCTACATTTTGTTGAGGTTTATTTGAAAGCGGGGGGGTGTCGTATACCTACATCATTAAGTGGACGACACATTTCACAAAAGAGGCAGAAACTTGGTCGAATCACTTTTTGGACAGGCTGAAGAGTTCACCAAATTGAGAGAGTTTGAAAGAGAATAAAATAAGGAAAATTCAAAGGAGGAACCAATAGTAGATTTAGGCGGTGATGCATCTTTTTATGCATTTTAGATTGTAATCGATATATTTTTTTTAATGTATTATCGTCAACGATGTAATCTTGATATAATTTAATACATAAGTAATATATATTCAACAATGATGGTGTAAATGTCGATTGTTTTTGTTTACAAATTTTATAATTTACATTTTCTGTTTAAGTTTACACAGGATAATAGGGTGTATCCGGATGTACATATCTGTAAACACCATTTTTTTCGTAAAAAAATGGTGTATCCGAACATGCAACTCCAAAAAGGACCTTGCTGATAGGATAAGGTTTCTAAGATACAAAGTGATCTAAAACTTGTATGAATATGGTGTCTCTTATCCCATATTTACTACAAAACACACCACAATTAGAGAATGAACGCATATCTCCACTTGTATTTGTGCATTTCAATGACGTGAAGCCGTCACTTCAATTTAGGGTCACTGAGGACGCACACCTTTCGCTCATCTGATATCCAAAATGAATACTCTTTTTCGGTATCCGAAAATCGAAGAGTTGTCAAACTCGAATATCGTTCACCTTCGTTTGACAGCAAAGGGAAGATATAGTTCACCAACTTTGAACTATAGATGGATGAAGATTTAAAGGTTACGTGGAGTACTTTTCGTCGTTATGCATCAAAGGATCTGATTGAAGTGGATGTAATTATTGCAATATTCGTCGAAGATATTATCAATATGTTGCAACGTCCTCAACTATCCGTTTACAACGATATGTAATGTTAAATTTATGTTAACGACTATCTATGTAATGTTGAGTATTTTAATTAATGTCAAATTGTTGTGGTTTCTGGATCTATCTTATACTGTCTTTGTTTCTATTTTGAAGTACAAATGCCATTTTTAAATATGCATCTCAGAAATATATCAAATACACGTTCGGAGATTCAACTCCAAACTAAAATTAAATATAATAAGGGTGACTCACTCGTTTGCGTTCAATTTTATGGAAAATAAGTGCGTGCAGAAATATATCTCCGAACTCTAAGAATATTTTTTAGTTTTAACTAAAGATTTGTGAAAATGTATAAAGGTGTCCTAAATTTTATCCTTAATTAAGCATGGCCGATAGATTAATGATGATGAGGTTGATACGAAATTGATGAAGAGGTAGAAAAGGTCAACAATAGTTGCAGAATAAGGTTGTGAAGGAAGGTTGAACAAGAAGAATGTTCGGAGAAATAAATGAAAGGGTTTCATTTCATTCAACATCATTAAAAACACATATTTTAACTTTTTTTTTAATCTAAACAAAGATTAAAATTGTTTAAAAATATATATATAAATAGATGATTGATAAATGAACGGATCAAAATTATAATTTTATCTAAATTTTAATATTTTTAATATGATATTAAATTTATTAATTATTTCCTAGTTAATTTTTAATTTTTTAAAATAAAATTTAATACTTCAATTCAATTTAATTTTAACTATTTCATATGTTTAAAAAATAATCAATTATCATCATTCTTAGTTGTTCAATATGTTATATTTTCATCATACATAATATTTTAACATATTATATTTTGGGTTAATACTCATTTTTTCCCTGTCATATATGGTGAATTCGGAAAAAAAATCTTATAAAAAACAAACAAAGATTTCATCTTTATCATTTAAAAGTTCCTCTATTTTGTCTCCTAAATGATATCGGTCAATATTCTAGGTGACATGGCGCTCCATGTGATTATTATTATGTGTTTAATTAAAATACACTGTCAGTGTAAAAGGATTTTACACCGTCAGTTAATCATAGATGTCGGATATTAAAAGAAATTTGAATTTTATTTAAAAAATCTATAAAGTAATACAAACGGATGATGGTGATGAATCGACGGTGTAAAACTTTTTACACTGACAGTGTATAGTAATTAATCTCTATTATTATTATTATTATTTATTATTATTATTATTATTATTATTATTATTGCTGACGTGGTTGTCAACTGGATTTTATCATCATTCTTAATTTTACACGGGCTTTTTTCAGATTCACCCTATATGGCAGGGGCTTTTTCCAGATTAACCCTTATTCAGGGAGAAGACTATAACCTTCTTCAAATGTTCCGTGAAGCGTAGCCATGCTTCATTACTTTCCTCGCCAAGTTTTCATGTAAGAAACAGTGATTCCGTGTTGATCACGAATATCTTGCAATATTTCCCTTAGTATAAGTTCAGTATCTGCAATCTAAGGAAGCTGATCAAAGATTAAATCAAATTTGTTACAGATTAGCTACGATTTTAGCTACCGTTTAACTACAATATTTTTTAGATTCATGACCAATGTTAAATTTAACCATATGGTATGACACATCAGTATCTTGTCACGCTGACACTGTCACATGTATGTCCAATCATAAAAAAAAAATCATGTGACATGCCACATCAGATTCAATTAACGGTTGTTAGCAGGAGAGACTAAAAGTGTGGATGCAAAATATTATGAGCATCATTCTTTAAAAGAAATTTTTAGATAAACTAAAAGTGAAATTTGGCACCAAACTTTTTTTAACCCTATTGTAATTTAAATATTCAAAATATTAATTTAAATTAAACTACATTAAATTAGATTAGACTTGTTTAAATTATCTTTTATTCGAGTCATCTGGTTCATCTAAAATAAAAAATCAATTTTTTAAAAATCGGATCGAATCGACCGGTTCAACCGGTTGGATCGGGAATCGAAGATGAATCTGGTTGGATCAATCTTTCAAAATCGTTAGTGGGTCAAAACCGAAAAAGCCGAATTAAACCGTCCAAAATATTCGAACCAAAGAATCGGAGTCGGTTTTATAAAATCGTCTGGTTCAAAAAAATGCAACAAATTAACTATTTTTTTAAATATTTTTTTTAATAATAATATGTCAATATCAAAACTTAACATACATTCCTCAATCACAAAAAATTCCATATTTTTTTACAACCATACAAACTTCTAAATTTTGTGAATCCACTATAATTTTTCTTTCAACCACACTCCACTATAATTTTTCTTTCAATCACACTACATCATCATCGACATAATATTGATTGTCGTTCAAATCAATATTGTTTATTATTGTCAATTAAGACTTATTTGTCATAGTTCAACTCAAATTCGTTTTTTGTTGTTTAATAAAGTATAATGTATTATTTATTTTTAATATTTTATCTTATTTAATTTAGATATTTTTAATTATTTAAATTTTACTTTAATTATTATATTTTATTATTTTAATATTGATTTGAATTAGTTTAATTTATTTTATTATAATTCTTTAATTTTGTCAAATTATTTTTGAATAAAGGTTGAAATGAAGGGTAGAATATATATCATTAATATTGTTGTATTAACTTTGTAATATTAAATTATTAATATATTATTATGTATGACATATCTATGAAATTTAATTTTATATTATTAATTTATTTAATAAGTAGTTTGAATGTAGGTTTAACCAGTTGAACCAATTAAACTTAAACTATAAGTTTCGCCGATTCAATCTCCAATCCGATTTTTAAAACATTGGAACAAACCCCCCAAACAAACAGAAATTATCAATGATCCTCTCAAGAATCCATCAATCCATGAAGAATTAATACAATATTCTTTTATATCAAATAAATGTTATTTGAGTTTTATCCAAACCAAACTGAAACACATTTAATTTTATTTTTAGATAAGATGGTTTTATTTCTTCAAAACTGATCCAAAATGCACCAAATTCATGCCTAAGTCAACCAAAATGAACAAACGCACAAGCAAACAGAATCTATTAATGATCCTCTCAAGAACAACCGCCCAAACAAACAGAAACTATCTACGATCCTCTCAAGAATCCATCAACCCATGAGGAACTAATAAAATATTCACGTGAATTTTCCTTGTGTATTTGAGTACAAATAAGAAAGTCACATGACACTTCATAGGAGTCCAGTTCCCCGAAATTATTAAGTTTTGCTCCTTCAATCACCCAAGAGCATCAGCTTTCTCGAAACTATACTCCACGATTCTGCCAGTAAAGCACCTAATCCCAATGATTTGGACAAAAGTTACATAAAGTTTCCAATCTTTTAAGCAAAACTACTAAGGTACACGATGCACCAAAGGCACCGGAGCTAAACAAAGATACAAAATACTGAAAACTGATCTATCTTGCTATTCACACTAGAACCTAACCTATGTTAAGTTTGCACAGAGGTGGTGGAGACTTAGAGGTTACGTCTTTCATTTCCATAAATACGCTGAAGCTCACGTGTTGCTGCTTGAAATGATTCTGAAGACCATTTGCAAGAGAGTTAATAAATGGGATTAGTGACATACCTAACAACAAAACTCGTCCTTTATGTTACAGAAATTAGTTAGTTTTTGTTTAAAGTGGAAGGGTCGGGAATTTCTTTACCTTTCCAAATACGAAATGCCTTCTGATTAATTGGTGCACCGAAAATAGTTTGAATTGTGTCAAACAATGAACTCTCCGGGGAATTCCTCAATTCCTGTACTATTTGATAAATGGTCTTCCCATTCTCAAAATAAATATGATTGTTTGGATGTTTTGTTTTGCAACCGGCATGCCTTTCAAACTCATAAGCATTCAGACCCTAATAATATAAAGCATCAATCAATAAGTAATCTATAGGTTTTAAGAAATTTGAAAACCATTACTGAGGTGTCGGGTCAGAATGTATACCAAGAAATTACTAACCTTAGAATAGTTACATGACTGACACCCACAAAGATAGGTAGAGCCTTTTATAATCCCACGGAGTTCCTTCATTCACAAGAATATAGCTTATAAAGTAGCATTTCAAACTATATGAAATAATCGACAACAAAGACCAAACCTTACCTCCCGCGCCACTGAGACATACTTCACAGGAACACCATCAAGCATACCAGTAGATATCAAGCTCCTGACATTAGTTGGGAAGGTGTTTGGAGATTCTTTCCTTTTGATATCTTGTTTATTCTTGGTCACAGATTCAGGCTTTATTGTTGCCACCGAAGGAGTACTTTCAGCTACACCGGAATTTGATGCATCTAACTCTTTTTCATGAACTGTTGTTGACACATGAACTGATGATTGATTATATAACTGTTCATAGTCTGTAGTAGCCCTGCCCATAGAGATAGTGCCCCGTTCATCTGGGAATCCACCAAAAGAAATTATATTTTTGTCCTCTTTATTAAAGGATTCGCCAATTGATAGGACTGTGTTATCTAAGTTGCCAAAGGGGGTAACAAACGATCTTATATGGGCATCCCCTCTGCCATAGGTGAGTCCCAGTAAAGCAACATTGCCATCCTTGTCAAAGGCTTGCCCTGTTGACCCAGATCTCGTCTCAATTTCCCCATTATAGGCTTCGTGTAGATCACCCTTACTCTGCCTATCAAAATCATGTCCCTCTGGAGCTTGTACAATGTCGAAATCCTTAACTTGATTTACTTTGACTTTCTTGATTCCCCCAAAAGTCATACATGGTTCAGAATCTTCAGCAGAATGAGATATAGACAAGCCAAAAGATGCATCATCTCCATAATGATTGGAGATCATCTTTGATCTCATATTAGAATCATCAGCAGAAACATAAGTATTCTTTTCAGAGAAATTGACAGGCCTAGTTTCAGATCCAAATAACCGATCAATAAATTGGTTTGGGACTGAACTGAAATTGTGATTGTTCTCCCACGGAGTAAAATTAACATTTGAAAATCCTGAACTAGATCTTTCATTTGCATCTTCTATTGCTTGCTTCTTATTTGGCAAAAATTCCCCTTCAGTTGCATCAATTAACCATTGATGAGGCCGTTTTGGTTCAGTTTTGGAAGGATTATCAAATACTGGCTCTCTGTCACTAACATGTCCAGATCCTTTTACCGTCCAAAATCCCTTATTTTGTAAAGACTGCAGGAAAAATAAAATAAATCAATAATGCTTCATAAACATCTGTACATCTAAAATAAATTTTGTTTATTTATTTCATTCAATCAATCCAACTGGAATATGATAAAAAAAAAGGCTACTTTTAAAAATGGCAAAATGGTTCTATACGTATCCCAACATGGCAGAATATAGGGGGAAAGGGCGGCCTATTATTGCATTCTGTAAAATACAAGGGTAAGGGGGATTTATTATAATTAAACCATTGTGTGAATTTCACAAGTGATTCTGTTTTTTTATAGGTAATTGGGTTATCTTAGGCAATGATAAGTTAATTATGGTAGTACCATGTGGTTATAGCCCTACAAGTATTGATAGGGGATGTTCTTAATGATTGGTCCTTCAAGTACCATAATGCCCTATGGGCTATAGAAGAAGGGTTTGGTAAGTACAAATGGAATAAAACTCGTCTTTTGGTCATATATTATTTAATGATTTTCCACATTTCCTTTGGTTTCCAGTCTCAACCTAATGAATCCCAGTTGTATAGTAGAATGCTACCTAGCATCCCCAACCCCTTTTCTTTACTCTTCCAGGCTTCTATTACATGTCCACTAGTATTACAACTTTGCTTATTCACCCTTGCCATGGATGAAGTACTCTTTTGCATGGCCTAATGAAGTTGATGCAAGAGCATATGACGAAAGTTTGATAATGTCTACCAAAGGAAATAGGACCGTGACAATCTAGAATATTGAAAAAGAAACAGAAAAGAAGATAAACTTAAGTTTGGGTTGTGTCACTCATCTAGGTTTATTACAAGTTGCTAAGAATCTCATCGACTAGACAATAAGTCTAAAAACGGGATTAAAATGGTTTGAATATACCTCCTACGGTTTATTTATCCCTCAAGTTTGAGCCTTCTAATCAATTAAGAAATTCACAGGCTTCCTAACTAGCTCATCTAGAAGTAGCTTTTTATGTAAGGCTTTTTATCACAAACCATTTTCCTTTAAGCCCCTATTTTAATTGTGTATCTAACAGAAGCATGGTTTATTCATGGTTCAGAGTATATATTTTATCGAACTACACAAAGCTTATCATACCCTTTATTATATGCAGTTGGCTCCTCTAAAGTGAAAGCTTCAATTTGGAAGAATAAGTGAATGACACCAACTATTAATCAGAAAAATCAAGGGATCGGATTCTAACAAATCTATAGTTTGATCTACATGTACATGTACTTTATCATATTACCAACCATTGAACCCTCAATAATCCTCATGATAAGATAGTTAAATACCATTTGCTTCAACTCTTGCAGGTGAAAAATATTCCTCAAAAAATCCACTATAGATTTGTTGACTTCAAGTGATAACTTTCTTTTTCCAAAGAGGTTCCTAACAAACAGCTCCTGCAACAACAAAACAACAGAAATAAAAAATAAATAAATAAAGCTAATGAACGTATCAAGTTACGGAATTCACCAAACAAAACCCTAGAAACTCAATTGAAACAAAAATAAAATTCAGCATTACATTAGCCAAAATTTGAGCTCAAGGATTGTGAGTAAGCGATTACCTTGGAAAATGGCGAAAAAATTCGATAGCTGAAAGCTACGGGAAGGTTTCACGATCTGCACCCTCAGTTATGGTCGGAACCCTAACCGGAAGATATTTACGACGGCGGTGAAGTCAGAACCCTATTGAATGTGTGTGGAGCACTCGATCTTTTCCTCGTCTAGGTGATGATAGGATGAAACTGAATTGAGCCAATTTCGTGGTTGGGTTTCTCGATGACGTACACGTGTGTTTCTTGAATAAATCTGGACCGTTGGTTTTGTGTAGGAGTTTTATAGGCATCTTATTGGTTGATGTTGGCGAAACTTCGTGAGGATTGAGGAGAATTGTCCACATAAATTGAATTTTTATTTTCATAAAAAAAAATGTTTAAAGGAGTTGGATCGTCCATGATTCAAACTCTAATATTTGTGAAATTTGAATTCTTATCAAGAATCTTCATATATGTTTTCCATGATCAAAAATATCAATTTTATTCAAAAACTCTTTCAAAACCTCATTTCATATACAATCAAATTTTCTATTTTAAAATAATATTTTTCTGTTTTTTACATCAAAATGAAGAAAAAATACTGAAAATTAAGATTTCGTATATGTATTTCCTTTCTCATTATTTCTATTAATCTGGTTTCTAAGTTGAAAAAAATAAATGTTACGCCTGGAAATACATTTCTGAGTTTTAGTTGAATTTCATACAAAAAAAATGTATTTTCGAATTAGTTTATAGATCAATTTGAACAGATTTTGAACATTTTTTTGTTATTATTTGTCTTAGGTATAGTGAACCTCAATGTTGTCCTCAAATTTATCGTGTCTACGGATGTCAAACCTATTGATGTCAAGATAGATATTGACAATCAATTTACAAATGAACAAGAGTTTGTTGTTCATGATCATATGTATTAATGGATCCGCGCGGAGGCTGCCAAATTGGAGTTTGACGTTGTAATTGAAAGGTCAGATAATAATTCAGATAGAAGACTTGCATTTGTGACACTTGTCGCTACCGCAAAAAAAAACGACTGATCGAAAGCGCCAAAAAGAAAATGACACAGAGCCACCACCGAATTTTATTAGTTCCTAAAGAAGGAAATGAAAAATAGTTGATAAAACTCTCCTTAAAGAAATAAAGATAATAGAGATAAGGATCGGTCTCACAACCAAATATGGGTTCAGAAGTCGATTACGTAAGGGGGGAGGTATTAGCACCCCCCACGTCCATGGGAACCATTTAAGTTGTCGGCGTGCGTATGTATTTATCTTTTGGTTTTATCTTTATTATTATGAAAGTAGGGAAAGAATGAGATTGTGGTTTTTTATGATTGTGTTCGCCAAGGATTAGGATCATTGTGCCTACGTATCATTCATCGGGGATAAAGAATCAGAGCTCCGTAGTTCGGAGTAGAAAATGTTTGTGTGTGGGTTGATTTTACCTTGAAAAAGGATTTCGATGTGATGCCCTAAGGCGCAAAAATAAGGTTTGGTGAGTTGATATTGTTTTTATGGTATTTGAAAAGAGATGTTTTTTTATTAGAATTACACTTGAGACTATGGGCAGAGGTGAATATTTTAAACAAACAAGTCAAACGTCTTGCGTCTAAAATATTCAGAGTAATGGTAGGAAAGCTTCATTCTTACTCATTCTCCACCACTTAAGGCTCGTGGCACACAATTCTAATGGTATTTTTATAATGTTTTGGGGTTTGATTAAGAAAATGTCACTTGACGTTGGATCAAAGGTTTATTGTTTTTTATTTATTTTGAATGGTGATATTCATGGATATTTACAAAGTAACAAAGCAAGAAATAAAGAGTCTCATTATAAGGTAGCCCAAGAGAAAACCTTATCTGTGCAAAGTGACCTATGTTAACAAGTGGATAATGGTCTTAAAAGCATTTCTCTCTATGGTAGTGCCATGAATATCATTCTTACAATAAAAGATTGCAAGTTACAGATGAAAATCCAAGTTAGGGAATATGAACAAGATTTAGGGTAAGGTCTCCATGCAAGAGTCCTAATGAAATCCTCTAAGTCCAACACTTGGTTACAGATGAATGCATCATTTTTTGTCTTTTAATTTTATCATATTTTTGTTATTTTTGATTATGTGATGACAATAAGTAAATGACAATGGAGTAAAGATGCATGAGATATATATACAATGATGATGAGTGTTTGAAAGTAAAGTTACAATACAATAAGTTGACAAGAAAAATAAATCACAAGATAACACAATATCAATGGTTACTGATGAATAGTTAGTGGTTAGTAAGCAAACGACACAAGGTAACTATCTAGGGATTATCTATCTACAAGTTAAAAGACTCAAAATATATCGTATCAAGGGATAACTTATCATTGATGCAAAGTATTGAAGATGATACATGATCATCCATCAATAGATTTGAACCAAAGAAAGTTATACAACCCCAAGTCCATCTATCAATGATTTAAAAATGGAAGATTATATCACCCCGATAATTACAAGTGAAGGTTCAATAATTTACAAGTTAGAGGTCAAGAAATGTGTTAATGATTAGTGGTTAATGGACACAACACAATTAAATAGATCAATAAGTAAGGATCAACAAGTGGGGTCTCATTTATGCATCAAATGGTTCAAAATATTATTAAATAGAGACAATATATCAATACCTCAAAGTATCATGAATGATCCACCGATCATTTATTGATATGTTTGAAATCTTGAAGATTTTATCAACCCTAAAAACCAATGACCATGACCAAATAGAATGTCATCAACCATCGTCCAAAACAAAAGGTATAAATGTCCAATTAAAAATGATAAAAAATAAAATGATTAATGGAAAATAAATGATGGATGAAAAATAAAGAATGATATTTAAACTAAGTGTATTTTCAAAATGTTTGGTTAAAAAAAGAATAAATGTGAAGAAATTAAAATAAAAAAAGAAAGGAAATAAATAAGGTAAAATGACAAAATAAAAGAAAAAGGGAGAATAAAAGAAATAATGGGGGCGCTGGGGTGGGGGTTGAACCCCTCACCTTGGGGTCATGGGTCAACCCCCTTACCAACTGAGCCAAACGCTCTTGGTGTTAACTAACACGCCCCATAAAAATAAATAATACACTCACAACAAAAATAACCAATGGGCCAACCATGACAAAAAGATCAAGTCACTTAAAGAAAGTAAAACGAATGAATGGTCATGATTAAGAGTGAAGGAGATTGGCGATCCAAAACGCAGCGGAATTTAAAATTTTCTCCTTTAATGATCCTTACGAATGGGCATGATCAGTGATAGAATAGTTACCTCTTGTGACGATTGAAACCTTTGATGCAGATCTACGGAGCGATCACGAACGTTGAACGATGACAACGCCTCTACTCAGTCCACACGAACGGATTCCTTCAATCTCAGTGCTAGCTGCTACAAATGAAGGCTTTGAGTGAGTGAGTGAGAGAGAGAGAGAGAGAGAGAGAGAGAGAAAACGAAAATGCAACCGCACTTAATGCTTCTGTACAAGGGTTCTATTTATAGAACCACTTGTGTGGGCTTCAAGCTAAAAAATCCACTTAAGTGTAAGTGGCCCATATTTTATAATATGCCAAAATCACTTAAGCGTGTGGTACCTTACCATATTTCGTATTCTACTTAAGTACACTGTACCTTACGATGTTCTATAATTCACTTAAGTGCACCGTACCTTACGGTGTTCCTTAATTACTCTATCTCTCATCAATTCGTCCTTTGTGTGTAACCTTGTAGGTTTTCGCGGCATCGACAATTATATTAAATCACGTATTTAACATAATAAACAGTGAGCAGTATCGAGCAACACATCACTGCTACCCAAGACACAAAAATGTCATGTGATCTGACAAATCCTTATCTGATAATACTTATGCATATAATTACCATTTTGCCCTTATGTCTATATTGAACACAAGGCATAGACCGTGTCATCCTTGTCCAGTTCAATATTGGGCCCATAGACATTTATCCTGTTACGCATGATGGGCAAATTCCATCTAGGTCACTCATGTCCCTTAGCAAGCTTCGTGGAGTACCCATCAACTGTCTTTATGGTTATCCAGTTACGGACAACGTTTGATCAGCAATAAAGCACTCGACTCTACATCTAGGGTCCATAGTGGTTTCAGGTCAAAGGGTGGTATACACCATTATCACCATGAGAATAACTTATGACACTTTGCATAACATTCTATATAGTATCTCATAGCGAGTCAATCCAGTATAAATATTACTCTTAACATTCATACCTATGTTTAAAACTTGATAACTCCTTATCCATGATCCATGAGATGTGATCATCAGTCTATATACATAATAGTCTTAATGCTTTAAGGTTATCCCACTTCACAATAAAGCTCGACTACGGATACTTTAAGAATAATGTCCTTATGTTTAATGTGATCTCATGATCAAGTCACACTTGATACGTTAAACAGACTAGCTATTTTAGGGACTTTATTAAATAAACATAATAAAGAAAAAGCCTTTTTATTATTAATAAATAATTCGATACAAGTACCAAAAGTATTGGCCTCTAGGGCTTACACCAACAATCTCCCACTAGCACTAGAGCCAATCAGGCATATCCCTAATGCCCATAGATCTAGTATGGCCATCATGCTTCTGCTGTGCAAGAGGCTTTGTCAGTGGGTCAGCAATATTGTCAAGTGTAGGTACTCTGCATATTTTTACATCTCCTCTATCTATTATCTCTCGAATGAGGTGATAACGCCTAAGTATGTGTTTGGATCGTTGGTGAGATCTAGGCTCCTTAGCTTGTGCAATGACACCATTGTTATCACAATAGAGACCAATGGGATCCACAATGCTAGGAACTATGCCAAGTTCACTAATGAACCTTTTGATCCAAACATCTTCCTTTGCTGCACTTGAGGCAACAATATATACAGCCTCGGTTGTAGAATCAGCAACTGTATCTTGCTTTGAACTTTTCCAGCTCACAACGCCACCGTTTAAGCAGAACACATAACCATTGGAATCATGCATATTAAAGCGTCTCAGCACTTTGTCTATGTATGTACTCTGACTTAGGCTAAGCAGTTTTTGTGATCTATCTCTATATATTCTGATTCCTAATTATAGGCTGCTTCACCTAGGTCCTTCATAGAAAATCATTTCCCCAACCAAGACTTTACTTGTTGCAGGGTAGGGACATCGTTTCCAATGAGTAATATGTCATCTACATATAATACCAGGAAAACGATCATGCTCCCACTAACCTTCTTGTAGACACAAGGCTCATCTTCATTCTTGATCCATGAGTAATACATCACCTTGATCAGTTATGAGATATCCATATCTCTCAGGTAGGTGACATATCCTGCCTGACCTCCACCGGTCTTGTTCTACTTGAGCAGGTTGCTCTTCCACAACTACTTGTGTTTCCTGCTCTAATTCCTCCATAGGTGTATCAATGCTTTGTGATTCTTGAATTTCTTCAAGCTCTACTTTCCTCCCACTGATTCCTTTGGAAATGAAATCCTTTTATAGGAAAACTCCAGTTCGAGCGACAAATACTTTGCCCTCAGAAGGATTGTAGAAGTAATACCCTCTTGTTTCTTTAGGATACCCCACAAATAAGCATTTGTCAGATTTGGGCTCAAGCTTAGTTGAAATTTGTCGTTTCACATAAACCTCGCAACCCCAAATCTTCATGCAAGACATATGTGGTTTCTTACCATTCCATATCTCATATGGCGTCTTCTCAACCTTTTTGGATGGAACACGGTTAAGTGTGTAAGTTGCTGTCAATAGTGCATGTCCCCAATAGGAGTTTGGAAGATCGGCGTGACTCATCATGGATCAGACCATGTCTAACAGGGTTCAATTTCTTCTCTCAGATACACCATTCCATTGGGGTGTTCCAGTTGGAGTAAGTTGGGATAGGATCCCACACTCTTTGAGATGGTCATTAAACTCTAGGCTTAAATACTCACCACCTCGATCTGATCGAAGAGTTTTAATATTCTTACCTAGTTGGTTTTGTACTTCATTCTTGAATTCCTTGAACTTTTCAAAGGACTCTGATTTGTGTTTCATTAAATACACATAACCATATCTACTGAAATCATCAGTGAATGTGATGAAGTACTGAATAGCTCCTCTGGCTGGTATGTTCAGTGGTCCACATACATCAGTATGTATGAGGCCCAAAAGATCATTAGCTCTTTCACATTTTCCTGTGAATGAAGACTTTGTCATCTTTCCAATTAAACAAGATCTGCATGTCTCATATGATTCATAATCAAAAGAGTCCAAGAGTCCATCTTTATGGAGTTTGGAAATGCGTTTCTCATTTATGTGGCCTAATCGACAATGCCAAAGGTAAGTTGGATTTAACTCGTTGGGTTTCATCCTTTTAGTATTAATGTTATAAATAGGCATTTCGAGATCAAGGACATATAGTCCATTGCTCATTTGTGCAGTAGCATAGAATATATCATTCAAATAAATTGAGCAACAATTATTCTTTATTATAAATGAAAAACCAAACTTGTCCATACAAGAAATGGTATAATATTCCTGCTAATTGCAGGTACATAATAACAGTTCTCTAACTGAATTATTAAACCACTAGGTAAAGTCATACATAAGTTCCTACAGCTAAAGCAACAACCTTTGCTCCATTGCCAACTCGTAGGTCAATTTCACCTTTTGCCAAATCTCTACTTCCTTTTAGCCCCTGCACATTTGTACAAATGTGAGAACCACATCCATTATCTAATACCCATGATGCAGAAGTAGATAAATTTATTTCAATAACAAAAATACCTGAAGTTGAAGTCTCTACTCCATTCTTCGTATCTTCCAGGTACTTTGGGCAGTTTCTCTTCTAGTGTCCGGTCTTACCGCAATGGAAGTAGGTGTCTGCCTTTGCTATGCCTCCACTAGGCTTCAAAGCAGCAACAATGGGTATGGGTTTGACAACTTCCTTGCCTTTCCCTTTATCACCCTGCTTGGTGGGCCTTTTGTTCTGTCTCTTTCCATTTCCGATCATCAAAATGGACTTCTCTTTTGACTTCAGGTTCTGCTCAGCAGTGTTTAACATGGCTAACATTTCAGGAAAAGATTTGTCCATATCATTCATATTGAAATTTAGGACAAATTGACTGAATCTATCTGGCAACGATTGCAAGATCAAATCAGTCGCAAGTTCGTTTTCGAGGGGAAAACCCAACTTTTCAAGGTTTTCCACGTACCCAATCATCTTGAGCACATGGGGACCTACAGGGGCTCCCTCAGCTAACTTGCCTTGAAAAAGGGCTTTTGAAACTTCAAACCTTTCATGCCTTGCTTGCTCTTGATAGAGCATCTTCAGGTGTTCGATCATATCGAACGCTGCCATGTTCTCATGTTGCTTTTGCAACTCTGAGTTCATGGTAGCCAGCATGAGACAAGCAATTTCATTGGCATCATCGACATGCTTCTTATAAGCATCTCTTTCTGCCTTAGGTGCAGAACTAGGAAATTCCTCTTCATGAACGGGTTTCTCCAAGACATACAACTTTCTATCATGTTTGAGGACAATCCTCAGATTTTGGTGCCAATCCAGAAAATTTATCCCAGATAATTTTTTCTTGTCAAGGATTGATCGCAAAATGTTGTTAGAGGTGTTTATTGTCATGGTAATTGAAGCGCCGCGAAAAATACATAGTCGCCACCGGATTTTATTTATTCCAAAGGAAAGGGAAAATAACGATAAAACCCCAAATGAGAGAAATGGTCTCGCGACCAAGAGCGGATTCGGAAGTCAGTTATGCAAGGGGAAGGTATTAGCACCCCTCATATCCATGGTACTCCATGGGAACCACTTGCTCGTATCTAATGCGTATGGATGTTTACTTATCTGTATGTTGCTTGCTATTATGAATGAGATGAGAGAGGAAATAAGTTTTAAGTTAATGTGCTCGCCAAGGATTTAGGCCCTTGTGCCTACGTATCCCCATACGTGCAATAAGGAAGTCAGAGCTTCGTAGTTCGGCTCAAAAATGGCGTATTTGTTTGGTGGTTTTTACTGAACAATATTGACGTTCGCGCGCTACTGTTCACTTGCTTGTATACTCTATCATGGGAGCAAAAAGTATTTTCTTGTTTGCGGTAAAGTGGATATGCTTGGTTCGCACTCTAGCAGTTAAACATTACTTGCTCACACATGGAGGCTTAAGCTTCGTTCACGGTAGAACGGAAGTAACACGTCCTTATTGAAAGGTTTTGAAGAGAGTGCACTAAGGCAAAAGATAGTTTGATTGGTTAGGGTCGATTTTATGCATGGAGACAAGCGTTAGACCCTTGGCTAGATACAGTCAACGATCCAATAACTCGGGAGTTGAGAGGACAACGTGGTCCTAACCACTCTTTTTCATCCAAAAAGAGATTTGATTATGAAAGGAGTTTGGCAAGTTTAATCGTTGGAACTTAGAGGGAGACAAGTCCCTAACCCTTGACTAAGTATAGTCAACAATCAAAGTACTTGGGAATCGAGAGGACAATGGAGTCCTAGCTATTCTTTTTCTTCCTCATAGCGCCTAGATTTAACTTGTTGGAATGATTAGATGTTTTAGGGGGGGAAGCCAAGTGTCGGGTCCTCAGGCTAGGTACGGCCGACAACCCAATTACTTGAATGTTGTGTACAAACATGTACACCCCATTTGCATTCCAATTTGTTATGAAAATGTTTTGAAAAAGAAACTTGACATTGAATCAAGTGTTTGCATTTATTATGAAAATAGCGAGTGAAGAATGGAGGTAAGATAGAATGAGATTGAGAAGAGAATGGAGAAGAGATGTAAATGATGGATCTTGGAGTGAATAGAGAATGTTTGATGTTGGATCAAGCATTTATGTTGCAATGGTGTGAGTTTTATTCCAAAAAAACAACTTGACGTTGGATCAAGTTTCTTTTGTTTCTTTTGAAAATGCTTTGTTTATCGTTTTGTGTTTTATCTTTGATTATTAACATGCATAGTAAACTAGCTAGAAAGAAATAAATCTAAGTTATTACATGATTAAAGGGAGGGGGAACATTTAACCCACGATGGGGGGAACCCACACAATACAACACAAAGACATGAGGAGAAAACTACACTTTACAAATTATAAAAATAAAAGGAATAACTTGTAGGATGGTTTGGATCTCTCATTCACACGCCACCACAAAAAAAAAACAAATGGTTAGTATGCATTAATAAAATGGAATTAAAATGCTAATTCAAGTGAATGAGATGGTATGATGATGGAATGATATGATATAGTGATCATGGTGAATATACTAGACATGTTAACACATCATACCAAATTGAAATATCAATTTCAATTTGGATTTAATAACCACAATTACGGAAATTGCACAATTAAAATGGAATTAAAGTCAAGACATGAATGTGGAAGAATTAATCAATTGTTGTTCCTAAGCATGAATTAAGAGTCAAGAATTATAGGGAAATTCTAATCAAAAATTAATATGACTAATCGAGTATATTTTTTTTAGGGAGTTTTTTCATGGTTAACAAATGGATTAACAAACAAACAAATCCTAATCATGTTAAAATCTAAATCTAATTAAATTCCTAACATGAAAAAAATGGACAATTAAATGGATCATATTATCAATTATGACAATCAACAATTAAATTCTAAACAAAATCATTAACAATGACCCAAAATAATATTCTAAACTATATTCCAACATGATCAAACAATTATCAAAAGTCAAGATCAAATGGAATTCTATAATTCGAAATAAATATCAACATCTAAGTCAAGATAAACTTACTAAAGTCAACAATATCAAAGGTGATTATCTAATTAATCCTAAAGCAATTATCACAATTAAATTCTAGACTATACCTAATTGACATTCCAAGATCCTACAATTAACTCCAATCCTAAAATTAAACTAGGTTAATTAGGCCTAATGTTAATAATAGCAGATTGGGCCTGGAATTAGCAAGCCAACATGGGCCTGAGGTTTAGGAATCCAAATGCAGAGGGGTGCATCTGGACCATGGGAGGTGCGGGAAATAATCAGCAACAGTAATACAACTTAACATCCGCGAGGGTTCGAACGACTCACATCCGATTCAAAGTACAAGTGAAGTCGAAACCGAAAATCCAATTCGCAACCTGTTCACACCTACGAAATGGAAGAGAAGCTGAATGAAAGAATAACTACCTGATAACTTCGACGTGGTGGCTAAGGTGACGCTTTTGTCGTTATTCAACCGTCGCATTCTTCCGTGGTCGCTAATTCCTTGATTCGTGTTGTTGATGATGAGGAGGTCGCGAGGATCTATGAGGATTAGCGATGAAGCATTTCGTCGAGTTACCGATGAGTTCGTGATGATGATGAATCGAAGAGTTAAGGTATTGATCTATCATTACGGCTAGTTGTTCTCTTACAGTTATTCGTTAATCGCGACGACCGACGGCAAAGCGTGGATCGTTGTTGAAGCGCTCTTTAGTTTCGCCGTGTGTGGGTTGAGCTCATGTGAGGATAGTTGAAGTGATGATTATTGAAGGCGACCTTGTTATGATGCCGAAATCGCTTCTTCAGCATGGTGAAATGTGAATCCTCGATGAAGGTGAGGTTCTCTCCTCCAACAACGTCGTGAGTTTTCCCCTTCAATTTCTTGCCCTACCGTTCTTCTTCACTTCTTCTCCTTTTCTGATTCGACTTCGTTTCTCTTCTTCTGTTTCTGTTACGTTCTGTTGTTGATTGGAGGAGATTTCGTAAAATTATGCAGGTTGACGACTTTTTATGTGGACCTCATTCAGAGCAGATGGTGGAAGCTGGTGGTTATTGGGAGAAGTTGGAGGATTCCGTGGCGGGTTGCAGGGTGGAGGTGAAGGGAGGTTTGGTGGATGTAAAAGGCGGAGTCCTGTTATGGAGTTTTTTGGTTGAATGGTTGTTGATGAATGGAAGATGGAGAAGGTAGCAGGTTGAAGGATTGAAGAGTGTGGTGGAAGGTTGATGGTGGTTTTTGAAGAATGGTGATGGTTGAAGAAGAGAAGAGGGATGGTTGAAGAATTTGTGAATTGTTGAATTATGGGAAAGATGATGGAGAGCTTGAATTGAAGATGGAGGATGGTTCTTATAGGAGAGTAAGGTTAGAGAGATGGTTGGTTATGACAGTTGGAAGTAGTTAGAGTTTGTTGAATTCTGTTAGAGTTTGGTTTGAGTTTGTTTTGACAGTTAGATTTCTATTATTTCGGTTGGTTAAGAGGTTTGCTAAGGAGGTGGAATTTCTGTTATAAAGTTAGTTTGCAATTTTCCCCTGATTTTGTTATGTGCTGCTTTCTTTTATGCGGGTTTTGTTAGAAGGTTTGGTTGAAGCGGCTTAGTTTGAAGTCAGTTCCGTTATGTCGGTTTTTCAGTTTTTTATGAGTTATGTGAAGGTTATGTGTGGGTGTATACGTGCGTTTTCGACGCCATGAGATTTGGTGTAAAAGTGATGTTTTCGACAAATGATGACATGGGTTGGAACGATTTGATTAGTATGGTTCGACACTTCGACAAAATGGAGGTTTCGTCATTTCGACAAAGATATTTGCAACTAGTAAGATACTTTCGACAAAATCCTGAAGGAAGACGTCATTTCGACTTAAAAGTAAATTTGAATTTAAAAGGTTGTGACGATTGGCAGAAGACGCGTGGAAGCATCTGGCGAAAGGAGGAAAGCCATGTGTCGTAGTTTTAGGATTTAGTCGTTAATGACAGTTATGTTATTTGTGTATATATAGGGTAGTTATTATCTAAAAAGGGTGTGAAAAATTACTTATACAAAATTCCTGAAAACACTCAAAGTACCCGTGTGAGAGAAAAGAGTCACATTTGGAAAATGTATGTGTAAACAAACACCAATTCTTTCAAAGTTTATTTTATAAAGTTCAAAGTTCTTTACCGATTCCTTTTATGTTTTCCAGTCATTTATCTTTCTGCACTTTCTACTTTTCGACACTTTACATTTCATCAGTTAACTTCTGCCATTTACTTTATCTTGTTAAATTTACATCTACGTAGCATTGTAATCAACACATCTCGACGTAAAACACTTAGAGAAACAGAACTGAAAGATATGGAAGTAATTTTAAACATCTTCAAGACCATCTAGATTTGCACATGTCCTAGGATTTGTGTGGTTGATCCTGCAAGTAACCCAATTCTACACGTTTTGGTAAACCAGAGGTTGTTCGCCAAATTTCACAGCGAACAAATTGGCACGCCCAGTGGGACCGTGCAGAAATCTAGAAATTTAGATAATCACTAATCAAAATTTGTTCTTCATTGTATGAGACTGAGAAGCGGTAAATTAGCCGTGTCCGAAGTAGAAATACCTAAAAGAACAAGAGTAAGGAAAATGGCGAACCAGCCAAATAATCCCAACGAATCCATCCCAGTATCTAACCCTGTCCCTTCGACAGAAGGCAATATAGGATCGGTCCCTGTGTCAGAGGCCGTACCTTCGTCAGCAGGGTCGATACCAGCGGTTTCGATGTCGCAAAACGCGCCTAGTTCGTCCTTCAGGGCACAACAAATGCCCATTGGGACACCCCCCCTGTGGGAAACACTTCTAGGCCTTTCGTAACGAATTTCACCTTGCCTCCGCCTGGTAGGGAACATCCCTTCGGAATGCCAACCTCGGTGATGGCAAGTTTACATAATTCCCCGTTAATATATTCAGATTCGATGGCCAACATGTCTTCACCCTTACAAGGGTCAGGATATGGTGGAAACATGGGTAGATTGAATCAACAACCACTTTACGTGCCGCCAATAACGAATAATTCGGCGCAAGTGATTAGACAGCAGATGGACGAGAGTAATCACGATATGGTCCAAATGTTGACGCAACAAATGGGAGCGGTGTTTAATCCACTGATACAGAACACCACTCAAACAAACCAAGTATTGGCAGCGCAAATGACGCGCATTGCTGATTTCTTTGGAGTCCCTCAAACTCGACACAGAGAGCAAGTGGTTCATAACCCAGCGGTAGCGGTCCAGGAAGAGCCTACGATAAACCAGATACCGTTAGACAATCCTCAAACGAACGTCAGAAACCAAGAGGATGTAGTCGAACAGCCTCGTGTCGAAATCCCCATTCCACAAGAGCCTAGAAGGATAGTAATCCAGAGAGGCCAGGACGCGGATGCTGTATTGCAACAACGGATACGGTATAATAATCCGCCTGTCGAAAACAACTTGGCAGCCATGGTCGAAACGATAATGGCACAAAACGGGATGAACATGGGTTTACAAAGGCCTAGTTACGCATCCCCACTATCAGAGTACATTCTGCAAGAAGAACTGCCACCAAGGTGGAAAGTCCCTAAGTTCACAAAGTTTTCAGGGGACACTAGTGAGTCCACTATAGAACATGTGGCACGTTATCTGATCGAGGCAGGAGAGATAGCCCGTAACGAAAATTTGAAAATAAAATACTTCCCTAGTTCCTTGACAAAAAACGCGTTTACTTGGTTTACATCTTTGCCTGCAAACTCAGTATACACGTGGACCCAATTAGAAAGACTGTTCCATGAACAATTCTACATGGGACA
The DNA here is from genome assembly GCF_024323335.1 of Lathyrus oleraceus. Classification (NCBI taxonomy): domain Eukaryota; kingdom Viridiplantae; phylum Streptophyta; class Magnoliopsida; order Fabales; family Fabaceae; genus Lathyrus; species Lathyrus oleraceus. The sequence continues at coordinate 487,857,937 of NC_066585.1, forward strand.
AACGAAAATAAGCCTGAAAGAATTAGCCAGTGTCAAGAGAAAACACTCCGAACCAATAGATGATTATTTAAATAGGTTCAGATTGCTAAAGGCTAGATGTTTCACCCCAGTGCCAGAACATGAGTTGGTCGAAATGGCCGTAGGGGGACTAGATTATTCCATAAGGAAGAAACTAGATACCCAGTATCTGAGGGATATGGCACAATTAGCGGATAGAGTGAGACAGGTCGAAAGATTAAGGGACGAAAAATTCAGGGCAAATAAGAATAAAAAAGAGAGGGTAGCCTACGTAGGGGTTCGCCAAGATGATGAGTTCGACGTAGACGAACCAAGTAACTTCGACGAACAGGAGATCGACCTAGCAGAACTAAAGCAAGGCCCACCTTATTCGTGCAGAGTACTAACGCCGTCGAACGGGAACCCAATCGAAGCCAACGATAAGTTCCCCAAAAGGACTTATACGTTCGACATTACTAAATGTGACGAAATCTTCGATCTGTTGGTTAAAGATGGTCAATTAATAAAGCCACCAGGCGCTAAAGAACCGCCTGTAGAACAACAGAAAAAGAGAGGTTTTGTAAGTACCATAATTTTCTGGGCCATAAGACGTCTCGTTGTTTCCTTTTCAGGGATCTTGTGCAGAATGCTATCCGTGACGGGAGGCTCAAGTTCGGTGATAAACCAAAACAACAAATGAAGATCGACTCGAATCCTATGCAAGCAGTCGAAGCTCACTACGCTGAACCATCCGTCATAAATATGGTGGAGGCCAAAGTTGCTCCTGATGGCAATTCGGAAATGGTGGAAGCCCCTGGAAGCTTCGACGCAAATGTCAACATGGTCGAGATTACTGATGATCTCGCAAGCCAGAAAAGAATAGAAACTACTGAAGGGTTCGACAAGAAGGACGTTGACAATGCTGTCGAGAATGTGGAGTTTCGACAGGAGAAGAATTGGGACCGCTTGGGACAGCCAAGTGGGAAATATGATTTTCTTGTGAAGTACAACGCGCCGGCAAGCTCTCAGAGCGACATCGACACAATCCAACCAAGCGGTTGGGGAGATGCTTCTTCAGAAAACAATGAGGAAACAGGCGACGAAACGGAGCATACCCCTAATACGAAGGAGAGGGTTACTGAAGACCCAGCGTTTGAAAACGAGGCTGTTGGAGGCTTTGATTCTACCAGAACGAAGAATGGTGATATCGCCAACTGCGTCAGCACTATGGGGCCTTTCAGTAAAGAAATCACAAAAATCAAAGCGGAAGCCGCTAACGGTCCCTCGAAGCCCGTGATCAGTGGGATTCTGCGTAGGACAATGGAAGACCCCAGAAGAAACTGGAACAAATGCTGTTGCAAACATGGTCCCAGGACCATATCTTGGTGTTGCTGCCCAGAGAAAGAATTCGGCCAAACACCACAAGGCGTCGAAGGCGAGGAAGAGAGGCTCATCAGGAAGATGAACGAATTGAGCATCGCTGACGGACGAAATGTTGGGGTAAATATGGTAGAAATATCTCAGAAGGACAAAGTCGAAGAGGGCGAAGACCGCCGTCAGAAAGAATACCAAAGGCTGGCATACCCTAGAGAGGAGGAAAACTTAATGGAATTCATCAAGAGATGCCAAAGGATGAAAACCGAAGTAATGTTGTGCCCACGCTGCAGCGCAGTCTTCGACAGGAAGGCAGCAACCAACCTGGAAGCGGTGGATAAGACCAAAAGGAAAGAAAGTTGGGGAACAGTGAGATACGACCCAAGGAGAAGTAATCACCACCAATGGAGGCACGGAGAGAGACGCCAGAACACCTATAAACCATCTGACAAAGCCACAGACGACAAATGGGTTCAACCCATTAGGGACGCCCAGGGGCAGAAGAAATGGGGAAAGTTCGAGGTTCAGAGAGGTGCGTCGATGGAGGGCAAGAAGGAAATGGAAAAACACAAGCCACGACCATACCCATCAGAGAATTACAAAGGCAAAAATCCCATGTCCAGGTCCCAATGGAGGAGGTTCCAAAGGCAAAAGAGGGCAGAAACGGAGATGGCGAAAAGGAATATGAATGGTCCAAACGAAGCAGAATCTAGCAACAATCGTCAGACAAGGAGCAGGAAAGAAACTCCCCTCCAGATCAATCCTAGCAGAGTTGTCGAATCAGTGGCGTCGAAAGAGAAGATGCAGGAAGAGGATGAAGTAACCGACAGTTTTAACTCTGACTCAGAGGCATCCTTCAACGTGATTTGCAACGTTGTCTCTGTTCTCCCTAGAGACTACGACAGAGTCATGGAAATTGAGGATGAAGGAGACGAAATGGAGGAAGAAACAATGGCACACAAGCCCGTCTGCTACTATGTGATGAACAACGGATGCGTCGAAGAGCAGAACGCTTTTTTCGAAAGACCGGACGATTCCATGAAAGCGCATTTGAAACCTCTGTTTATAAAAGGAAAGGTGGAAAATGTAGGCGTGAATAAGATACTGGTGGACGGGGGAGCGGCAGTGAATTTGATGCCCCACTGCATGCTGAAGAAGATTGGAAAAGACGATTCGGACGCGAAGCCCCACAACATGGTGCTGTCGAACTACGAAGGGAAGATAGGAACAACCATGGGAGTCATCCAAGTGAACTTGACTGTAGGAACCATAACAAGACCTACGATGTTCATAGTCATCGCTTCAAAAGCCAACTACAACCTGCTGCTTGGTAGGGAATGGATTCACGGCATAGGAGCGGTACCCTCTTCAATGCACCAGCGGATAGCCATATGGAGGCCAGATGGAATCGTCGAAAACATCGAGGCTGACCAAAGCTACTTCATGACCGAAGTAAACACTGTCAACAGCCAGAGCTTCGACAAAAACTTGGCTCATATACCTCCTTGCAGTCCGGCAGGATTCGACTTGAAGACGACAGACAATGCCTATTGTTCCATGTACCTGCATCCAACGCATGGATTCCAATGGGATAAAGAAGTGATTGGCGAGACTTACATATGGGGTACCACTCATATAGCGCCGACGGGATGGGGTAGTGAATTCGACGATGACGAGTGAACAATCAGCGATCGAAAAGATTACGGCTTACATAGCCGAGAACAAACTAAAAGAGGCCCTTGAGGCCAAAGTAAAAAATATGGCTGTCGAAGCCAACCAAGAGAACTCCAACGAACGATGTCCCCAAGAGGACGTTGCGGAAGATCATGTCACCAACCAAATAGGCGGATGGCAACACCAAAAGCTTGACGCCATTTACGACGACGAACCCCTGGGATTCGAAAAAGATCCAGTGTCAACAAACGAGAAGATGGTGGCGCAGGATCCTTTAGAAGAAATAAACTTGGGAGTGGGGGCAGAACAGAGACCAACGTACATAAGTGCAAAAATGGACCCCCAGTTCAAGGTCGAAATAGTCCAGTTGCTGAAAGAATTCAAAGATTGCTTCGCATGGGATTATGACGAAATGCCTGGTCTTGACAGAAATCTGGTCGAAATGCAGTTGCCAATAATGGAAGGGAAGAAGCCAGTAAAGCAGACTCCGAGACGCTTCGCACCAGAAATCCTGTCGAAGATAAAAGAAGAGGTCGAAAGACTTCTAAGATGCAAGTTCATCCGCACAACCAGGTATGTCGAATGGATTGCAAATATTGTTCCAGTAATTAAGAAAAATGGCAAACTAAGGGTATGTATTGATTTTCGAGACTTAAACTCGGCTACCCCAAAGGACGAATATCCTATGCCAGTGGCAGAAATGCTCATAGATTCTGCAGCCGGCCATGAGTACTTAAGCATGTTAGATGGATACTCTGGCTATAACCAAATTTTTATCGCCGAAGAAGACGTTCCTAAAACGGCTTTCCGTTGTCCTGGAGCCATAGGAACGTACGAATGGGTAGTAATGCCTTTTGGTTTAAAGAACGCTGGAGCGACTTACCAACGTGCCATGAACTCCATCTTTCATGATTTCATCGAAACTTTCATGCAAGTGTATATTGACGACATTGTGATTAAGTCTGTTTCAGGAAAAGATCATATAGATCATCTTCGACAATCCTTTGAAAGGATGAGGAAGTTTGGTTTGAAAATGAACCCACTTAAATGTGCTTTTGGTGTGCAGGCGGGTGATTTCTTAGGCTTTGTGGTCCATAAGAAGGGGATCGAAATAAACGAAAATAAAGCCAAGGCCATAATGGAAGCGAAAGCGCCATCAACCAAAAAGGGATTGCAGTCTCTGCTAGGGAAAATCAATTTTCTCAGAAGATTCATCTCCAACCTCAGTGGGAAGACACAAGCTTTCTCTCCTCTACTTCGACTAAAGAAAGAAGACTTCGCATGGGGGCAAGAACAGCAAGCGGCTTTCGACAAAATCAAGGAGTACCTGGCTAATCCCCCAATCCTGATGTCTCCTTGCAGAAAAAGAAATATGAGATTGTACATTTCGGCATCAGACAAAACATTAGGAAGTATGTTGTGTCAAGAAGATGAGAATGGCGTCGAAAGGGCCATTTATTATCTCAGTAGAGTCCTGAACGATGCCGAAACTAGATATAGCATTATAGAAAAGTTATGCCTGTGTGTATATTTCTCTTGTATTAAACTAAAGCATTATATAAAACCTGTCGATGTATATATTTCTTCCCATTTCGACGTAATAAAGTATATGTTATCTAAATCTATTTTACATAGTCGAATTGGAAAGTGGGCTTTAGCTTTAACAGAATACTCCTTGAAATATCTGCCTTTAAAAGCAGTGAAAGGACAAGTGGTCGCTGATTTCATAGCGGACCACTCTATAAACGAAGACGTAGAATACGTCGAACTGGAACCTTGGAAACTGTACTTCGACGGTTCCAGTCATAAAAACGGAACGGGCGTTGGGATGTTGATTATTTCTCCTGAAAAAATTCCAACAAAATTCAAGTACAAAGTTGAAAGTCTGTGTTCAAATAATGAAGCAGAATACGAAGCTTTGATCGCTGGACTTGAAATCTTGTTGAAATTGGGGGCAACGAGAGTCGAAATAATGGGTGATTCCGAACTGGTAATAAAGCAGTTGACGAAAGAGTATAAGTGCGTGAAAGAAAATTTAATCATGTACTTTGTAATAGCCAATAGACTTCTCAAAGCATTCGACAACGTCGTCTTCAGGCACATTCCCAGGTTGGAGAATCAAGAAGCGAATGATCTTGCTCAACTAGCGTCCGGATACAAAGTGTCGAAGGAAAAGTTAGAAGAAGCCATTAAAGTCAGAAGAAGAGTCGTGTCCACCAAGTTGTCCCCATCAGATCTAGAGTCAATAAGATTAGGATACGGTGACGAAGAAAACTTCGAGATATTCAACATAGATGATTCAGGAATAACAGACTGGAGAAAGCCTGTCAAAGATTATCTACAAGACCCAAATCAGAAAGCAGAAAGAAAGGTAAAATACAGAGCTTTGAGTTACGTACTTTTGGGAAATGAATTGTTCAAAAAGACTGCAGAAGGAGTTTTGTTGAAATGCCTGAGTGAGGATGAAGCCTACATAGCCTTGTCGAATGTACACAGTGGAGCGTGTGGCGCGCACCAAGCAGGTCACAAAATGAAGTGGCTTCTATTTCGACAAGGGATGTATTGGCCAACAATGCTGAAAGATTGTGTCGAATTCGCAAAAGGTTGTCAGGAATGTCAAGTACATGCAGGCATACCTCATGTCCCTGCAAGTGAGTTGCACTCAATTATAAAACCTTGGCCATTCAGAGGATGGGCGTTGGACTTGATCGGGGAGATTCGACCAGCTTCCTCAAAAGGGCAAAGGTACATTTTGGTTGGGATAGATTATTTCACAAAATGGACCGAAGCCATACCATTGGTAAATGTGGATCAAGAAGCAGTCATAGACTTTATCCAAAAATACATAATTTACAGATTTGGGATACCTGAGACAATAACAACAGATCAAGGATCTGTGTTCACTGGTAAAAACATGCAGAAGTTTGCACAAGAAACAGGTTTTAAGCTCCTTACTTCGACACCTTACTACGCTCAAGCAAATGGGCAGGTTGAAGCAGCCAACAAGGTAGTGATAAACTTGATTAAGAAGCATGTGGGGAAAAAACCCAGAAATTGGCATAAGACTTTGGATCAAGCCTTGTGGGCTTGTCGAACGTCCCCCAAAGAGGCAACAAGTTCGACTCCATTCAAGTTGACTTATGGACATGATGCAGTTTTGCCAGTCGAAATATATCTGCAGTCAGTTAGAGTGCAAAGGCATCATGAAATCCCATCAGATACGTATTGGAGCATGATGATGGACGAACTAGTTGACCTAGACGAAGAGAGATTGCGCGCGCTAGACCTAATAAGAAGACAAAAGAGGAGAGTCGAAAGATTTTACAACAAGAAAGTGAGATCCAAGACCTTCTTAATAGGTGATCTTGTGTGGAAAGTAATCCTTCCGATGGATCGAAAAGATAAATTAATGGGAAAGTGGTCTCCTAAATGGGAAGGACCTTTCCAGATTTTGAGAACATTCTCAAACGGCGCATATGAAATAGAAGAAATAGAGAAGGATAAGAGAATCCTAAGAATAAATGGCAAGTATTTGAAAAATATAAGCCTATATTGCAGGAAATAAAAATAGTAACAGAATGAGTGCAAAACATAATTGTGATAAGATGGGCCAAATAAAAATGGCATTCAAAAGTTATTACAAAGAAAGCCTCACAGGGCTGAAAGTTGCTAAAATAAATTCGACTAAAAATTAAAATTGGCAAAAGTATCCTTCAAAGTGGCAAACTTCTGCCTCTGGAGTTGGAGTCGATGATCACAAAGACTTTTGTGAGTAGAGAGAGTCTCAATCTCTTGGCTAAGTTGATGGGCTTTCTCCGCATGTCGAATACCCACCCTCAATTCTTCGTCAATCTCGCTCTGTTTGGGTTGCTGAATAGATGCCTTACGTTTCTCCTCTTGAGAGATTTTTCTTGAAGTGCTGCTATCTGTGTTTTCCATTTTTGAATATTGTCATTGCAAGCAGCAACTTCTTCGACGTACGTTTCAGAAAGCTTTTGCAATTTTGAAACTTTGTCAGTCGAAGTCGAAACGGCATCCCATTCAGCAGTTTGAGTGTCAGACTTGGAGGAGATTTGAGCGGTAAGATCCCTTTGACGATGGAGATCCGCAGTGGCCAAGTCAATAAGAGTCATCAACTCCATCACAAAACTTCCAATCTCAGCAGAAGTTTCCAAAACATTCACTTGCTTCAAGAGTTTCTTAAGACTAATTTGAGCAAGGGAATTCTCTTCCAAGACTTTAAACAAATCGACATCAAGGATTTTCATTTTGATCTTGGTCAGGAGGCTGCCAAGTGATGGTGCTTCAGAAGTTGCCCCAGAAGTGGTCGAACTACTCTGAGAAGAATCCTGGAAATTGAAACGGGTGCTAAGCATGGCTTTCAGATACTCCAAAGGTCTTTGCACTTTGAGATTTTCAAGCTCCTCGCGAGAGAAACTGGTCGAACCAGTTGATTTGCTACTCCCTTGGACCCGGTCAGGAGCAGGTGGAGTGTTTCGCGTCGAAGTGTGCTCGACCTCTGTTCGTTTCGACTGATTGTCCCCGTCTCTGGCAGCTTCATCTTCAGGAGTATCTTCGACCACAACCTCCATTTCAATATCATCACCCTGAGGTGCAGCACGTAATCCTGGATGAGGAGGAGATTCATCTTCAGAGGCTTCACCCACAGTGGTGTCGAACTCTCCTACGGTCTGCATATCATGGTCACTTGTGGAGACATCTGCCTCTGGGGCTATTTCCTCCAGAATTTTCTCAGGCGTTTTTTCGACAACCACTTGTTCCTGAAAATAAATTCTAAGATTTAGAAGGAAAGATGTAGGAAAGGTAAAACATACGCTGTCGAAATAAAAATTACCTCAGGAATTTCAGTATTAAAACTGGACTTCCCACTCCCCATATCTTTCGACTGAGGCTTGGCAGGAGAAGCACTGGCAGGATCCTTCCTGGTTGGGTTAGCAATGGACCTTTGGGAAGAGACCTTCATGAGTTTCTTTTTCTTCTGAGGGGGAGGGATTAACTCTGGAGATTCATCACCAGACTCTTCATTAGGGACTTTATCCTCTTCTTTCTCCTCTTCATTCTTTTTCTTTTGGATTGTTGGGGGTTTTCGACTTACCTAGTCATACAGGCCAAAGCCAGTTAGTTCCAAATAATGGAAGGAAAATAATAAGAAGAGAAAAAGTTTTGCACCTTTGTCGAAGGCTTTTTAGCAGTACTGGGCGACGCTTCGACAGCAGCTTTCTTAGCAGGGATCTTCACGGCTAAGGAAAGAAATAAAATTCAGAAACAAATATAAGAGATACATGATAAGACAGTTAGAATAACAGAAAGAAAAATCATATTTTTCTGTGAACACCTTCAAGAATGGTATCTTCCACGCGAACGTGTTCTATTCCAATATGAAGGTGTCCTGGATATTCGCCCAGATGATACTTAGTCGGAACCACACGCTCAGCAGGTTTTTGATACTTTTGACGAAGAATTTTCATAAAATCCCCACAAAGGAACCAGTCTGGAAGTGGAAAACCAAACGCCACCCCAAAGTCAGCAGTTGGCAGGGGAGGAAACTTTGGTGGATGACAAGTGAAAGCAAGGTCATAGCGCGCCTCTGGTGAAAGATTGGAAGGCAATGACAGTTTTTTAAACTTCTCTGTCAATTTATGTTTTAATTCAGCCGCTGCTTCACATATGGTTCGACTAAGATCATCAGGTCTATACGCAGTTTCAAAATATTTTTGAAATTTCTGTATTTCCTTAATATGTCGTTGAATACCTTTTTTGGTCCGATCCTGCACAAAAGCAAAAGCATTTGTCAAATGTGTAGCAAAAGCAGCTACATCGAAAAATTTGTTGGAATAATAATCCTTCCACCATTCATCAAACTCAGGAGTGCATAAGAATGATGGTCGAAAAATAACTGGTCGAATGTCGAGAGAAGCATCAGCTAGTTTCTTCGACAGCTCTTTGCCTTCGTCTTCAGTGTGAAGGGAGTTGTAAAAGATGATGGATCCCTTTTTGGGAAATATGGGTTGAGGTTTGATTTGGATTAGACCAAACTGTCTAGAGACAAGGTTGGGTTGATAAACTATCAAAGCAATTTGATGTTTAGTAGTGGTACGGTAAGAAAAGAGGAGCCTAGGGGTTAAGAATGATTCCCAAACATTCAGAAATGTATTTTCGTCCTTTTGCATCTCCAGAGGCAGTTGTTGGGTAAACCATTTAGGTCCAATCTTTCTATCAGCAAAAGGTGCCATAGTCGAAGCAAATTGATACCTTTTAGCAAACATCATAACATAGCTTTTAAAAGCTTGTCGAAGGCTGATTCCTTCGTCAGTTGGCGTTAGTAGCACTAACCTTGGCCATTCGACAGTCCTATCGCTTACTTCTTCTTCATCTATTTCTGGTGCTACAGGCAGATTGGCTTCAAACGTGGCATTAAGCCATAATTGCAAGAGCCAAAAAGGGCCTGATAAGTTGATTTTCCCTTGGGTTTTGGTGTTCTTTAAGAAATGTACACTCTCACTCAGAGATTCATAGAGATTCGCCAGAATCATTTCGCTCAAACATAGTTTCGTGCCTGCATGAAGCTGATTGGCTATGGTAATAAATCTCTTGGCAACTTGAAGAGAGCGAGAACAGAACACATATTTGGACAGCCATAATGTCAAAAAGGCTATATGTTCGACATCTAAAACTTCAGTGGTACTCTTATCATGGTAATAGGACATGAATAAGGAGTATGGGGCAAGGCTAGTCTCGAAGGCAATGGTATCTTCACTTAAGACAGTAGGGTCGAAATCTATACCATTGGGGTGAAGACCCACAATGGCTGCTGCGTCGAAAAGAGTAGGCGTAACCATCCCACAAGGAAGGTGGAAGGTGTTGTAAGTACTATCCCAAAAATAGAGAGAAGCCAAAAGCATATTTGGACAGATATTGGGTCCTACTCTCGACAACTGGATAAGGTCGAAAATGCCTACTTCTTTCCAAAAAGACCCTTTAACTTTTTCGATTTTATCTAACCAAGATATGTAGTCAGAAGGATCTTTCGACCATGGGCAGGTTCTAAATATCCTGGGAAAATTCAAATAGGCTAAGTCCAACTCTCCAATATCTGTCGAACTTGATGAATCTTTCTGTTCTACAACTTTCTCTTTAGGCTGAGGTTTTCTTCCAGCGCCTATGGGTTTTGTGTGAAAGTAAGATGGAAAAAACTCTCTTAAACGCTCTGGTTTAATCTCTAGGTTCGGAAGGGGACCTAACATAGCGTGATAATTTCCAGAAATAAGAACAGGGATTAGTACCTGAGATTTATAGATGCAGTCTTTTTCCTTTTCATTTGGAGGTTCCGGAACATACTGTTGATTTCCTATGGTCATTGGCCCTTTTAAATCATGCACGGGAGGAAAAGATAAGTCTTGTTTCTTCTTGGAGTGTTTACTGCTTGAGGGTTTTTGAGGCGCCATTGCTGAAAAAACTGAAGAAGATTTCTCAGAAAATGTGAAAAGCTTGAGAAATGGGTATGAAAAAAGGAAATCTGAAACGTGAAAAGGTTTAAAGAACAGGTTTATGGGTATTTATAGGAAGAAGATGTTGAAACGTTTTTGGTAATGGTGTTAGTGGGACACGTGGCCATCTCTGATAGAAATAATGAAGAGATAGAAGTTGAAAAGAAACCATGATGTGAGGAAATGATGGAAGTAGACTGTGAACGTGGGCTAGACGTGACATTTTGGAGAAAGTGTAATGATGAATCTGCATTGGAAATTGAGATTATCAGAATTACATTTAATGAGGTTTAAGTGACATGGCATCAAAGCACTGATTGACAACAAATGACTGTTTCTCCTAGAACAAACAGTCGAAACGTCTTTGCTGGGGGGCAATTTGTATACGTGCGTTTTCGACGCCATGAGATTTGGTGTAAAAGTGATGTTTTCGACAAATGATGACATGGGTTGGAACGATTTGATTAGTATGGTTCGACACTTCGACAAAATGGAGGTTTCGTCATTTCGACAAAGATATTTGCAACTAGTAAGATACTTTCGACAAAATCCTGAAGGAAGACGTCATTTCGACTTAAAAGTAAATTTGAATTTAAAAGGTTGTGACGATTGGCAGAAGACGCGTGGAAGCATCTGGCGAAAGGAGGAAAGCCATGTGTCGTAGTTTTAGGATTTAGTCGTTAATGACAGTTATGTTATTTGTGTATATATAGGGTAGTTATTATCTAAAAAGGGTGTGAAAAATTACTTATACAAAATTCCTGAAAACACTCAAAGTACCCGTGTGAGAGAAAAGAGTCACATTTGGAAAATGTATGTGTAAACAAACACCAATTCTTTCAAAGTTTATTTTATAAAGTTCAAAGTTCTTTACCGATTCCTTTTATGTTTTCCAGTCATTTATCTTTCTGCACTTTCTACTTTTCGACACTTTACATTTCATCAGTTAACTTCTGCCATTTACTTTATCTTGTTAAATTTACATCTACGTAGCATTGTAATCAACACATCTCGACGTAAAACACTTAGAGAAACAGAACTGAAAGATATGGAAGTAATTTTAAACATCTTCAAGACCATCTAGATTTGCACATGTCCTAGGATTTGTGTGGTTGATCCTGCAAGTAACCCAATTCTACACGTTTTGGTAAACCAGAGGTTGTTCGCCAAATTTCACAGCGAACAGTGGGAAGTTTGGACGTTGCGGTTCACATTTTTGTCAGCAGAGGTTATGATCATTGGAGGTCCTTTATTAGCATGACAAGGTTTAGAAGAAGACTATGTCCATGCTATCATCCCATCACTCTCGACACTGAACAGAGACAACCGATTCAAAGTGCCGCGAATTTGGATTTTCACGTTGTGCAGGTCTGCTTAGTTTGATTTGGATGCTGGTGTTGTAGTTGTTATTCCGTTGCCGTTTTATGTTGTTGTTGCTATTCTCCATTGTGTTCTGTTTTCACCTGGCAGCTTTGTATATTTTTCTTATAATGTTTATTTTATGACTTAGCTTTATCAAGATCAAAGTTGCTTGTAAAGTAAGATGCAATGACATGAATTATTTGGAATGTGATTACCATGTATTTGCATTAGAAATTGATTGTAAAAATTTGGTTGGGATAATATTGCTAGGAACATTTCCTGATATTACTGCCATAGTGCTATTAAGTTGGTTAGTAGCTTTGATACATGACTATTATTGGATTTTTGGCTAAGTGGACATTTAATGTGGATTTGAATATGAATGCATCAATTAGAGTGGATTGGACAAGATTTTAAGCAAATGGATCTTGGTTTTTACTAAACGGTGTAGCACCTCAAATTTGCACCCTCCATTCATTCATTCATTTCATTTTTAGGTCATTAACATTTCAGTGACATTACATTAACATTGCATAGTACATTGCATCCCATCAGTCAAGACTGGTATCAAGAGGATTCATCTGTGCAAAAGGCAAGGCATTTCCATGAGAAAAAAGGCCCTATGGTTGTTCTAGAGAGCTTACATGAATCAAGGTTCATTTTGAAGCAACTTGACCAAGTGTTAGAGGCTCAAGGTCATCGGTACATGTCCAAGTCATCTGAGGCCCATAAAAGTCAACTGCAAGTCAACTGAGGGCTAGGAGGTGGAGAAATGGTTTGAGACACTTCATTCATGTCCCAAAGAGGTTCATTCATCATGACAAGTGTCTACATTGAAGATTTTGAAGCCAGATCAAAAGTTTCCCAAAATGGAAAGTGACCTGTAATTTCAAGTTTCCAAAAATGGCAAGTTTTTGGACCAACTTCAACTCAACTTTCCAACATCAAAGAAGCTTCAAATGAATTTTTGTCCAACATGAAAGTTGAAGATGTTTCTCTCCCATTTCCAAAAAGTTCAAGATCATGAATTTATGATGAATGGTTGAGGAGATATGATCAAATCATTGCCAAGTGTGCATGGAACTTCAAGAGGACATAACTTTTGACTCATTACTCCAAATGGAGTGCTCCTTTTTGCAAAATTCTTCTCATGACATGAACTTTCCAAATCATTCATCATATTGCATGAAATTTCATCACATGATCACTTGCATTTTCATGCCCATTTTGGAGGGAAAATCATGAATTCAAAATTGGTGCATCATATGGAGTTTTTAACCATTCCAACATGTTCATAGGAGGATTTTAAGTGAAATTGCATGGCCATTATTACTGTTCACGTGCATGTTGCATGCATGGGGTGAAAAAACCAAATTTTGCACTACACCTCATTTTTGAATTAAAGTTTCATTAGCCAAGTTAAGTGTGACTAGGAAATGGATTAAGCCAGCATATAAATAGATAATTGTAACAGAATTTTCACAATGACACAATTCTAGATCTAGATCCAAAATCTCCCTCCAAATTTTCTCTCCACCATAATTCAAAAATTCTTCAAAGAACACTTGATTTTTATTGCATATTCTGTTTTCTTGATCATGTTTTGGTAGAATTCAAGCTTTTGATTGATGAAATTGGTGAAGAATCAAGCATCTCCATACATGAGCATGAACATGGAGCTTTGAGTTTAAGCTAGATCCAATTTGTTTCAAGCTTCCAGATCAACTTCAGAGGTGTTAACAAGGTTGATAGAAGAGGTTTGGATGCTGCTGGACACTTGAATCTACCACTGCCATTGTTGAAGCTTCAAGAAGGTCAAAATTTCGCGCATCTTAATTCTTATTTCTATTGCCCTAGTCTTGTAGTGCTTGTTCTCCTGATTACACTGATATAAAATTCTTGAAAAACGGATAAGAATTGAGTGAGATACATGAGATTAAAGTTTGAATGTTCATATATGTTCTTCATCGATTTGCATGATTCATTAGGTTTTAGGATGAAATAATTGTAGATTTGGTTTCCTCATGTCAAGACGATTCGTTTGGTATATGGCTTTGCAAAATCTGGAAAAAAATGGTGATGTTACTGTTCACCGCCACCGTCTTCATGAGGAAGACGGTGGTTTCCACCATGCGCCACCTTGTGTGCAGCGCTAGGGTTCTTGATGAAGAACGCGCCTGGAACATCTTTTGATCCGCGTTACCCCCTTCGATCCCAGCCTAGCGTGTTTCTGTTCTTTTTTTCAGTTTAATTCCATTAGCCTGAAACGACGTAGTTTTGTAGCGCGCCTGAAACATGCTTCGAATGTGGCCTGTGACAATTCCACATTTTATTAATTCATTTTCATTATTTCATGTTATTTCAATTTTAATTTCATTTTTTTCATGAACTTCAAAAAATGATGAAAAATAGTAGAATAATCCAATTAATTACAGGTTTTTTGCTACATGATCCTTGAAATGTCTTCTATTTTTTGATGCAAATTTCTGGAATTGTGCCTGGCTGGATTTTGAATGGTGCTAGATTCTTTGAACATGTATTCTTTTGTGACATTGCCTTATTCTTTCCATTGTGAAATGCTTGATATTGGTCCAAATGCCATGAAATTTTGCATAATGATTCTTAACATGTTAATGGACTTGTGTGATTTTATTTGGCATTTTTTGCTATTATCTCCACTGTTTGGGACACATGTACTTTAGGTGTGACAATTTGTGTCACACAATTGGATGATCAATTTGTGCATTTTTATGTCCATATCAAATGAGCTTCTCTGTTTATGATTTTTGGTATGTTGATTCTATTGGACATGTTGTATGCTCACAAAAATTTCCAGAATTGTTTATGTCATTTCTGTTTTGATGTGGAATTTTTATTCATGATGATCACTGGTGAGCTTTGAATTTGCCCGTTGCTTTCTCTTGCACATGAAATGGATTTTCCTAATGCTTTTGACTTGGTCCTTTTTAGGACATGTTCATGATTGATTAAAGTTGCTTTGTGTTGAGTGTTAGCTCCTGTTTTGAATTTTTTCCCCACTTTTGACCCTAGGCTTTGACCTAGGGGTTTGAACTCACATTTGAGTTGTGCATTTCAGGTTCAAGCTCCTAGTCTTGATGGATGATGTTGATCTCATAAATTGAGATGCAAAATGATGTGTTCCACTAACATTTGCTGTTTTGTAGGTTCTTTGAATGATGAAACAATTTGAGTTGCTTGCCTCTTAGGCCTTATACTATTTGTTTGTCTGAATACTATACTGATTGTTTGGTTGTTTACACAGGTACTTTAGCCACTTTAACTCATTATTTGAGTTGCTTTGCTTTGCTTGTGGTTGGCATACCACTTAGGTAATTTCCTATTCTTCATGTAGTCTGGAAGACTTGTCATGTTACTTTGGCAGACACCTGTCTGAAGCCCTCCTTAAGAGGCAATGTTTGCGCTTGTTTATTTTTGTGCCTTGTACAGTTAAAGACCTCCTAAGTGAAGAGGCATTGGCAGATACAAGGGATGTGCAATCCATCCCCTGCTATTCAATTGTGTCTTTCATCTTGCTCACACCATGTGTTGATGTACTTTGAATAAAAACCCAAGATCTTGTGTCAGTCATTGTGGAATAGAGTCCCACATTCTGGACTCCCACACTTTCATTGTTTGAAGCTCTCCCAGGCCAGGGATAAGAGCTGTGAGGTCTTACCCTCATTTCCTATTTCATCTGCTTCACCCTAACTTTTAATGTTAGGGTTAAGAGCTCAAAACACCCCTTCCAGTTGGCTTGTTTGTCGAGGTTGATTTGACCCCTTGACTAAAGCCCAGCCTTGTATGAGCCACTTGTTTGCATATAGTGTGTGTGCTTGCTCTCTTGTGCTTGTGCTTGCTTGATTGATGTTTAGGCTAGCTTGCTTCCTGTGCGAGTTAGGACTAGAGACCTCAACGTAGGGATCGTATGCATGACAACTTCTAGGCTCGAGTCGTAGTCTCCCTAGTAGCTTGTTATCTCCCTAGTCTCTGGTTAGGTTAGAAGTTTTTCCCTGTTAAGGGGAACTACGTCGCCCTGATCCTCATACCAGATGAGGTACATAGGCAGGAGATGAGCTGATCTCTCCGGGCGCCCTTTTTCTTTTTCAACCCTCTTGTTTGCTTGTTGGAGTCTGACGTAAGCCCAACGATTGGCAGTTGGTTTCCTGTGTGTGGTTGTGTGTTGGAGTCTGACGTAAGCCCAACGATTGGCAGTCAGTTTCCTGTGTGTGTTCTGTTTAGCGTGCGTTAGCCGAGCTACGAGTGCTCTGATTCTTTCTCTGGTTAGAGAAGATACGTATGCATAGGATGCGATGTCCTAGCGAGCACGTCTCCCATATCCCCGAACTACGTCGACTCTGATGTTTGTGTCTGACAAACTACGTAGGCCCATGATGCGATATCCTGCCGAGTCCATTTCTTCCGTCTGTCATCTGTGTTTCCCTCCAATTTGTGCAGTCTTGAGCAGTTATCTAGCAACCTTTCTTCTATCCTTTCTGAGCGTGGATCCCATCGAGTACGATGGATGCGTAGGGGTGCTAATACCTTCCGTTCGCATAACCGACTCCCGATCCTTGCATCTCTGGTCGCGAGACCATTCCTTTCCAAGTTTACTTTGAGCGTTTCCTTTCCCTCCTTTTGGGATAAATAACGCACGGTGGCGACTCTGTGTCTTTTTCCCGCCGGTTTTTCGCGTAATGCGACAGCTGGCGACTCTGCTGGGGATAAGATAGAAGTTGACCTCTTGTTGGTCCATCTTCCCTAAGCGAGTCAATCCTAGCGCTCTCTAGGAGAGTTTTGTGGTTGCTTTTACTGCTTTATTTATTGCATTTATGTTTATCATGCTGTGATTGTATATATATGCATTATGTGTTTGCATGCATCATATTATCATTAGGCTGGTTGCGTATCTGTCTCTCTGTGGGGTGGGAGTTACAAGAGGTAAGAGGCCCAATACCCAGGCTATGAGTGAACTTTAGGACACCTAGGAATAGAGTGATTCATGGGAAGCGGGTGGTATAACGCCACTTAGCGGAACATGGTATCACGAGCAGTTCAGATCCTGATGGGGTATTATCGTTGCATACATCTGGTGTGTATATGATGATATTCTTGAAAGGGTTGTTTATCTTGCGTTTCTCTTGACCTTACCCTGGCTTAGATGACACCCGTGAGTGGGGCGGGAATGAATCATTTTACAGGTACTGTTGGTGACTTGATCTGTTGGTGATCGTACCCTGTTGGTGACTTCTGTTTGGTCCTGTTGGTGACTTGGTTCTGAAGTATGGGTTCCAGATGACCTTGGGTTCCAGATGATTTTGATCTGTGGTTTCCGGTTCCGAATTCATGCCGAAGCTCTGATCCTGTGCCTTGTGATGCACAACCAGCCAATCATAGTTGCATCATTTGCATCATAGCATGTTTATTTTCAAAAAAAAAAAAGTAAAAAAAAGTGAAAAAATGAATGATGAAAAATGCAAAAAAGGAAAAGTTAACCCGCATACGCATATCCTTTTCCAGGATCATTCATGATAAAACAGCATCCGCATCATACGCATCATATACATATCATTCTTGCATTACAGATGTTCTTGAAGAGACTTCTCATTCTAGTTCCTGTCTTAGGAAGGATTGTTGATCGTCGTCCGCACCGCTACGCGACAAGACTGAATCAACAGAGAAGTATGGACCAAGTTCAAGCTGAGTTGGCAGAAATGAGGGCTAACATGGCCCAGTTTATGAGCATGATGCAAGGGGTTGTACAAGGGCAAGAGGAGCTGCGAGCCTTAGCCCAGAGACAGGAAGTTGTGATTCCACCGGTCAACCGTGCTTCACCAGAGGGGGTCCCTGTTAATGACAATGTTGCTTCCACTATTCCTGTCAACAACTATGCTGTGGGTGATGAATTGAGGGGTATTAGGATCAATGGACAACCTATTGCTGCAGAGACTATTAATGTTCGAGCAACCCGTGCTCCAGTTCGTCATCCTGCTCCGTTAGTTGACAGACAGGAGGATATGTTTACTCTCCTCAGTGAGGATGATGAAGTTGTGAGAACTGAAGAGAGGGATAGGAAAGTTGATGCCCTAGCTGAGAAAATCCGCGCCATGGAGTGTCAGAACTCTTTGGGGTTTGATGTAACCGATATGGGTTTGGTTGATGGGCTGAGGATCCCTTATAAATTCAAGGCGCCATCCTTTGATAAATATAATGGCACTTCTTGTCCTCGCACCCATGTGCAGGCTTATTACAGAAAAATCTCAGCATATACAGACGACGAGAAGATGTGGATATACTTTTTCCAAGACAACCTGTCTGGAGCGTCCTTGGACTGGTATATGGACTTGAGGAGAGAATCCATTAGAAGCTGGAGGGATTTGGGTGAAGCCTTCTTGAGGCAGTATAAGCACAACATGGACATGGCTCCGAGCCGAACTCAGCTGCAGAGCTTATTCCAAAAATCTGGTGAAAGTTTCAAGGAGTACGCCCAGAGATGGCGTGAGTTAGTTGCAAGGGTGCAACCTCCGATGCTGGAGAGAGAGCTGACCGATATGTTTATTGGGACGCTACAAGGAGTGTTTATGGACCGTATGGGGAGTTGCCCGTTCGGTAGCTTTTCCGATGTGGTTATCTGTGGAGAGAGGACTGAAAGTCTTATCAAAGCAAGGAAGATTCAAGATTCTAGTTCTTCATCTTCCAGTTCTAAAAAGCCATCCTCTGGGGCACCCAGAAGGGGAGAGGGTGAAACAAATGTTGTGCACCGTCGGAGGAGTGTGAACAGAAGACAATATCGTCAGGTTGCTGCTGTGACTATTCCAGCAACTCAACCCCAACAGCAAAGAAGGCCAACTCAGCAATATCAACATCAACAACATCGTCCTCAACAGCAGGCTTACCAGCCTCACAATGATAATCAAGCTAGTACGAGTAATGAGAGGAAGAAGATCATTTTTGATCCGATTCCTATGTCGTATGCAGAACTGTATCCCTCTTTGATAGAGCGGAACTTGATTACTCCCAGAGACCCGCCGGCTATACCCGTCAACCCTCGGTGGTGGTATAAGCCTGATCAGCATTGTGTGTATCATTCGGGTGCTCCTGGTCATGATGTGGATAGTTGCTTTCAGTTGAAGAATAAGGTTCAAGACCTTATGAGATCAGGTATTCTGAGCTTTGAGAACTTATGTCCCAATGTTAATCGAGCTTGAAGACAACAAGTCCCGGGCTGGCGATGACTTTTCTTCTGAGGTCTTCAACGAAAAAGGTTTGTTCAAGAGTGGAGGTTTTATCCACGTCAATCAGAGTGGGGAAGCTGATGATGCAGAGGATACTGACATTTGTCATCCCTGGCGGGATCTGCCACCATTGGGTCGCTGTGGGTGTTCCTACAGTCGTTCATAAGTCAGAGTAATAATCACTTTGTTTAAAAACCCTTCTCCCATGCCAAAAGGAGAAGTGATGACATTGTTGGCAACATTTGTGCAATGATATTTTCATTCAAATAAAGCATGGTAAAATATTTGTTTTTCCATTTGTTTTCCCTTTTCGCTTTTTGCATGAAATTGGTGATCACAAAAAACCCTAAAAACAAGAATAAAAGCAATCTTTTCATCTGCATAATGATTGCCTTGTTTGATTTCCAAAAAGCTTTTCATATCAAAATCATTATGCAGGTTGATTCTAAAACCCATTGAACATAATGATCCAACGCCATCTCCCAATTTTGAATTCCCTGTATTCGAAGCAGAGGAAGATGATGTTGAAAGGATTCCTGACGAGAGTTCCCGACTTCTTGAGCAAGAAAAGAAGATCACTCAGCTGCATCTCGAGAATCAGCAAAACAGTCAAACTGGGGCATTACAAATGTAATAAAAAAAAGAGAGGGGGTTGAAAAATCAAAATCAAAATCAAAATCAAAATCAAAATCAAAAGAAAAAGAAAAAAGAAAGAAAGAAAGAAACAAAAGAATAATAGCACCCTCAAATCCCAAGTTGACTGATGCTGAATGGATTCAGAGTCGTTACGATCAAGTGAATCTGATCGAAAAGAAGAGATTAACTGCCATGTGTCATGGTCAGTTATATCAGCAGAGAAAGCATTCGATAAGAAGGTCAAGCCTCGTGTGTTCCGAGAAGGTGACCTCGTGCTTAAGAAAGTCGTGTCTTTCGCACCCGATTCCAGGGGCAAGTGGACTCCAAACTATGAAGGTCCATATGTTGTCAAGAGAGCCTTTTCAGGTGGTGCTTTGACACTTACAACAATGGACTGGGAGATTTCACTCGTCCTGTGAATTCAGATGCAGTCAAGAAATACTTCGCCTAAAAAGCAGAATAGCTCGCTAAGTCGAACACCCGAGAGGGCGACTTAGGCAAAAAGGAGCGTCTCGGTGGATTGAAAACCCGAAAGGGCGATCCAGGTAAAAGTTAGAGACATTGAAAAAAAAAAGAATTTGCATCCCGCTAGATTGAGTACCTCACACTGGGGCAATCTAGGCAAAAATTAGGGATTTGGAAAGTAACTACATCCTGACAAGACTGTGTTCTACATCTGTCATCCGCCAGAAAGTTCTCGATCGTCGTCGACTGAAGCTTCGAATACATCGAAATTCGGAATTGGTAGAGAAATGGTCATTATGTTCAATGTAACCCTCTTCCAATATATATCACCGATTTCAGAACTTGTACAGATCTATGGAGTCTTGCCATTTGCAGACTACCATTCCATCAAATCAATTTGAGCTTTTATCCAATTATTTACACTCTTATTTATTTCAACTCAACAAATGTTTTGCATGTCTTAATTGATAAAGTATCATTGTTTTCAAAATAAACAAATCTTTCACAAAATTGTTCTTAAACAAAGTGAACATTCACGATGATGGAAGGATACTTATGAGATCTGCAGTGCTCTCCCAAGGGTGGTATGATTCCCAACAGGGTAAGACTTGTGTTCATATCTCTGACATAACTGTATATTTTTCCTGTAGAACCTTTCATGGTTTCTCCTCAGCGAGGGTGCTCAGTGCAGTGTTGTTCGAAGTTGTTCATCTTCATTTCTCCGACAGTGCAACATTCTTCCTCCAAGCCCTATTAGCCCCTATTGTGGTACATCTCCAGTGGAGTGTTGTTTGAGCCCTATGGTGGGTCATCCCCAGCAGGTTGCTGTTTGAACAGTTTTGTGGGCCAGTTCCCAAGCAGAGTGTTTGTTGAAGATTTCAACTTTCTTCTCTCCAGCAGAGCAGTCTTCTCCTCGCCCCAACATGGGTGCCTTTCTGTGAAGATTCGGTATTTCGTGGATTGACATCCCAGTACTCCATCATTTCCTCGGATAGATCCCCAGCGGAGTTGTTGGCATGATGACCTTTATCAATGCCTATCTATCCCCACCAGAGATCTGGTTGCTTTTTGGTATCTTTGACCCCCAGCATGAGTTGTTGTTGTGGCAGTGTCTGCCTGTGCTATGAACTCTTTTCTCCGGTTGTGACGGACGATCCCTCTGGCAGCCTCTTGTGGCCTTCCTCCCCTGCAGGATGGTGTTGTCCCCTAATATCCCAGTCTCTGGCAGATCTCTTTTGCTCTCGGATGATCTTTTGGCTTTCCCTCTGGAAGGGTAGTACTGGGTGGTTGATCCCTGGACCTATGTGTGTTAGACATGTCTGTTTGTCAGCATTCATCATGCATAATGCATATACGCATAATCATAGCATTCAGATATTCATGTTGCATCTTTTGCCATATATCTGTTGATTGTTGTCTCCTGCTAATTGGTGATACAGATCTCCCTAGTAGATCTCCCCAAGTAGATGTTGGTGTGTCTGATCTCTCCATATAGAGTCAGCCCCTTAGGCAGAAAGTGTCTGCCATTTCTTTCTGCACTCCCCACTGAGTTATATCCTCGTGGATGACGGTTGTTTCCGTTCCCTCCCTGCACACATAACGGGATGGGTTTTCCTTATTGAGTTCTTTCCTCATTAGGATGAGTCTTGATTCAGTGTGCCTTTTTGGATCGATCCTAAATTGGCTTCCTATTGGCTGTCTCTTGTGCTTCCCTGTGGTATAAATGAATAGTTGCTCACTAACCGACACTCATTCATCTTATCCTCAGTGGAATTTGTTGGCTTCTACCTACTAACCGGTAGTTATAAGTCCTATCTACTAACCGGTAGTTGTAAGTCCTATCTTTACGGTCTTCTACCTACTACCCGGTAGTTGTAAATCCTATTTTCCCCCATTCTGTTCCTCAGCAGATTGTTGTGGTCTTCTACCTACTAACCGGTAGATGTGAACTCTCTTTTCTCCCCTTTGTGGAGTCAACACTTGTGCTCATCCTAGTCGATGACGGTTACTTTTCCGTGGTTTTCTACCTACGAACCGGTAGATGTAATCCCCTCTTTGCGGTTATCATTATCCAGTTTCGGTATTGATAGTCCTTTTCCCTTTTGGATATTTGCTTTGATTAAGCAATCTTATCCCCAGCGGGTCGTCCCCTTCCTTGTGGATAATTGTTCTGAGTAATCAATTTTATCCTCAGTGGGTCCTCTTTCATTCACCATTTGCCGATAATGTTTGTGGTTTCCCCTTTTGATTGGTCATCTTTACATACTTAGTCTGGTATCCCGATGCCTTTCTTCTCGGTTGATTTATCCTTTGATAACCTACAACCCGGTTATGGATAATCTTCCATGCGAGAGTATTATCTATGTTTTGACGGCTATAGATAATGCATCTCATGCACTCTTCGGTTGAAGCCCTTCGTGTTTCCCCAGTCGAGTAAGATTCGTTGTCCCTTTGCGGAATCGAATATTCATTCTACCCCAGTTGTTTGGATAATTGCCTTGTTCGCGCAATTTATCCCCAGTGAGTCATCTCTCGTCTACCCTGTTGTTGTTGGTAACAATTGTTTCTCTTTTCGGTCGATTTATCCTTTGACAACCTACAACCCGATTATGGATGATCTTCCATGCGAGTATATTATCTACGTTTTGACGGCTATAGATAATATATCTCATGCGCTCTTCAGTCAAGGTCTTGTCCTTCCCAGTGGAGTAAGATTCGTATTCCTTGTGGAATCGAATATCCATCCTTTAACAAGTTTGCTTTCGCTCTCTTCAGGATGATGAGTGTTTTGGAACACACACCAATTCACGATTTCGGTTGATTTATCCTTTGACAACCTACAACCCGGTTATGGATGATCTTCCATGCGAGTATATTATCTACGTTTTGACGGCTATAGATAATATATCTCATGCACTCTTTGGTTGAACCCTTTGTTTGTTTCCCCAACTGAGTAAGATTCGTATTCCTTGTGGAATCGAATGTCCATCTTTTAACAAGATTGCTTTTCTAGCTCTCTTCAGGATGATGAGTGTTTTGGAACACAAACCAATTCACGCCTTGGTCGGTCACCTGTTATATGCCTACAACCCGGTATCCTTGGTGTTCCTTCCTGTCTGCTCCCTATTGCGACCTTGGTCCCCCTGTGGAGTCAGATTTTCCTGAGTCGAAGTATGCCTCTTCAGGTTTTCCTCAGATGTTTTTGGTTGATTGATATCTCTCACCCGTGCACCGATCTTAGATATTCTTTCTTCCCGAGCTTGTTACCTACTAACCGGTAACACCTCACCCCTTTCTTGCTTCCCCAAGAGAGTATTTTCTAGACAATTGTTGTTGTGTTGGCGTCTTCCCCAATACCTGCATGTTCCCGGCAGGGACATCTTGTTCAGATCTTTCCTATGCGTCCGTTGGCGTCTAGTCGTGGTTTCTTTCTCCCATTCATCCATTGATGTCTGGTTGAGTCCTTCCTATGCGTCCGTTGGCGTCTAGTCGTGGTTTCTTTCTCCCATTCATCCGTTGATGTCTGTTTGAGTCCTTCCTATTCGTCCGTTGGCGTCTAGTCGTGGTTTCTGTCTCCGGAAAAAAAAATCAAAATCCCCAGTAGAGTCATTGGTAAACGTCTTGTCGGGTCCAGTAATAAATATCAAATCCCCATTGGAAGATGCCATTGGTGAACATTCTTTTCTTTGCTTCATCCCCCGCATAGTGCAAATTCCAGGTTCTTTTGGTATTCAATCTCTGATTACCTTGAAAGTATGATAGCCATTGCTCTCATCCGTTCAGGTTCTCAGTTGATTGAATAAGGGCAGATGTAGCACCTCAAATTTGCACCCCCCATTCATTCATTCATTTCATTTTTAGGTCATTAACATTTCACTGACATTACATTAACATTGCATAATACATTGCATCCCATCAGTCAAGACTGGTATCAAGAGGATTCATCTGTGCAAAAGGCAAGGCATTTCTATGAGAAAAAAGGCCCTATGGTTGTTCTAGAGAGCTTACATGAATCAAGGTTCATTTTGAAGCAACTTGACCAAGTGTTAGAGGCTCAAGGTCATCAGTACATGTCCAAGTCATCTGAGGCCCATAAAAGTCAACTGCAAGTCAACTGAGGGCTAGGAGGTGGAGAAATGGTTTGAGACACTTCATTCATGTCCCAAAGAGGTTCATTCATCATGACAAGTGTCTACATTGAAGATTTTGAAGCCAGATCAAAAGTTCCCCAAAATGGAAAGTGACCTGTAATTTCAAGTTTCCAAAAATGGCAAGTTTTTGGACCAACTTCAACTCAACTTTCCAACATCAAAGAAGCTTCAAATGAATTTTTGTCCAACATGAAAGTTGAAGATGTTTCTCTCCCATTTCCAAAAAGTTCAAGATCATGAATTTATGATGAATGGTTGAGGAGATATGATCAAATCATTGCCAAGTGTGCATGGAACTTTAAGAGGACATAACTTTTGACTCATTACTCCAAATGGAGTGCTCCTTTTTGCAAAATTCTTCTCATGACATGAACTTTCCAAATTATTCATCACATTGCATGAAATTTCATCACATGATCACTTGCATTTTCATGCCCATTTTGGAGGGAAAATCATGAATTCAAAATTGGTGCATCATATGGAATTTTTAACCATTCCAACATGTTCATAGGAGGATTTTAAGTGAAATTGCATGGCCATTGTTACTGTTCACGTGCATGTTGCATGCATGGGGTGAAAAAACCAAATTTTGCACTACACCTCATTTTTGAATTAAAGTTTCGTTAGCCAAGTTAAGTGTGACTAGAAAATGGGTTAAGCCAGCATATAAAGTTTCACAATGACACAATTCTAGATCTAGATCCAAAATCTCCCTCCATATTTTCTCTCCACCATAATTCAAAAGTTCTTCAAAGAACACTTGATTTTTATTGCATATTCTGTTTTCTTGATCATGTTTTGGTAGAATTCAAGCTTTTGATTGATGAAATTGGTGAAGAATCAAGCATCTCCATACATGAGCATGAACATGGAGCTTTGAGTTTAAGCTAGATCCAATTCGTTTCAAGCTTCCAGTTCAACTTCAGAGGTGTTAACAAGGTTGATAGAAGAGGTTTGGATGCTGCTGGACACTTGAATCTACCACTGCCATTGTTGAAGCTTCAAGAAGGTCAAAATTTCGCGCCTCTTAATTCTTATTTCTATTACCCTAGTCTTGTAGTGCTTGTTCTCCTGATTACACTGATATAAAATTCTTGAAAAACTGATAAGAATTGAGTGAGATACATGAGATTAAAGTTTGAATGTTCATATATGTTCTTCATCGATTTGCATGATTCATTAGGTTTTAGGATGAAATAATTGTAGATTTGGTTTCCTCATGTCAAGACGATTCGTTTGGTATATGGCTTTGCAAAATCTGGAAAAAAATGGTGATGTTACTGTTCACCGCCACCGTCTTCATGAGGAAGACGGTGGTTTCCACCATGCGCCACCTTGTGTGCAGCACTAGGGTTCTTGAAGAAGAACGCGCCTGGAACACCTTTTGATTCGCGTTCCCCCCTTCGATCCCAGCCTAGCGTGTTTCTGTTCTTTTTTTCAGTTTAATTCCATTAGCCTGAAACGACGTAGTTTTGTAGCGCGCCTGGAACATGCTTCGAATGTGGCCTGTGACAATTCCACATTTTATTAATTCATTTTCATTATTTCATGTTATTTCAATTTTAATTTCATTTTTTTCATGAACTTCAAAAAATGATGAAAAATAGTAGAATAATCCAATTAATTGCAGGTTTTTTGCTACATGATCCTTGAAATGTCTTCTATTTTTTGATGCAAATTTCTGGAATTGTGCCTGGCTGGATTTTGAATGGTGCTAGATTCTTTGAACATGTATTCTTTTGTGACATTGCCTTTTTCTTTCCATTGTGAAATGCTTGATATTTGTCCAAATGTCATGAAATTTTTCATGATGATTCTTAACATGTTAATGGACTTGTGTGATTTTATTTGGCATTTTTTGCTATTATCTCCACTGTTTGGGACACATGTACTTTAGGTGTGACAATTTGTGTCACACAATTGGATGATCAACTTGTGCATTTTTATGTCTATATCAAATGAGCTTCTCTGTTTATGATTTTTGGTATGTTGATTCTATTGGACATGTTGTATGCTCACAAAAATTTCCAGAATTGTTTATGTCATTTCTGTTTTGATGTGGAATTTTTATTCATGATGATCACTGGTGAGCTTTGAATTTGCCCGTTGCTTTCTCTTGCACATGAAATGGATTTTCCTAATGCTTTTGACTTGGTCCTTTTTAGGACATGTTCATGATTGATTAAAGTTGCTTTGTGTTGAGTGTTAGCTCCTGTTTTGAATTTTTTCCCCACTTTTGACCCTAGGCTTTGACCTAGGGGTTTGAACTCACATTTGAGTTGTGCATTTCAGGTTCAAGCTCCTAGTCTTGATGGATGATGTTGATCTCATAAATTGAGATGCAAAATGATGTGTTCCACTAACATTTGCTGTTTTGTAGGTTCTTTGAATGATGAAACAATTTGAGTTGCTTGCCTCTTAGGCCTTATACTGTTTGTTTGTCTGAATACTATACTGATTGTTTGGTTCTTTACACAGGTACTTTAGCCGCTTTAACTCATTATTTGAGTTGCTTTGCTTTGCTTGTGGTTGGCATACCACTTAGGTAATTTCCTATTCTTCATGTAGTCTGGAAGACTTGTCATGTTACTTTGGCAGACACCTGTCTAAAGCCCTCCTTAAGAGGCAATGTTTGTGCTTATTTATTTTTGTGCCTTGTACAGTTAAAGACCTCCTAAGTGAAGAGGCATTGGCAGATACAAGGGATGTGCAATCCATCCCCTGCTATTCAATTGTGTCTTTCATCTTGCTCACACCATGTGTTGATGTACTTTGAATAAAAACCCAATATCTTGTGTCAGTCATTGTGGAATAGAGTCCCACATTCTGGACTCCCACACTTTCATTGTTTGAAGCTCTCCCAGGCCAGGGATAAGAGCTGTGAGGTCTTACCCTCATTTCCTATTTCATCTGCTTCACCCTAACTTTCAATGTTAGGGTTAAGAGCTCAAAACACCCCTTCCAGTTGGCTTGTTTGTCGAGGTTGATTTGACCCCTTGACTAAAGCCCAGCCTTGTATGAGCCACTTGTTTGCATATAGTGTGTGTGCTTGCTCTCTTGTGCTTGTGCTTGCTTGATTGATGTTTAGGCTAGCTTGCTTCCTGTGCGAGTTAGGACTAGAGACCTCAACGTAGGGATCGTATGCATGACAACTTCTAGGCTCGAGTCGTAGTCTCCCTAGTAGCTTGTTATCTCCCTAGTCTCTGGTTAGGTTAGAAGTTTTTCCCTGTTAAGGGGAACTACGTCGCCCTGATCCTCATACCAGATGAGGTACGTAGGCAGGAGATGAGCTAATCTCTTCGGGCGCCCTTTTTCTTTTTCAACCCTCTTGTTTGCTTGTTGGAGTCTGACGTAAGCCCAGCGATTGGCAGTTGGTTTCCTGTGTGTGGTTGTGTGTTGGAGTCTGACGTAAGCCCAACGATTGGTAGTTGGTTTCCTGTGTGTGTTCTGTTTAGCGTGCGTTAGCCGAGCTACGAGTGCTCTGATTCTTTCTCTGGTTAGAGAAGATACGTATGCATAGGATGCGATGTCCTAGCGAGCACGTCTCCCATATCCCCGAACTACGTCGACTCTGATGTTTGTATCTGACAAACTACGTAGGCCCAGGATGCGATATCCTGCCGAGTCCGTTTCTTTTGTCTGTCATCTGTGTTTCCCTCCAGTTTGTGTAGTCTTGAGCAGTTATCTAGCAACCTTTCTTCTATCCTTTCTGAGCGTGGATCCCATCGAGTACGATGGATGAGTAGGGGTTCTAATACCTTCCCTTTGCATATCCGACTCCCGATCCTTGCATCTCTGGTCGCGAGACCATTCCTTTCCAGGTTTACTTCGAGCGTTTCCTTTCCCTCCTTTTGGGATAAATAACGCACGGTGGCGGCTCTGTGTCTTTTTCCCGCCGGTTTTTCGCGTAATGCGACAAATGGATGATTGGATTGTATTGGGTTTGGATAAATGTTTAATGGATAAATGGATTATAATGGATATGGACTTGGAAATTAATCAGGATAATAGTGGTTTAATGGGTATGATTAATTGGATTTCTACATGGATGTGGATTAAAAATGGGAGATTATTATGAAATTGGATAAAATGGATTAGATTGAAAAAAATGGATATGGATTATGGATTGAAATATGGATTTGTGTATTGGATAATGGATTTGAGAATGTGGATAATTGGATGTTTGGTTAGAATCGGATAAAATTGGATTAAAATGGGGTCTAATGGATTGGTAATATGGACCTGGTTATGGTTTAGAATGGTTAAACAAATGAATGGACTTTGGGTAAATGGTTGACTTTGGTCAACTAGTTGACCAAAAAGTCAATAGTTAACCAAAAGTCAACTTAGGTGAAAATGTGTGAAATGATAGGTAGTGACTTGTATGGACTTGAATAATGACTCGATGAAAATTGATTTGACTGAACAACACAGCACCTTTAAATCGGCTGAAGTATGCCATGAAACTAGACTTGAAATCCAAATAAACACAACCAAGCCAACGAATACTCAACCGAGCAACCGATTGTAGCACCCTGGATGAATCTTAACTAGTGAATCAGAACCATGAATCTCAAACAGGCAACCGAATCATTTATGATGAACCAAACGAATCAGATGCAACCTCCCAGAATTAGGGTTGTCAATATGATCCCTGGTGAATACCCTTGAACCCATGATTTTATGCTTTTTCAAATGCAAGTGAAATGTGTTACGATACGATGAACATGTAGATGAGATGAATGCTTATCAGGATATGCGAATGCTCAAGGTTAGTGACCTAGATGAACTTGTGAATGGTAGGGTAAATTTTGGGGTATGACAGTAATCTACATAAGGATTAATGAAAATATAAGTATCAATAACATATTTAATTAGGCCTTTAATTAAATATGCTCCCACTATTTTACTCAAAACAAATGACCCTCATCATTTGATTTGGAAAATCCCGCTGGAAGATTTTCTAGTGGGTCGAGATCCATATTTTACTTTGTTCTAAGTCCGCGTAGGCGGATTACACAAAACTAGGTTATTTAGGTAGGAACTCCTTCCAATTGTATCTAATACAACTCTCGAAAATTTCAGTTGGGTGACTAACTCCTTATTCCAATCCATCATATGGATCATTTCCAACTCTTGCTTCTAAATATATATAATCTTATTATAATTTGTTTAGATAAGTTTGACCCATTGTTTTAGCAATTGGATATTACAATTATCCCATCGCACCTTACTAATATAGAACATGCACCTCGCGTAGGCGAAACCTACATTATCCGATACTAGTCTTGATGAGTGCTAAAACTTGGAAAGCATAAACTTAATATTTAATTTGAGGGAATTGCAATTATTTTGATCTCACCAGCTTATTTATCATATAAATCGTTTCTCACATGCATCAACATACATTCACATGCATCAACATACATAATGAAACTGTTATGGCCCCTAGCGCAATTGTTCTCCCAAGCCAATGAGAGAACCTAAACTAACCTAATAACGATCTAAGCTTCTCCAAGCAAGATCTTCAAGGTTGTCCTCCTTTGATATTGAATTCTTCTCTTTCTTCATAACATTGTCCTCCTTTGATATTTAATTCTTCTCTTTCTTCATAACATTACATTACAGAAGAAACTCGTTTTACATACGAGGGATTGAGATGAGAAAAGGAGTTACATTAAGAGATTAAAAGGAGAGGCATGACACACAGGTCATATTAAAAACCCAAAACAAAATAAAGGAAAACTAAGGCCATAACTGATCACCACAAGGCAATAATAATAAACACATTATTATTATTAATTTTAATTCTTTTAATGAATTAAAACCAAATTAAATTTCGGCGATCGATCACACTACACAGATTTTAATTCATTTGAAATCGACGTTGTTTTGCATCAACACAACTCTTGCGCAGTCACAAAACAGAAACCCTGAGAATTCTTACTCTGTGAATGTGACGACCGTCACAAGCATGTTACGACCGTCACATCCAGCTTGTTACGACCGTCACAGGCCCATGACGAACGTCACGCGGCCAAAATAACAGAAACGCCTAGAATTCTGGATTTGTGAATGTGACGACCGTCACAAAGCATGTTACGATCGTCATGTCCAGCTTGTGACGATCGTCACAGGCCCATGACGAACGTCACGCGGCCAAAATCAGCGCTTTTGAAACAGTCAACAGACGTGATCCAACAAGCCCTCAATTCATAGCTCTTTGACGACACAACCCTTGTGCTGTCACTAACCCTAATGCGCCAATTTCAGACCGTCAAACACACCTCGATTGTTGATTCAGTATGATTGATCAACAGGTCATTGCTTCACCATAGTAATGTCGGATTTCGAAGCAAATGACCATTGATCGCTCAAAGGAAAACAATCATTAAGTGTTTGAATGAACGAAACAGAAACAATATATCATATATACCGTATTTTTCATTAGGATTACTTATATCATATATATAACTTGATCGATCTCAATTGCGTAACTTATGGACGATCGATGTATCGCTGCTTCACCATACTAATGTCGGTTCCGAAGCATAGTCAACATCAATCATCCAAATCGTACACACATGATGCCAAATTTAATTACTCATTTAATTAATTGATTCATTTTGTCTTCTAATCATTTTAATACAGAAAGTAAACATCTATCCGATGCATGATTTCGTAAGTGGCTCTGATACCACTGAAGGAGATTGGCGATCCAAAACGCAACGAAATTTAAAATTTTCTCCTTTAGTGATCCTTACGAATGGGCATGATTAGTGGTAGAATAGTTACATCTTGTTACGATTGAAACCTTTGATGCAGATCTACGGAGCGATCACGAACGTTGAACGATGACAACGCCTCTACTAAGTCCACACGAATGGATTCCTTCAATCTCAGTGCTAGCTGCTACGAATGAAGGCTTTGAGTGTGTGTGTGTGTGTGTGTGTGTGTGTGTGTGTGTGTGTGTGTGAGAGAGAGAGAGAGAGAGAGAGAGAGAGAGAGAGAGAGAGAGAAAACGAAAATGCAACCGCACTTAATGCTTCTGCACAAGGGTTCTATTTATAGAACCACTTGTGTGGGCTTCAAGCTAAAAAGCCCACTTAAGTGTAAGTGGCCCATATTTTATAATATGCCAAAATCACTTAAGCGTGTGGTACCTTACCATATTTCGTATTCTACTTAAGTACACCGTACCTTACGATGTTCTACAATTCACTTAAGTGCACCGTACCTTACGGTGTTCCTTAGTTACTCTATCTCTCATCAATCCGTCCTTTGTGTGTGACCCTGTAGGTTTTCGCGACATCAGCAATTATATTAAATCACGTATTTAACATAATAAACAGTGAGCAGTATCTAGCAACACATCATTGCTACCCAAGACACGAAAATGTCATGTGATCTAACAAATCCTTCTGTGATAATACTTATGCGTATAATTACCCTTTTACCCTTATGTCTATATTGAACACAAGGCATAGACCGTGTCATCCTTGTCTAGTTCAATATTGGGCCCACAGACATTTATCCTGTTACGCAGGATGGGCAAATTCCATCTAGGTCACTCATGTCCCTCAGCATGCTTTGTGGAGTATCCATCAACTGTCTTTATGGTTATCCAGTTACGGACAATGTTTGATCAGCAATAAAGCACTCGACTCTACATCTAAGGTCCATAGTGGTTTCAGGTCAAAGGGTGGTATACACCATTATCACCATGAGAATAACTTATGACACTTTGCATAACATTCTATATAGTATTCTCATAGCGGGTCAATCCAGTATAAATACTACTCTTAACATTCATACCTATGTTTAAGACTTGATGACTCCTTATCCATGATCCATGAGATGTGATCATTAGTCTATATACATAATAGTCTTAATGCTTTAATGTTATCCCACTTCACAATAAAGCTCGACTACGGATACTTTAAGAATAGTTTCCTTATGTTTAATGTGATCTCATGATCAAGTCACAGTTGATACATTAAACGGACTAGCTATTCTAGGGACTTTATTAAACAAACATAATAAAGAAAAAGCCTTTTTATTATTAATAAATAATTCGATACAATTACCAAAAGTATTAGCCTCTAGGGCTTACACCAACAAAGAGACCCATATGCGTGTGCATTGACCAAGACACACACACACACTTCAGAAGATACATCACACACAACTACCAATGAAAATGTGACAACATATATATTTTTTAATTTGAAATTAGAAAACACACGCGAAGCAACGTCCCATTCATCGTCTTCAACCTTGAGATTTCAGAAATCCAATCCATGCATCGCACATTTCTAAGTGGAATCAAATATGGATTCCACTCAAACTATGTTCATCGTTGCCATCTCCATACTCATGACCCATTGATTGGCTCTGAGTATGAAGTATTTCACAAAAATATGAATGATAAGACAACCCTAAATAAAAAATTAAATGGTGGATGTTCAATCATCGAAGCTCAAATCATGAGGCTTAACATCAGTGAATCATAAGGAGTGAAGTGGTAACTTATTTGAAGTGAAATGGAGGGGTTAACTACCTGGGCGGAATCGGTTTCAGATGGTAGTTCTGATAGATTCGAGAAGCTCAGGTGAGGTGGTTTTAGACACTACCAATGATTCCGGTAGCTTTAGGGATGTTGAATGAAAGTGTTTGAGTGTTTAAATGGTCTTGAAAATGACTGAAAGTTGGAACTCGATACTCTATTTTTGAAGAGGAAATTGTGAGTTTGCAGTAGAGTTTTTCTGGTTTTCGAGCTTGGGAAATGAAGGGAACATGATCCCCTATTTGTAGGGAAGGTGATGGCGTGGTTTGGTAGGAGTTTTGGAGGTGATTTCTCAAAAATGGGTGGAGCCCAAAAAATGTCAAAATAAAAACTTGCTTGCTAAGTGTTGTCCACTTTTGGCCTGCAATTCCTCCCCCCCTACACACACACACCCTCACCCTCACCCACCTTTGTTATGCAGTTGTCACTCTTTTGGTGATACCATGGTGGTCCCATCATGTGCTAAGGTGGTTTTGGCTTTTAACCATTTTAGGAAAAATTGCTTTTTGGACGTAACTCGGTTTGCTCACATGTGCCTTGTTACACTTATCTTGGCTTGCAAATATGTTACACAGTGTTTGTAACATTTTTAATGTTCATATGGAAGTGAAATATCAAAGATTAGAGCCTTAAGACATGAATTGACAAGTGTTTGGCTGGTGTGGTCTGATGTATGCAACATGATGGAACCCTATCTTTGCACTTGGGCCAATTAAAATTGGCTCGTGCATTTTGAGTGAAACTTAGGCCAATTGGAATTTTTCTATATCCTTAACAATTTACAAAAAGAACCAGGCCAAAAGGAGTTGTGATATGGAAATTCCAATGTGTCGCATTACGCGAAAAACCAGCGGGAAAAGACACAGAGCCGCCACCGTGCGTTATTTATCCCAAAGGCGGGAAAGGAAACGCTCGAAGTAAACCTGGAAAAGACATGGTCTCGCGACCAGAGAAAGATGGGATCGGGAGTCGGTTATGCGAAGGGAAGGTATTAGCACCCCTACGCATCCGTCGTACTCGACGGGATCCACGCACAAAAGAATAAAAGAAAGGTTGCTAAAAACTGCTCAAACACTGCACAAGGCTGGAAGGAAACACAGGAAGACAAAAGAAACGGAAGAAACGAGACTCGGCAGGATATCGCATCCTGGGCCTACGTAGTCTGTCAGACACAGACATCAGAGTCGACGTAGTTCGGGACAGGGGAAACGTGCTCGCTAGGATGTCGCATCCTATGCATACGTATCTTCTCTAACCAGAGAAAGAATCAGAGCACTCGTAGCTCGGCTAACGCACGCCAAACAAAATGCAAAGAGGAAACAGGAAACCGACTGCCAATCGCTGAACTTATGTCAGACTCCACACAAACAGGCAAACATGGAAACCGAATGCCAATCGCTGGACTTACATCAGACTTCGAACCAACAAACACACACACAAGAAACCAACTGCCAATCGCTGGACTTATGTCAGACTCCAACACACACAAAGGGGTTGAAAAAGAAAAAGGGCGCCCGGAGAGATCATCTCATCTTCTGCCTACGTACCTCATCTGGTATGAGGATCAGGGCGACGTAGTTCCCCTAAATAGGGAAAGAACTTATACCCTAACCAGAGACAAAGGGAGACAACAAGCTACTAGGGAGACTACGACTCGAGCCTAGAAGTTGTCATGCATACGATCCCTATGTTGAGGTTTCTATCCTAACTTGCACAGGAAGCAAGCTATCCTAAACAGCACAATCAAACAAGCACAATAAAGCAAGCACACACACTATATGCAAACAATTGGGCTCATACAAGGCTAGGCTGCAGAAACAAGCCAACTGGAATGGGGGTGTTTTTAGCTCTTAACCCTAACATTGAGAGTTAGGGTGAAGCAGATGAGATGGGAGATGAGGGGTGTGCCTCATATCTCTTATCCCTGGCCTGGGAGAGCTTGAATCAAATAGAAAATGTGGGAGTTCAGAATGTAGGAACTCTTCTCCACAAATGACTGACACAACAAGATCTTGGGTTCTTATTCACAATGCATCAACACCTGGTGTGAGCAAAGTGAATGACACAACTGAATAGCAGGGGATGGATTGCACATCCCTTTTATCTGCCAATTGCCTCTTAAGAGGACTTTACCTGCTTGGCACAAAATTAAACACTCACAAACATTGCCTCTTAAGGAGGGCTTCAGATAGGTGCCTACCAATAACAGTAGGTCTTCCAGACTACATGAAGATCAAGGAATTATACCTCAGTGGTATGCAAACCACAAGCAATGCGAAGCAAGTTCAAATGGACTTAAAGCAACTTAGGTACCTGTGGAAACAGCTAAACCAATCAGTACACAGTTCAGACCAACAATCAACAGTCAGAATCAGACAGACAAACAAGTCATCATCAGACAACAATGAGTAAACCACAAGGTAAGCACAAGTGAATTATCCTCAACCTACAAAACACACAAAGGTTAGAAAATAACAACAAATGACCAAGCTTAAATGAAGGAGCAACATCAACCAAGGAGATGCACACTTGAACCTGAAATCACAACTCAAATGGTAAGTCCAAACCACTAGGTCAAAGCCCAGGGTCAAAAGAGGATCAAAAATCCAAAACAGAACCTCAAACTCAACACAAAGCATGTTTATTCACTCAAGAACAAATCCTAAAAAAGACCAAATCATAATCAATAAGCAAGTCCATTTCATGTGCAAGATAAGTCAAAGACCAATTCAAGGCATCCAAATGATCATCATGAATGAAAATTCTCAATCAAAACAGAAATGATTCAAATAATTCTGGAAAAAATCATGGGCAATTAAGACATCCACAACATCCATCACACACAAAATCAGAAACATTAGAGATTATTTGGCATGGAAATCACATTGTACAAGTTAGACAACCAAATGTGTGACACAAATTGTCACACCATGCTAACACAAGCATAAAACAGAAATGGAGCATGAGAAAAATGTCAAACCAAAGCCAAAATGTCCATCAATGTGTCTAGAATCAGCATGTAAAATGTCAAGTTCATTGGATTAAAAACAAGCATTTCATGATAGTTTGAACAAAGCAAGGTCATAAATGTACATGTGTTCAATCATCCTAGAGCAACTTAATTTTCCAGCCATGCACAACTTTCCAATTCATGATCATAAAAAACTAGACAAAACAAGGAGAATTTTGCAAAAAATTGGGATTGATTTGGATGATTTTTCAATTTGTTATGATTTTATGAAGTTGGGAGAAAATTTGGAATTTAAAAGTGAACAAAGCATGGAATAATGGAGGGAACATGTGAAAATGGATTAAAATTTGAAAACATGCGCTCGGTGGGACTCAAACCTGGTCCAGATTCAAAAATGCGCGTTAAGCCTAAAACGACATCGTTTCAACTAAAGCCCTTAGCACTGCCCAGAAATCGTAGCTAATTGAAGAACTCGTAGCTAATTCGTGGCTATTGAAGAACATTCGTAGCAAAATCTGGAAAACACATGATCTTCATCTTCTTCATGAGGTTGAAGATGAAGATGAAGATGAACTTCATACAAAATTCCAGAAAAATCCAGAAAACTCCAGAATCCAAAAATAATTACATCAACATGTAGCATTTTCCACGTATATCAAAGATCAACAAGCATTTAGTCCTAATTCATCACAACAAGCTCAAATCGAAGAAAATAAAATTGGACATCAAACTTTCAAACACACATAACTTCATGAATAATGCACCATTTCACTTGATTTTTCTACCAGAATCATCACTGAAATTCTAGTTATCAGACTTTCGATGTCACACGGGTTGTTATGACATCCAATTCTGCACAAACAAGAATTATGCAGAACTTAAAAGTAAGTGCAGTAAATAACACAAGTAATTGTTTACCCAGTTCAGTCCAACATGACCTACGTCTGGGGGCTACCAAGCCAGGGAGGAAATCCACTATCAGTAGTATTAATTCAAAGCTAAACTCACCCGTTTACAACTCTTCACTTAATCCCTACCCAATGCAATTTCAATCTTACACTAAGATCAGAGTTCCTACTCACTCCCCCTCAATCACCTTAGTGATTACTACCTTTAATCAATATTAAAGACAATTTTGAAGTCACACTTCAAACAATTCTTGATTGTGCTTAACAACTTTAATCAAGATACACAGCACTCACGCTTAAAAGCTTAGAGTGACACAACACTTACAACTCAATGAACACCCTACACCAAAGCAATCATCTACGAGATAACAGCTTGGTTTACAAGATATGTCTAATACAAGACTCACAAAAATACATCAGTGAAGTGTGATGGACACACTAAATCTTCACGCCTCAAAATCCCCAGTTCTGAATGAAGGAACGATTTCCTTTTATATTGCAGTACTTGGGCTTTGCACTTGTATTCTCCTAAATTTAAGGTCACACGAGTTCCCTTAAATTCCACATCTAGGTTACTAACAAATAGGCTATTTGTTAGGTTCATTAAATGTAGCTTGGTTGTTGATTTCCTGGATTTTCTCTCAGCTGTTGAATCCCTGAAGAATAGCCTGAGAAAAAGCTGAAACAGAAAAACTAAACAACCTACAATCTAGCATATGCTGTCAGGAATGAATGTCACAACATTCAGCTTGACATCAAGGACCATATGCTAAGTCTGTTTTTCCTGAAAACAGACTGTACAAGTTTGCTGAACTGTACAGGACCAAACTGTCAATTCTACAGTAGCAGCTTACATTAATACATGTCAAAGCATCCAATTTGACATTTATACATTTAGCCTTAAGTCAGTTCTGTTATCCTTTTGAAGAACAGACTGAGAAACATACTGAAGTGTAGCAGAACACCACTCTGTCTATTGTTCAGTATATGCTGTCAATGATGAATGTCATAACATCCAGTTTGACATTCAGATAGTAGGCCTTATGCCAGGTCTGGTATTTCCTTGATAACCAGACTGGAAATGAATACTGAGCTTTAACAGAACACCAACTGTTCTATTCCTCAGTATCTGCTGACAGGGATGAATGTCACCACATCCAATTTGACATTCAATAAATCTTGTATTAGCTAATCCTGCAGTAAGCTACTCAAGTATGTCATGACATTAGTCAAGACATCAGAGTACAGTTAGATATTCTAACCTACAATGCATTTACACAAACGCCTTCACAACATGTCATGACATCAGTCAAGACATTAGAATCCAGCTAGTGTTTTACCATACAATGCAGCCAATTAAACACCTACAAACTCCCCCTTTGGCAAATTTTTGGCTAAAACACTTTGATCCCACAACAGAGTTCATAGCAGCGGAAATCACACATCTAGCAGGAAATAGACCTAGCTAATACACTCAGAGTGACAACAAAGTCACACACATGGAAGTTAAATACAAACTTCACCACACATCAGCTGCAGGGGAGGGAATCTTGAATCTGTCATGAATATCTGTTTTAACACAATAATCTGTTGTCCTGGGGTATCACCTGTTACTCCCCCTTTTTGTCAAAAATGTTGCCAAAGCAACACTTTAAATTACAGACCACAGAAAAAAAAACAGAATTACACACAAATGACAGAATTACAGACTTGGTTTTGCCTTACAGTTTCAACCAAGTTAGCACCCACTTGATCTTGCTTCACAGCTTTGATCAGGTAATCACCCACTTTTTCTTTACAGTAGGTACAGCCATATCAGATGCCATGACTTTGTTTCTGACATCCAGAACCACTCCTGCATGAACAGCGTCCTTGAACTCCTGCAGGTGCATAGGCCGCCCCACGTTAGGATATCTCCTTATCCTCTTGTTGCCACACTTGTTGTAAGTGGCATAGCTATGATCTGTTGACCAATCAGAGCATAGTTCCAATTGTTTAATAGGCAGAGATATTAAACAATACATTCCAAACATCATTGGTTGCTATAAGTTCTCAGAGAGACATATTCCCAGTTTGCCCCTTAAGTTTTCAAATTGAGTAGCATCCAGAGCCTTTGTAAATATGTCAGCCAGTTGAAGTTCAGTGGCTACATGTTCCAAGGTAATCACCTTGTCTTCCACTAGATCTCTGATGAAATGATGTCTAATGTCAATATGTTTGGTCCTGCTGTGTTGGATGGGATTCTTGGAAATATTGATGGCACTGAGATTATCACAGAACAATGTCATGACATTTTGAGTGACATTGTACTCAGTGAGCATCTGTTTCATCCAAACCAGTTGGGAACAACTGCTTCCAGCAACTATGTATTCAGCCTCAGCAGTGGACAGGGATACACAATTCTGCTTCTTGCTGAACCAAGAAATGAGATTGTCTCCCAAGAAGAAACAACCACCTGATGTGCTTTTTCTGTCATCAGCACTCCCAGCCCAGTCAGCATCACAGTACCCAGATAGGACAGGCTCAGAACCATGTGAGTACAGCATCCCATAGTCACAAGTCCCATTGATGTACTTGAGAATCCTTTTGACTTGATTCAAGTGGCTCACTTTAGGCTCTGCTTGGTATCTAGCACACACTCCAACTGCATAAGAAATGTCAGGTCTACTTGCAGTTAGGTATAGTAGACTGCCTATCATGCTTCTATACAGACATTGATCAACACTAGGCCCTCCATCATCTTTGGTTAACTTTAGATGAGTAGGAGCAGGAGTTCTCTTGTGCCTAGCATTATCCATACCAAACTTCTTAACTATGTTTTTGGCATACTTGCTTTGAGAGAGAAACATAGAGTCCTCCATTTGGTTGACTTGCATTCCAAGAAAATAAGTCAGTTCCCCAACCAGACTCATTTCAAACTCAGATTGCATTTGGTGAACAAAATGTTTTACCATTTGTTCTGACATTCCACCAAAGACTATATCATCCACATAGATTTGAGCAATCATGATTTTCCCTTCTTCATCTTTCACAAACAGGGTTTTATCTATCCCACCTTTTCTGTATCCATTTGAGGTCAGAAATTCAGTCAACCTTTCATACCATGCTCTAGGAGCTTGCTTCAACCCATACAAGGCTTTCTTCAACTTGTACACATGCTTAGGTTGGTTAGGATCACAGAACCCTTTAGGTTGTTCCACATAGACTTCTTCACTCAAGTAGCCATTCAAGAATACACTCTTCACATCCATTTGGAACAGTTTAAACTTCAGAATGCATGCTACACCTAACATCAATCTGATGGACTCAAGCCTAGCAACAGGAGCAAACGTCTCATCAAAATCTACCCCTTCAACTTGAGTGTATCCTTGAGCTACTAGTCTTGCTTTATTCCTAGTAATTACTCCTTTCTCATCAGACTTGTTTTTGTAGATCCACTTGGTACCAATGATGTTAGTCCCTTCAGGTCTCGGAACTAACTCCCATACTTCATTCCTTTTAAACTGCTCAAGTTCCTCTTGCATGGCATTGATCCAGTATTCGTCAGTCAGGGCTTCTTTCACATTCTTTGGTTCAACCTTGGATACAAAACAGGAATTTGAGCTTATTCCCCTTGACCTGGTAGTCACACCACTATTGGGATCCCCTATGATAAGATCCTTAGGGTGGTCTTTCTGAATTCTGATAGATGGCATTTTGGTGGTTGCATCTACTTCACATTCAGGAGGAGGTTCCTGTACTTCTTCAGACTTGACTGGAATGTCTGTTGAACTGTCAAGGAATGTTTCAACATCCTCTATGACATCGATTCCTTCCTCTTTATCATCCACAATAACATTTATGGATTCCATCAAGACATTGGTCATGTAGTTGAACACTCTGTAAGCTCTGCTGTTAGTGGAGTATCCTAGAAATATACCCTCATCACTTTTGGGGTCCAGTTTCCTTCTCTGTTCACGATCTGTGAGAATGTAGCATTTACTTCCAAAGATATGAAAGTACTTCACAGTGGGTTTTCCGCCTTTCCATATTTCATACAGAGTGGAGGAGGTTCCTTTTCTCAAGGTGACTCTGTTGTGAACATAGCACGCGGTATTCATAGCTTCAGCCCAAAAGTGCATAAGGAGCTTCTTTGCATGAATCATAGCTCTGGCAGATTCTTGAATAGTTCTATTTTTCCTTTCAACTATCCCATTCTGCTGGGGAGTTATAGGGGAGGAGAACTCATGACTTATTCCTTCAGACGAGCAAAACTCATCAAACTTGGAATTTTTGAATTCCGTACCATGATCACTCCTAATTCGGACAACACAACTGTCCTTTTCCCTTTGGAGTCTGATGCACAGGTCTTTGAAGACATCAAATGTATCTGACTTCTCTCTGATAAAGCTTATCCATGTGTATCTGGAATGGTCATCAACCACCACGTATGCATATCTCTTTCCACCCAGACTTTCAACCTGCATAGGTCCCATTAAGTCCATGTGCAACAGTTCCAGAACACTGGAAGTTGTAGGATATCCCAGCTTCGGATGTGACATCTTGGTTTGCTTGCCCACCTGGCATTCTCCACAGACTCTTCCTTCATCAATGAGCAGCTTTGGAATTCCTCTGACTGCTTCCTTGGATATGATCTTCTTCATTCCCCGTAAGTGGAGATGTCCAAGGCGTCTATGCCACAACTTCACCTCCTGTTCTTCCTTGGCTGAAGAGAAGATTGTGGAGAAGTTTGAGACTTTAGGTTCCCACAGATAGCAGTTATCTTTGGACCTGGATCCTCTAATAACTTCCTGATTGTCACCATTCGTCACAATACATAGCTCCTTAGTAAACTAAACATAGAACCCTTGATCACACAGCTGGCTTATACTGATGAGGTTTGCAGTTAGTCCTCTTACTAACAACATATTATTCAGTTTTGGAACTCCAGAGCAGTCCAGCTTACCCACACCTTTTATTTTTCCTTTAGCACCATCACCAAAGGTCACATAGCTGGTAGTGTGAGGTTGAATATCTACCAATAGATTTTCCATACCAGTCATATGTCTTGAGCATCCACTGTCAAAGTACCAGTCTTCTTTGGTAGAAGCCCTTAGAGCTGTGTGAGCTAACCTAGCATACCATTGTCTCTTCTTGTTGGAGACATGGTGCCTATATGTCTTATGCTTAGGCCTGACATGAGGGACTTGGTTCGGGTAACCATGAAGCCTGTAGCAGAAGGCTTTTATATGCCCAAGCCTACCACAGTGGTGACATCTCCATTTATGGAATTTCCTCTTCTGATGATTATTCATCCTGGTTCCCCGATGTTGAGACATTGGATGTGACATCCGCTTGAATTTCTGAACTTTAGCCTTTGGGCGTTTGCGTTCAGCTGATGATCTTTTCCCAAAGCCTAAACCAGATGTGGTTCCAGACTTCTGTCCCACCTTTAGGATCTCTTCCAAGGTGTCAGTTCCTTTATTCATCATTCTGATGGATTTAGTCATCTGATTCAGCTTGGAGGTCAGCAGGGTTATCTCACCATTTAGACCCTCTATAGCCGTCAGATGCTTCTGTCTCTCATCTTCCAGCTCCTTGATGAGTTTCTTCTGCTTTTCTCCTTGTACACGCACTTCTGCACTGGTGACACACAGCTTCTTATAAGCTGCAGCAAGTTCATCAAAGGTCAGTTCATCTGCACTTGAGTCATCATCATAGGCACAAACATTGGTTAGTGCAGTGACATGTTTAGCAGATTCTCCTTCAGATTCACTTTCAGAATCTCCTTCAGACCATGTGATAGCTAGCCCCTTCTTTTGCATCTTGAGGTAAGTAGGGCATTCAGCTCTGACGTGTCCATACCCTTCACAACCATGACACTGGATTCCCTTGTCTTGGTTGAACTTTTCTTCAGAAGTTGATCTTTTCTTGATGTCAGACGAGATGTTCTTGACATTAGGTCTACCTCTTTGATCAATCTTCTTCACGAACTTGTTGAACTGTCTCCCAAGCATGGCTAAGGCTTCTGATATGCTTTCATCACCTCCAGTATATCCTGCTTCTGACTCCTCTTCAGCATTAGATACAAAAGCTACGCTTTTGTTTTTCTTTTCGGCATTCTCACACAAGCCCATTTCAAAGGTTTGGAGAGAACCAATGAGCTCATCCACCTTCATATTGCAGCTGTCCTGAGCCTCCTCTATGGCTGTGACCTTCATAGCAAATCTCTTAGGCAAGGACCTGAGAATCTTTCTTACAAGTTTCTCTTCAGCCATTTTCTCACCTAATCCACCAGAGGTGTTTGCAATTTCAAGAATATTCATGTGAAAGTCATGAATAGTCTCATCCTCTTTCATCCTCAGATTTTCAAACTTGGTGGTCAGCATCTGAAGTTTGGACATCTTCACCTTGGAAGTACCTTCATGAGTTATCTTGAGGGTATCCCAAACTTCCTTAGCTAGCTCACAGTGGTGTACCAGCCTGAAGATGTTCTTACTGATTCCATTGAACAATGCATTCAAGGCCTTAGAATTTCCAAGGGCTAATGCCTCTTGCTCCTTGTCCCATTCTTCTTCAGGAATTTGCACACTGACTCCATCTTCACTTGTCTTCGTTGGATGTTCCCATCCTTTGTTGACAGCCCTCCAGACTTTGCTATCTAGAGACCTTAAGAAGGCTATCATACGAGGCTTCCAGTCATCATAGTTAGAGCCATCCAACATGGGTGGTCTATTTGAGTGTCCTATATCCTTGTCCATGGTACTAGAAAGTAACTTCCCTAGATCTCACCCAGAAATTAACAGGCAGGGTGCCTGCTCTGATGCCAATTGAAATTCTAGTTATCAGACTTTCGATGTCACACGGGTTGTTATGACATCCAATTCTGCACAAATAAGAATTATGCAGAACTTAAAAGTAAGTGCAGTAAATAACACAAGTAATTGTTTACCCAGTTCAGTCCAACATGACCTACGTCTGGGGGCTACCAAGCCAGGGAGGAAATCCACTATCAGTAGTATTAATTCAAAGCTAAACTCACCCGTTTACAACTCTTCACTTAATCCCTACCCAATGCAATTTCAATCTTACACTAAGATCAGAGTTCCTACTCACTCCCCCTCAATCACCTCAGTGATTACTACCTTTAATCAATATTAAAGACAATTTTAAAGTCACACTTCAAACAATTCTTGATTGTGCTTAACAGCTTTAATCAAGATACACAGCACTCACGCTTAAAAGCTTAGAGTGACACAACACTTACAACTCAATGAACACCCTACACCAAAGCAATCATCTACGAGATAACAACTTGGTTTACAAGATATGTCTAATACAAGACTCACAAGAATACAGCAGTGAAGTGTGATGGACACACTAAATCTTCACGCCTCAAAATCCCCAGTTCTGAATGAAGGAACGACTTTCTTTTATATTGCAGTACTTGGGCTTTGCACTTGTATTCTCCTAAATTTAAGGTCACGCAAGTTCCCTTAAATTCCACATCTAGGTTACTAACAAATAGGCTATTTGTTAGGTTCATTAAATGTAGCTTGGTTGTTGATTTCCTGGATTTTCTCTCAGCTGTTGAATCCCTGAAGAATAGCCTGAGAAAAAGCTGAAACAGAAAAACTAAACAACCTATAATCTAGCATATGCTGTCAGGAATGAATGTCACAACATTCAGCTTGACATCAAGGACCATATGCTAAGTCTGTTTTTCCTGAAAACAGACTGTACAAGTTTGCTGAACTGTACATGACCAAACTGTCCATTCTACCGTAGCATCTTACATTAATACATGTCAAAGCATCCAATTTGACATTTATACATTTAGCCTTAAGTCA
Organism: Lathyrus oleraceus; assembly: GCF_024323335.1. NCBI lineage: Eukaryota > Viridiplantae > Streptophyta > Magnoliopsida > Fabales > Fabaceae > Lathyrus > Lathyrus oleraceus. Next base: position 487,902,631 of record NC_066585.1, read on the forward strand.
GTTCTGTTATCCTTTTGAAGAACAGACTGAGAAACATACTGAAGTGTAGCAGAACACCACTCTGTCTATTGTTCAGTATATGCTGTCAATGATGAATGTCATAACATCCAGTTTGACATTCAAATAATAGGCTTTATGCCAGGTCTGGTATTTCCTTGATAACCAGACTGGAAATGAATACTGAGCTTTAACAGGACACCAACTGTTCTATTCCTCAGTATCTGCTGACAGGGATGAATGTCACCACATCCAATTTGACATTCAATAAATCTTGTATTAGCTAATCCTGCAGTAAGCTACTCAAGTATGTCATGACATTAGTCAAGACATCAGAGTACAGTTAGATATTCTAAATTACAATGCAATTACACAAACGCCTTCACAACATGTCATGACATCAGTCAAGACATTAGAATCCAGCTAGTGTTTTACCGTACAATGCAGCCAATTAAACACCTACAATCACCAAACAAAGATCTACACAAATATAACCATGAATTTGAGAATAAGTGAGATCGAAACTTGACCTCTTGAAGAACAGCAAGTGGAAACTCGTGCTACAAGGCTCAACAATGGTCCAAAACTCTTCTACAATGCTTGTTGAGATGATTGATGGAGAGATTGAAGCTCAAACACGCATGAATCTAGTTGATTTTGAAAATTCCATTAATGCTTCAAGCTTCATGTATGGTCAAGTATGCCACGAATTCCTCCAAATCCACGTCCAATCTTCCTCAGAAATACTTCATGATCATGATTCCAACCAGAGAAAAGGTCTTTGTGTGAGAAAATTGAAAGTTCTTGTTGAGAGAAATTTTTGATCATTTTTCAAAATCTAGATCTGAAAGTGTTGTTCATGACCAATGCAGTTGCAATTATCCTTATATATGCTTTGTTAATGATTCTGAAAACATGCTTAAGCCAAAACTAAATGGGATTAGCAAGTTACAAGGTGTATGCATCAATTGGTATTTTCACTCCATGCAAGAGATGGCCACGTGAACAGTACACAAATAAGGCCCAAAACCACTTAAAAATAGCCCATGCACACTTTGGGATTGATATTTCATGCATATGATCAACCAAATTGATTTTAGCAATTTTCCTTCAAAAAACTTCATGAATGAGCATATGGCCATGCAAAGGAATTTCATGCCATGTAATGGATGTTTTGGAAACTACATGTCATGAGGAACAAAATGCAAAAAGAACCACCAAAATTGGAGTCTTGGTTCAAAAGTTATGGCCATTTGAATTTTCAAGCACACTTTGCCATGATTTGATTATAACTCCTTAACCATTCATTAGAAATTCATGATCTTTGACTTTTTGGAAATGGGAGAGAGAGATCTTCAACTTTAATGTTCAACAAAATTTCATTTGAAGCCTCTTTGATGTTGGAAAGTTGAGTTGAAGTTAGTCCAAAAACTTGCTATTTTTGGAAACTTGAAAATTACAGGTCATCTTCCATTTTTGGAAACTTTTGATCTGGCTTCAAATCCTTCAAGATAAATGTTTGACATGTTGAATAACCTTCTTTGGGACATGAATGAAGTGTCTCAATCCATTTCTCCATCTCCTAGCCCTCAGTTGACCTGCAGTTGACTTGTAGTTGACTTTTATGGGCCTCAGATGACTTGATCATGCACTGTGGACTTTGAGCCTTCAACACTTGGCCAAATTGTTTCAAAATGATCCTTGGGTCATGTAAGCTCATTAGAACCACCATAGGGCTTTCATCTCATGGAAAATGCTCTTGCTCTCTTGCACAGTTGAATCTCCTGACCAGTCTTGACTGATGAGATGTAATGGACTATGTAATGTGAATGCAATATTAATGACCTAAAAATGAAATGTATATACAAATGGGAGGTGCAAATTTGAGGTGCTACAGCTGCCCCTATTCAATCAACTGGGAACCTGACCGGATGAGAGCAACGACTGTCAGACCTTCAAGGTAAACAGGGATTGAATACCGAAAGAACCGGAAAATTTGCAATCTGCAGGGGATAAAGCAAAGGAAAGCAAGGCCATTTACCGATGGCGGCTTTACTGGAAACTTGATATTTACCGATATCAACGTCAGCGAGGCCACTTATCGATGGCGGCTGGGAAACAACATCCAAAGGAAGCGGGACCATTTACCGATGGTGGCTTCAACTGGAATCTGATACTTACAGGAAGCAAGACCATTTACCGATGGTGGCTTCAAAACAACTCTTGATATTTACCGATATCAATGTCAGCAAGGCCATTTACCGATGGCTGCTGGAAAACAGATGTCACATAAAGCGAGGCCATTTACCGATGGCGGCTGAACTGGGCATTCGATATTTACCGATATCGAAGAAAGCGAGGCCATTTACCGATGGCGGCTGAACTGGGCATTCGATATTTACCGATATCGAAGAAAGCGAGGCCATTTACCGATGGCGGCTTGGGAATAGTCGACTTGATATACAACTGATATCAAGGAAAACGGTACCATTTACCGATGGCAAACTCCAACTGGGGAGGAAAAAGATATTTTCAACTGGAAACAGACAACACGCTTACCAACGAATCTACTGGGGATTTGATAGAGAAATACTTCACAACCAAGCATTTACTGATGACTGGGAAAAACTCGATGTTACCGACATCGAAAGATGATGTTTACCGACACCAAAAAAGGGACGACCAGGCATTTACCGATGACTGGAAAAAAAATATACAACCAGACATTTAACGATGGCTGGGAAGAGACTCGATGTTTACCGACACCGAAAGATGATGATTAGCAATGAAACAAGACTAGACATTTACCGATGACTGGGATGAGACTCGATGTTTAGAAATGAAACAAGACCAGATATTTATCGATGACTGGGAAGAGACTCGATGTTTACCGACATCGAAAGATGATATTCAGAAATGAAACAAGACCAGACATTTACCGATGACTGGGATGAGACTCGATGTTTACCGACATCGAAAGAAAGAACACACACGGGTGTTGATGCGACACTTACCGGTATCACAATGATGACATCTTCATTTGTCAAGATAGGGCAGACAACTGCCAGGGACTACGCTGGGGGAGTCAATCAAACTTTCCTTTCACGGACGGGTGAGGAAATAAACCTCTCTGGGGGATATCAATCCTGAATGCTGTCAGGAACAACTGTTGCAAATGTTCTATACAGATGTTGAAATACGATCCGCCTCTGCTGGGGATATGATCCAACTGGTGTAACATATGTATGCATATGTTTGAGTTTTTCATGGCGTAATGCTCCATATTGAATGGAAATGCTACACAATTTGAAGATGCAAATGATGATTACTACATGCAAAATGCAAATGGAGGAGAACTCCTGCTAGGAAAACACACGACCGCTTCTAAACGAACAACTCTGATTTGATCTTCCAACTCTGTGGGGAGACGCACTGCTGGGGAATAGATGACCCTTGCTGGGGATGACCTCTACTGAACCCGATCCGCTTGGGGATTCCGCTCCGCTGGGGAAATAACACTGCAGACCTCCACTGGGGAAACTGTCAACTCAACTCTGATGGGGATTACAGCACTTTAAACCTGGCTGCTGAGGAACTATCCATGGATACCTCCGCTGGAGAACAATAATCTTCCGGCTTGCTGGGGAACTACCAGTCCTCAGACTTGCTGGGGAAATACTCTTCACGACCCTACTGGGGATTTGCAATCAACTTCAGGCCTGCCTGCGGAGGCAACCCTGATCTTTGCTTCGCCGGGGATACAAACCCTGAACCTGCCTGGGACAACCCAACCTCTCACACTACTGGACAATGCTGAAATTCCTTTTGAACAAACTGTGGCTCACCTGCTTTAGCCAGCAATCAAAAGATAGGGATCTGTAAAACAGCAAGACATACATGCCCCGGGGATTGTACAGACAAAATACACCCAAGTGTAATCAACATTCAAAATGATTTTCAAATGTTTATCTTTCTGCACGTTATTGTCTAGCCTTCATGTTTTTATATGCAATGCTTATCAAAAATTCGGACGTTTTTTGCAAACAAAACAGTAAAATAAAAACGAGAGAGCAATTTATCTGAATAACGACTTTTATTGATTGAAAATGAGCCTATAAAGGCAAATACATCAGGAAGCAATTCCTAGGAAGAGGTAATTGCGCACAAAAGGAAATAAACTGTCCTATTGGCAATGTGAACACGACATCCACTATTTCCCAGTTCTGTTATGACTCACAGATCTTCAACTTCCCCCCAAATTCCTTGCTTTCTGAGAAGAATGATTGAACCGATCATATCCTTCGAGATGGTAGACACTGAAGCGTGGTGAAGTACAGATGACTCAGACTGTAGTCTTCGCTTTAATCCCTCTTTTGCCTGGATCGCCTTTTCAAGTTTTCAATCCACCGGGATACCCATTTTTGCCTAAGCCGCCCTTGCGGGTTTTCGACTTACCGGGTGTACATATTCTTTTCATTTTTTATCCCTAACTTTTGCCCGAACCTTTTTTCTTTTTTTTCTTGGTCCGCCGGGATGCCCTTTTTTGCCTGGACTCTCTTATTCTTTTTGTCCAGCGGGTCAATTTATGCGAAGTATTTTTTGACTACATCTGAGTTAACAGGGGACGGGAAATCTTCACCATCCATAGTTGTAAGCATCAAGGCTCCACCGGAGAAAACCTTTTTAACAACATATGGACCTTCGTAATTCGGAGTCCATTTGCCCCTGTTATCTGTACCGGGAGGAAGGATCCTCTTCAAAACTAAATCACCAGTCTGATAGCTTCGAGGACGCACTTTCTGATCAAAGGCTTTCTTCATCCTTCTCTGATACAACTGCCTATGGCACACAGCCGCTAACCGCCTCTCTTCGATAAGGCTCAACTCATTAAACCTTGTTCGAATCCACTCAGCTTCGTCAAGCTTGACATCCAACAAGACCCTCAGAGAAGGAATCTCCACTTCAACAGGTAGGACCGCTTCCATACCATACACAAGGGAGTAAGGGGTTTCCCCGATCGACGTACGTACTGAGGTACGGTACCCATGCAAAGCGAAAGGCAACATCTCATGCCAATCCTTGTACGTCACGACCATCTTCTGCACAATCTTCTTGGAATTCTTGTTTGCCGCCTCTACAACACCATTCATCTTTGGTCTGTAAGGAGAAGAATTGTGATGCTCGATCTTAAAATCTTTGCAAAGCTCTCTCATCATCTTGTTATTGAGATTCGAACCATTATCAGTGATGATCCTCTCAGGAACCCCATAACGACAGATGATTTCCTTCTTGATGAACCGGGCAACCACTTGTTTGGTAACATTAGCATAGGAAGCTGCTTCCACCCACTTGGTGAAGTAATCAATCGCAACCAGGATGAAACGATGTCCATTGGAAGCAGTAAGCTCAATCTTTCCAATCATATCGATGCCCTTCATCGCGAATGGCCAAGGCGAATTCATGACATTCAGAGGGCTTGGTGGTACATGCACCTTATCAGCATAAATCTGGCATTTATGGCACTTCCGAGCGTACTTGAAACAATCGGATTCCATAGTCATCCAGTAATAACCGGCTCTTAACAATTTCTTGGCCATTGCATGACCACCAGCATGGGTACCGAAAGATCCCTCGTGCACTTCCTGTATCAACATGTCTGCTTCGTGTCTGTCCACGCATCTGAGCAGAACCATGTCGAAGTTTCTCTTGTACAACACATCATCCTGATTCAAATAAAAGCTTCCAGCTAGCCTTCTCAGGGTTTTCTTGTCATTCTTAGACGCTCCTTTAGGATACTCCTGACTCTTGAGGAAATTCTTAATGTCAAAGTACCACAGCTTCTTATCAACAACAGACTCGGCTGCAAACACATACGCAGGCCTCTCAAGTCGATTCACCGCAACATGTGGCACATGATTCCACCAATGAACTTTGATCATAGAAGACAAAGTAGCCAAGGCATCAGCCATCTGATTCTCATCTCGGGGGACGTGATATAACTTCACCTTCTTGAAGAAAGTCAGGATCCTTCGGGTGTAATCTCTGTAAGGAATCAAATGTGGCTGGTGAGTGTTCCAATCTCCATTGACCTGGTTAATCACTAGAGCGGAATCTCCATAGATGTCCAGAGTTTTGATTCTTAGATCGATGGCTTCTTCAATCCCCATGATACAAGCCTCATACTCAGCTTCGTTGTTGGTTACATCAAAAGTCAGTCTGGCAGAAAAAGGTATATGTGCACCTTTAGGATTGATAAGCACTGCCCCAACACCGTTATCATTCATATTCACAGCCCCATCAAACATCAATGTCCACTTGTCATCAGGATCCGGTCCTTCCTCGACAAGAGGCTCTTCACAATCTTTCATCTTTAAATACATGATGTCTTCATCGGGGAATTCAAACATCATCGGCTGATAATCATCAATTGGTTGCTCGGCAAGGTAGTCTGACAGAATACTACCTTTGATGGCCTTCTGTGACGTGTACTGGATATCATACTCTATTAAGATCATTTGCCAACGAGCAACACGTTCGGTGAGAGTCGGCTTCTCAAAGATGTACTTCACTGGATCCATCTTAGAAATCAACAAGGTAGTATGGTTCAACATATACTGCCTCAGTCGGCGAGCAGTCCAGGCCAAAGCACAGCAAGTTTTCTCAAGCTGTGAATATTTTATTTCACAGTCGGTAAACTTTTTGCTAAGGTAATATATGGCATGCTCTTTTCGACCAGACTCGTCATGTTGTCCCAATACACACCCCATCGAGTTCTCAGTCATTGGCAGGTACATTATCAGAGGTCTCCCAGGAACTGGAGGTATAAGGATTGGAGGTTTCTGTAAATACTCTTTTATCTTGTCAAAAGCTTTCTGACAGTCATCATTCCACCTGATTGCTTGATTCTTCCTTAGCAATTTGAATATCGGTTCACACGTGGCAGTTAGGTGAGATACAAACCGTGCAATGTAGTTCAATCTCCCTAAAAACCCACGAACCTGCTTTTCTGTTTTCGGTTCAGGCATTTCTTGAATAGCTTTTACTTTTGCTGGATCAACCTCAATCCCTTTCTCACTGACAATGAAACCCAACAGCTTACCGGATCTCACCCCAAACGTACACTTGTTTGGATTCAGCCTCAGTTTGAATTTTCTCAACCTTTCAAACAACTTCTGCAGGTTTACCAGGTGCTCCTCTTCTGTCTGAGATTTCACAATCATATCATCCACGTACACTTCAATTTCTTTGTGCATCATGTCATGAAAGAGAGTCGTCATAGCCCTCTGATAGGTAGCACCGACATTCTTCAGCCTAAATGGCATAACCTTATAGCAAAACGTGCCCTAAGGTGTAATGAATGTCGTCTTTTCCATGTCCTCTGGTGCCATCTTAATCTGATTATAACCAGAAAATCCGTCCATGAAAGAGAAAACCGAGGATTGAGCAGTATTATCAACCAATACATCAATGTGAGGTAATGGGAAGTCATCTTTCGGACTTGCTCTATTTAAATCCCGGTAATCGACACACGTCCTGACTTTACCGTCCTTCTTCGGCACGGGAACGATGTTGGCCACCCACGGGGGATAAGTAGTAACTGACAGAAAACCCGCATCCAACTGCTTCTGAACCTCTTCCTTGATCTTGACAGCCATATCAGGACTAGTTCTCCGAAGCTTCTGCTTGACTGAAGGACAATCTTCCCTGAGAGGTAGCCTATGCACCACAGTATCTGTATCCAACCCAGGCATATCTTGATACGACCAGGCGAATATCTCCACATATTCTCTCAGCATTTCAATCAGCCTTCTCTTGACATCTTCCTTCAAAGCGGCCCCGATCTTGATCTCTCTTCTGGCATCCTCAGTACCCAGGTTAATAATTTCCAACTCCTCCTGATGAGGTTGGATGACCCTTTCCTCCTGCTTCAATAATTTGACCAGTTCTTTAGGGAGTTCACAATCTTCCTCACTCTCCTCTTCAGCTTGGTAGATGGGATTATTGAAATCATACTGAGCCATAACATAACTGTTTATAGTGGAGTCCGTAACATCAATTCTGCATGTTTAATGCTTTATTTTAGAAAAAAGAGTTCAAGAAAGTCACAAAAAACAAAAAAACATTGCCATTTTTATTGTTTTGAAAAATGAAAAACAAAAACGGAAAGACAGGGATCACAAAATTGTTTGCAAAACATCCTTTATTAATGATATCATTGAAAAACATGATGAGGCCCTACAATGAACCACTACGCCTTGGGCAGAACGTAGGGTTTTGTGCAAAATGAAAAACAAAAGAAAATTACTCTATTTGAAGAGTAACTTGGACCACTTCTTCAGCTGTCCAATTGTTGATTGACTCCCCTGGAGCACACGGTCGAACCCAGTTGTTCAAATCATAATCACTGTCACCGTCTTCACTACCGGTTGCAAAGACGTTACCATGATTCATCAGCCCATCGCTGGTAAAGGAACTCGGCCCTTTCTGATCTTGAACACCCTGCTCCGCCTGCAGAGGTTGATAACCAATACCGAACTTGTCTTCTTTGACGGGCAAGTCCACCATCTTGCCCCAGCCTTCTATCTTGCCTGAGTTGACAACCTCCCTAGCCTGCTTGTAGGATGCAATTGAGGCACTTGGCTTCTTCTGCTCAGCAAAAGCCACCCTCTCAAGAGTAACGGTCTCAAACGCCTGGCACAGAGTTTCATGGATCTCGCCATCCACCTCCACATACTTGAAAGAGGATAAATGACTCACCAGAATGTCCTCCTCGCCGCACACTGTTACAATCTGACCGTTCCAAACATACTTCAGCTTTTGATGGAGAGTTGACGACACTGCTCCTGCCCCATGTATCCAGGGACGCCCCAATAAGCAACTATATGCTGGCTGAATATCCATCACATAGAAGACAATACTGAACACCTCCGGGCCAATCTTCACCGGCAAAGTGACTTCACCAAAAACAGACCGTTTGGATCCATCAAAAGCTCGGACAATGAGATCATTGGGAGTAAGGACAACCCCTTCAACATCTATCTTGCTCAAGGTCTTCTTGGGCAGCACATTTAAAGACGAGCCAATATCCACCAACACATGTGACAATACTACGCCTTTGCACTCCATGGTGATATGCAGGGCTTTGTTATGGTTGCGGCCTTCAGGTGTCAGATCCAAGTCTGTGAACCCCAAGCCATGCCTCGTGCTCACATTAGCAATAACACCCTCCAACTGGTTGACAGAGATCTCCTGAGGCACGTAAGCCAGATTCAACATTTTCAGCAAGGCGTTACGGTGTGCCTCAGAGCACAATAGCAATGAGAGTATAGAAATCTTGGACGGAGTTTGATTCAGCTGATCTACAATCTTGTAGTCACTCTTCTTAATTATCTTCATAAACTCCTCCACGTCCTTCTCAAACGAGCCCTCAGGCGCCTCCTTCTGAACAGGTTCTTCCTCAACCACAGCTTGCTTACCCCTCGCTTTGGCAAGAGCCTCAATATTGTTGTCCCTCAAAGGCTGCGGTGCAAACAGACGACCACTCCTTGTGAAGCCTCCTGGTCCCCCTACATTATCCACAACCGGACCAACAATTACAGGAGCTCTACTCGGCAAACCAATAGTCACTGGAGACTGATTAACTGGCCGGATCTGACTTTCTGACCTTCTATTGTTGCGGTAAGCATTATCATACTTCCACGGAACAACCCTACTGTTCTCAACAACCCTTCTACCCGAAGCAACAATAGTAGTGGGAGCACTGACAGTTACTGGAGCAAATATAGTAACAGGAGTACCAACGGTCACTGGTGCATTAACAACTCTCTGGCCACGTCCCTCTGACGGTTTGAAATAAATGGTGACAGTTGACACCACCCCACGATCTTTCACGGCCCTAGCAAACTGCAAACATCCCTCATCAATCAAACCCTGGATATCAATCCTCAACTGCATACAACCATTCTCTGAATCAGCACAGTCTGAACAACCCTCATAACAGCCCGAGAACACTCCCCCATTCAACATACCCTCTTTCACAACAAACAGCGACATCTGAATATCTTCCACATCCACCACCAAGTCCAAGGCCTCCTCACCTTCCACATTATTCACTCTATGCGCATCATGTGGAGGCATAGGATTATTCACAACATTAGGCACTGGAGAAAAATTGATTGTTTTGGCGTCAATCAAGTCTTGGACCTTATGATGAAAAGCCCGACAGTTCTCAATATGGTGCCCCGGTGCACCGGAATGGAAGTCACAACGAACGTTGGCGTCATACCCCGCAGGTATCTTTGTCAACGGACCCATAGTGCGCAACTCAACGAATCCCAACCTGAGCAATTCGGGAAGCAACTCAGCATATGTCATAGGTAACGGGTCGAATCGACGATCCGGCATTCTCTGTCTCGGCTGAAACGGACATTGCTGTTGTTGTTGTTGTGGTGGTTGTTGTGCTCTTTGTTGTTGCTATTGTCGTGGTTGAGGTGCTGGGATAGTCACAGCAGCAACCTGACGATAATGTCCGCTATTCATATTTCTTCTGTGTTGCACAACATTTGTCTCTCCCTCTCTTCTGCGGGGTGCCCCAGAAAATGGCTTCTTTGAAGACGAAGAACCAGTATCTTGAATCTTCCCAGCTTTAATGAGACTCTCTGTCCTTTCTCCACAAATCACCACATCAGAGAAACTACCGAACGGGCAACTCCCCATCCGCTCCATGAACACACCTTGTAAAGTCCCAATGAACATATCGGTCAACTCCTTCTCCAGCATCGGAGGTTGCACCCTTGCAGCTAATTTCCGCCATCTCTGGGCGTACTCTTTGAAACTCTCTCCAGACTTCTGACATAAGCTCTGTAACTGAGTTCGGCTCGGTGCCATGTCCATATTATGCTTGTATTGCCTCAGAAAGGCTTCACCCAGATCTCTCCAACTTCTGACTGATTCTTTTTTCAGCTCCATGTACCAATCCAAGGAAGCTCCAGATAAGCTGTCCTGGAAAAAGTACATCCACATCTTCTCATCATCTGTGTAGGCAGAGATCTTTCTGTAGTAGGCCTGCACATGAGTGCGAGGACAAGAAGTGCCATTATATTTGTCAAAGGAAGGCGCTTTGAACTTATAAGGGATCCTCAGCCCTTCAACCAACCCCATATTTGTAAGATCAAACCCCAAAGAATTCTGACACTCCATGGCTCTGATCTTCTCAGCTAGGGCATCAACCCTCCTATCCCTTTCGTCAGTTCTTCCCACAACTTCATCATCCTCACTGAGGAGAGTAAACATATCCTCCTGCCTATCAACTAATGGAGCAGGATTACGGACTGGAGCACGAGTCACTCTGGCATTAGCTGTCTCCGGAGAAATAGGTTGACCGTTGATTCTGATACCCCTCAACTCATCACCCACAGCATAGTTGTTGATGGGAACAGCAGCAGTAACGTTGTCATTGATTGGGCCTCCCTCTGGCAAAGTATGGTTGACAGGTGGAATTGTAGCTTCATGTCTATGAACCAAGGCTCGCAGTTCCTCTTGACCTTGCGCAACCCCTTGCATCATATTCATAAACTGGGCCATGTTAGCCCTCATCTCTGCTAACTCAGCTTGCACTTGATCCATGTTCCTCTGTTGATTCAACCTCGTAGAGTAGCGGTGCGGACGTTGATCAGCAATCCTGTCTGAAACAGGAACCAGAATGAGAAGTCTTGTTCAAGAACACCTGTAATGCAAGAATGATATGTGTAGGATGCACATGATGCGTATGATGCATATGATATGTTCATTCCTTAGGCATTCAAGAGCCTAATTCATCTTTCAAAAGATGGCAACCTGCAACAATGAACAACACAGAAGCAGACTACACAGGATAATAAGCACAAGGTGAAACATCAACAACCTCATCTATAGATATGAGCACAAGGATCATACAACAATATTCAAGCAAAGATCCAAATGATAAGAGTACAAGGAATCCCATCCAACAACCCTGGAGGTGATTCTCAATATAAGCAATAAGATACAAGCTAAGAAAGATGTCCTCCAGGAACGAGAGTCTTCAGATACTGGCACTGGTCCATCAACAGGTCGTATTCTGAACACTCGGGCAGAGGAGTGATCTTCTCCTTCAGTTGTCTTCTGAGCTCTACAACTTCTTCTCCAAGCTGGTTCTCTGATGCATTCCTCAGGTCTACTTCCTTCTTCAATTGGATGTCTTTGTCCCTAAGCTGCTTTTCCAAGTCTCGTATCTTCTTCTGGTAATTGGCTTCAGCTTTCTGCAACCTCAAGCGCTCGCGGTGTTCTCCATCCAACATTACTTCTACCTCCTCATAGGACCTCTTCTTGCTTCTCAACCTGCTAGCACTCTCACCTTGCATGCCTTTGAGTTGATGGGCCAAACTCAACTTGTCAGCTTTGGCTTTGTAAAGCTCCATCTGAGTATCTTGTTCCTTCTCTTTCAACCGATGATTCTCCATCAAGGCTTGCTTGTAGTGCTCAACAGGCACACTCTCAGAAAGGATCAAAGGCGGTTGCTTCTGCAATGACTCCATCCTATCATAGGGTAACAACAAAGTCTCAACTCTCTTCTTGACCCAATCAATGTAATCAGGCATAACAATGGCAAACTTCTTCCCTAAGACAGCTCCATCCTTGACACCAATTGTCTTCCAAGCTCTTCCTACTTGCTCCAATCTAGCAGGGTTACCTCGCTTCTCAAAGTATACACTCTCAGCTATCTCAGCATCTAGTGGTCTTCCATTCATAACAAACCCCAACTGACGAAGAGAAAGAACCGGGTTGTAATTGATGCAACCCTTAGTCCCTATGAGTGGCACGTTATGAAACTCTCCACAACTCATGATGACATTACGCACATTCAACCTGTAAGCTTGCCACCTGATATCATAGGATGTGAGTGACATAATCCTCTGAGTCCACTTATGAGTGTTCTGAGCATCCACAAAAGGTCCACTGGTTGGCAGAAAGGACAAGAACCATCTGAGTAGCAATGGGAGACAACACCTGATAGCTCCACCCTTACCATGCCTGTTATGAATAGCATAGTAAGTGTCAGCTAACAGGGTAGGAACCGGGTTTTCTCTGATGAAGATAATGATTGCTGCAAGATCCACAAAATTAGGCATGCTAGGGAACAACACAACTCCATAGATCATGATAGCTAACTGAGCATTGAAAGCTTCCCAATTCCCCTTCTTCGCTTCTTCCTTAGCCATGCTCACCAAGTACTTCAAAGACAAACCCACAACCTCACCACTTGGTCTCCAATTATCACTCACCTCCTTGATACTCAAATAAAGAGCTCTGGCAACAACCCTGAAATCCACCTCCTTTGGAACATCCAAGAAAGGCGCCTGGTACTTGATCGGGACATTCAGCAGAATGGAGTACTCCTCAAGAGTGGGCGCTAACTGATAATCCTGGAAGGTGAAACAACGGAGCTCTGGGTCATAGAACTGTAGAAGAGTCTACAACGGTACTGGATCTACCACCATCTTCAACAGTGTCAACAAATCTCCATACTGATCAACAAACACTTTCTGATTACCGCCGGTCACAAGATTGCTCAGCTCTATCAAAGATGTCAATGGCTCACGGTGAAAACTGTAGGTGCAAGTCTTCCTCTTCGACCCTGGAATGAATGCCATCTCTCACAGTGAATAGACTCTTGAATGAACCTGAGAAATGATATGCATGAGGAGATTAACTTTTTTTTTTTTTTTTGATTTCTTTTTTTTTATTGCATTATTTTTTGAAAATAAATATGCTATGATACAAATGATGCAATGACTGGATGGCTGTGTATCACGGAGCACAGGTTCATAGCTTCGGCTTGAATTCGGAACCACAAAGTCATCTGAGACCCAAAGTCATCTGGAACCCATATATCTCTGAACCAAGTCACCAACAGGAACCAAGAGTCAACAACAGGACCAAGAGTCACTAACAAATCAATAGTCACCAACTGATCAATAGTCACCAACTGTACCTGTAATGATTCATCCCCTCCCCACTCACGGGTGTCATCTAGGCCAGGGTAAGGTCAAGAGAAACGCAGGATAAACAACCCTTTCAAGAATATCATCATGTACACACCAGATGTATGTAACGATAATACCCCATCGGAGTCTGAACTGCTCGTGATATCATGTTCCGCTAAGTGGCGCAATACCACCCGATTCCCATGAATCACTCTATTCCTAGGTAGCCTAGAGATCACTCATAGCCTGGGTATTGGGCCTTTTACCTCTTGTAACTCCCACCCCACAGAGGGACAAATACACAGCCAGCACAGATGAAAATATGATGCATGCAAACATAAATGCAAACACAAACAAATAAATGCAATAAATGAAACAGTAAAAGCAACCAAACCCTATCCTAAAGAGTGCTAGGAGTGACTCGCTTAGGGAAGATGGACCAGCAAGAGGTCAACTTCTCTATAGTCCCCAGCAGAGTCGCCAGCTGTCGCATTACGCGAAAAACCGGCGGGAAAAGACACAGAGCCACCACCGTGCGTTATTTATCCCAAAGGCGGGAAAGGAAACGCTCGAAGTAAACCTGGAAAAGACATGGTCTCGCGACCAGAGAAAGATGGGATCGGGAGTCGGTTATGCGAAGGGAAAGTATTAGCACCCCTACGCATCCGTCGTACTCGACGGGATCCACGCACAAAAGAATATAAGAAAGGTTGCTAAAAACTGCTCAAACACTGCACAAGGCTGGAAGGAAACACAGGAAGACAAAAGAAACGGAAGAAATGAGACTCGACAGGATATCGCATCCTGGGCCTACGTAGCCTGTCAGACACAGACATCAGAGTCGACGTAGTTCGGGACAGGGGAAACGTGCTCGCTAGGATGTCGCACGCCAAACAATCAGAGCACTCGTAGCTCGGCTAACGCACGCCAAACAAAACGCAAAGAGGAAACAGGAAACCGACTGCCAATCGCTGGACTTATGTCAGACTCCACACAAACAGGCAAACATGGAAACCGAATGTCAATCGCTGGACTTACATCAGACTCCGAACCAACAAACACACACACAAGAAACCAACTGCCAATCGCTGGACTTATGTCAGACTCCAACACACACAAAGGGGTTGAAAAACAAAAAGGGCGCCCGAAGAGATCAGCTCATCTCCTGCCTACGTACCTCATCTGGTATGAGGATCAGGGCAACGTAGTTCCCCTAAACAGGGAAAGAACTTATATCCTAACCAGAGACAAAGGGAGACAACAAGCTACTAGGGAGACTACGACTCGAGCCTAGAAGTTGTCATGCATACGATCCCTATGTTGAGGTTTCTATCCTAACTTGCACAGGAAGCAAGCTATCCTAAACAGCACAATCAAACAAGCACAATAAAGCAAGCACACACACTATATGCAAACAATTGGGCTCATACAAGGCTAGGCTGCAGAAACAAGCCAACTGGAATGGGGGTGTTTTTAGCTCTTAACCCTAACATTGAGAGTTAGGGTGAAGCAGATGAGATGGGAGATGAGGGGTGTGCCTCATAGCTCTTATCCCTGGCCTGGGAGAGCTTGAATCAAATAGAAAATGTGGGAGTTCAGAATGTAGGAACTCTTCTCCACAAATGACTGACACAACAAGATCTTGGGTTCTTATTCATAATGCATCAACACCTGGTGTGAGCAAAGTGAATGACACAATTGAATAGCAGGGGATGGATTGCACATCCCTTTTATCTGCCAATTGCCTCTTAAGAGGACTTTACTTGCTTGGCACAAAATTAAACACTCACAAACATTTCCTATTAAGGAGGGCTTCAGATAGGTGCCTACCAATAACAGTAGGTCTTCCAGACTACATGAAGATCAAGGAATTATACCTCAGTGGTATGCAAACCACAAGCAATGCCAAGCAAGTTCAAATGTACTTAAAGCAACTTAGGTACCCGTGGAAACAGCTAAACCAATCAGTACACAGTTCAGACCAACAATCAACAGTCAGAATCAGACAGACAAACAAGTCATCATCAGACAACAATGAGTAAACCACAAGGTAAGCACAAGTGAATTATCCTCAACCTACAAAACACACAAAGGTTAGCAAATAACAACAAATTACCAAGCTTAAATGAAGGAGCAACATCAACCAAGGAGATGCACACTTGAACCTGAAATCACAACTCAAATGGTAAGTCCAAACCACTAGGTCAAAGCCTAGGGTCAAAAGAGGATCAAAAATCCAAAACAGAACCTCAAACTCAACACAAAGCATGTTTATTCACTCAAGAACAAATCCTAAAAAAGACCAAATCATAATCAATAAGCAAGTCCATTTCATGTGCAAGATAAGTCAAAGACCAATTCAATGCATCCAAATGATCATCATGAATGAAAATTCTCAATCAAAACAGAAATGATTCAAATAATTCTGGAAAAATTCATGAACAATCAAGACATCCACAACATCCATCACACAAAAAATCAGAAACGTTGGAGATCATTTGGCATGGAAATCACATTGTACAAGTTAGACAACCAAATGTGTGACATAAATTGTCACACCATGCTAACACAAGCATAAAACATAAATGGGGCATGAGAAAAATGTCAAACCAAAGCCAAAATGTCCACCAATGTGTCTAGAATCAGCATGTAAATTTCAAGTTCATTGGATTAAAAACAAGCATTTCATGATAGTTTGAACAAAGCAAGGTCATAAATGTACATGTGTTCAATCATCCTAGAGCAAATTAATTTTCCAGCCATGCACAACTTTCCAATTCATGATCATAAAAAACTAGACAAAACAAGGAGCATTTTGCAAAAAATTGGGATTGATTTGGATGATTTTTCAATTTGTTATGATTTTATGAAGTTGGGAGAAAATTTGGAATTTAAAAGTGAACAAAGCATGGAATAATGGAGGGAACATGTGAAAATGGATTAAAATTTGAAAACATGCGCTCGGTGGGACTCGAACCTGGTCCAGATTCAAAAATGCGCGCTAAGCCTAAAACGACATCGTTTCAACTAAAGCCCTAGCGCTGCCCAGAAATCGTAGCTAATTGAAGAACTCGTAGCTAATTCGTGGCTATTGAAGAACATTCATAGCAAAATCTGGAAAACACACGATCTTCATCTTCTTCATGAGGTTGAAGATGAAGATGAAGATGAACTTCATACAAAATTCCAGAAAAATCCAGAAAACTCCAGAATCCAAAAATAATTACATCAACATGTAACATTTTCTACGTATATCAAAGATCAACAAGCATTTAGTCCTAATTCATCACAACAAGCTCAAATCGAAGAAAATAAAATTGGACATCAAACTTTCAAACACACATAACTTCATGAATAATGCACCATTTCACTTGATTTTTCTACCAGAATCATCACCAAACAAAGATCTACACAAATATAACCATGAATTTGAGAATAAGTGAGATCGAAACTTGACCTCTTGAAGAACAACAAGTGGAAACTCGTGCTACAAGGCTCAGCAATGGTCCAAAACTCTTCTACAATGCTTGTTGAGATGATTGATGGAGAGATTGAAGCTCAAACACGCATGAATCCAGTTGATTTTGAAAATTCCATTAATGCTTTAAGCTTCATGTATGGTCAAGTATGACACGAATTCCTCCAAATCCACGTCCAATCTTCCTCAGAAATACTTCATGATCATGATTCCAACCAGAGAAAAGGTCTTTGTGTGAGAAAATTGAAAGTTCTTGTTGAGAGAAATTTTTGATCAATTTTCAAAATCTAGATCTGAAAGTGTTGTTCATGACCAATGCAGTTGCAATTATCCTTATATATGCTTTGTTAATGATTCTGAAAATATGCTTAAGCCAAAACTAAATGGGATTAGCAAGTTACAAGGTGTATGCATCAATTGGTATTTTCACTCCATGCAAGAGATGGCCACGTGAACAGTACACAAATAAGGCCCAAAACCACTTAAAAATAGCCCATGCACACTTTGGGATTGATATTTCATGCATATGATCAACCAAATTGATTTTAGCAATTTTCCTTCAAAAAACTTCATGAATGAGCATATGATCATGCAAAGGAATTTCATGCCATGTAATGGATGTTTTGGAAACTACATGTCATGAGGAACAAAATGCAAAAAGAACCACCAAAATTGGAGTCTTGGTTCAAAAGTTATGGCCATTTGAATTTTCAAGCACACTTTGCCATGATTTGATCATAACTCCTTAACCGTTCATTAGAAATTCATGATCTTGGACGTTTTGGAAATGTGAGAGAGAGATCTTCAACTTTCATGTTCAATAAAATATCATTTGAAGCCTTTTGATGTTGGAAAGTTGAGTTGAAGTTAGTCCAAAAACTTGCTATTTTTGGAAACTTGAAAATTACAGGTCATCTTCCATTTTTGGAAACTTTTGATCTGACTTCAAATCCTTCAAGATAAATGTTTGACATGTTGAATAACCTTCTTTGGGACATGAATGAAGTGTCTCAATCCATTTCTCCATCTCCTAGCCCTCAGTTGACCTGCAGTTGACTTGCAGTTGACTTTTATGGGCCTCAGATGACTTGATCATGCACTGTGGACTTTGAGCCTTCAACACTTGGCCAAATTGTTTCAAAATGATCCTTGGGTCATGTAAGCTCATTGGAACCACCATAGGGCTTTCATCTCACGGAAAATGCTCTTGCTCTCTTGCACAGTTGAATCTCCTGACCAGTCTTGACTGATGAGATGTAATGGACTATGCAATGTGAATGCAATATTAATGACCTAAAAATGAAATGTATATACAAATGGGAGGTGCAAATTTGAGGTTCTCCACAATGGTTCAAAGTGGAGGTCATGGTCATGATTTTAGACTTGACTAGGCAACTTGACCAGCTTGGCCAATCCATATTTTGAAGTCCTTATGCAACGAATTAGATCTCGAGCCTTGAAATAAAGTTGGAGAGGGATTCATGTAGGACATTTGGCTCAAATAATATCCTTAAAAGGTTAAAAGATGAAAAAGTTATGAGGTTTGGACCAAATGGCAGGCCAAACTTGCCAAAACATGACCAACCAACATGCCCAAATGATTACGTATTAATATAAAACAAGCCTTGATGCTTTTTGGGATGATTATGGGTCATTTTCATGGATGAAAATAATGGTTCACGAGTTCAAAGTTCAAAATCAAACCTTCACTTGTACCATAGATGAAATAGATGAATGAGGATTAAAATTGGCTTGAATTGGATGTTAATGGACCAAAGGATGATGAGGTGGTCAAGAAAGGTAAGAAATAGAAGCAAATGGGGCACAAATTAGGGTTTCTTGGATCACAAGGTTCCTCAAAGGCCAAGATTAAACAAACTAGGGTTTGAGGTGCAGGAAGTGTCTTGGAGTATGTTCAAAGGGTTGATGCATGATCAAAGTTTGGATATTAGGGTTCCTCAAGAGTAAGGCCAAGGCACAAAGTCCAATGAAGACTTGTATAAGCCACAAAGAAACAAGGAACTAGGGTTGAGGTCCTTGGATGACCAGATGAACAAACAAGGCTCCCAATCAAGGCTCACCAACCCAAGTGGGGTCTTAGAAATGAATGGAATGACTTGTGTAGTCTCACAAGGTCAATGAGAGCTTGAAGAAGCAAATAGGGTTTAGGGTGGCTTGGGCACACCCCATCATAATCAAGAGATCTTGGTGATCCTCAAATATGAACACTATGCTTTGAGTTTATGCTTCCTTATTATGAGTGTAGATGCACATGAGATGATGAATCATAAATGTATGTTAATGCATTAGGGTTATGAAGATGGTATGAAGGTAGGGTGAATTTGGGGGTATGACAATTGCTCCTATTTAATCTTCTCAAACCTGAATCTATAGAGAACAACGACTTTCATGCATTCGAGGTAGGAGAGGATTAAATACTAAAAATATCCAAAAATTTGCCCTGTTGGGGATGGGGGTGATATGAGATGGGTATATATGAGGAAGTGTTTATGACATTTTATGGGGAGAATATGAGTTAGATGTATGATGGTTATGTCATGACATGTATGATATGTAATGCATGCTATGATGTGTAACATAAGTATTTCTTTAAATGAGAGACAAATAAAAGAAACTCTATGATAAAAGGTCAGGGAGAGAAGTGGGGAGGGATGACTTCACTGGGGATAAGTGACAAGTGGTGATAATCCTTAGTAACGACTAAGAAGATATGAATCTGACAAAGACAATCCCTAGCAACGGATGGGAAGGTTTGAAATTTGGTGACAACTATCCCTAGAAACAGTTGAGAATGTTAAAATTATGGTGACAACCCCCTAGAAACAGATGGGGAGGTTAGAGTTCAGTGACGATTCCTAGCAACGGCTTGAATACCTGACTTATAATGAAGAAAATTTAGGTTCAGTGACGATTCCTAGCAACAACTGGAATATCTGACTCCTAAAAATGATAATCCCTAGCAACTGCTTGGGGAAAGCACAAGTTCAGTGATGATTCCTAGCAACGGCTAGAATACCTGACTTTTGCTAGGAGGATTTAGGTTCAACGATGATTCCTAGCAACGACTAGAATATCTAACTCTAATGGGGAAAATTTTAGGTGCAACGATGATTCCTAGCAACTGCTGGAATACCTGTCTCTAGTTGGGGGGAAAGATTAGATTCAGTGACGATTCCTAGTAACGACTGGAATACCTGAATTCTAAAGGTAATGGTCCCTAGAAACTACCGGGGAGAAATGAGATTTAATGATAACTCCTAACAATGGCTGGGAAGGAGTGAGATATGGATATGACTTATGTGTGCATTCCCCATTATGATGGGTATATTATGATGCAATGTTTATGTATGTGAATGTCAATGTATGCTCGGGTTGCTGGGGATATGCATATGCAAGGTTTATGAATTGTGCCAAGTATGATTAGGCTTTATGGTAAAGATTTGTTAGGAGTGTCAATGATGATCTGGGCTTTGAGAGGGTGCCAAACAAAGTTGGGCTTTAAGTTTTTTTGGGGGAGAGTGAATTGACTTCCCGACATTTTGATTTGGATCTTCTGATGTTCAGGTTGCATATAGTCCATTTACTACTGGCTGCTCATCATCCTGATGAGGATTCTTTGATCCGACCAAGTCTAAGGGACTTTGTCGCTTAGTGTACCAAGCTCATTGGAACTATGGTTACCCTTAGATACTTTGAAAGGAGAGTAACCTCGATGTTTTCCTTTGAGAGATTTTGTTTTATTTTATTAATGAACCCCAAAAATTTCACATGTAATATATATCAAAAGAAATTCACATTTCACGAACAAAGCAGAAAAAATATAAATATTGAGCATATTTGAATGAAAAATATTTCATTGATAAAGAGTAAACCCGTGAATGGGTAATTTACAAGAGGAAGCAATTCCTAAAAGAGGTGATTGTGAAAAGAAATGGAAAAACATATAATGGAAATGTGAAAAGCTCGGATTTCCAACGGGTTCTAATTTCTGCTATAATCTCTATGTCTTCGAAGGTCCTCGGATCTTGCTTCAGAAGAAAGTGATTGGATTGATTCTCCATTCAGAATTATGATGGACAGGAAGATTCTTTGTGAACTGTAACCTCTCGCTTTTTAGATCTCTAATTTTTTCCTAGACCCCCCTTTCGGGTTTTCAGTCTACTGGGATACCTTTTTTTGCATAAGCCCCCCTTTCGGGTTTTCAACTTATCGGGTTCTCTTTCCTTTTTATTCAAGCGTAGTATTTTTTGACTGCGTTCGAGTTCACAAGAGATGGAAGATCTTTTCCATCCATAGTTTAAAGTATTAAGGCTCCTCAGAGAAGACCTTTCCTACAACGTATGAGCCTTCATAGTTAGGTGTCCATTTGCCCATTGGGTCGGTGTGAATCGGTAGAATCTTTATCAACACTAGGTATCCTACCTTCAGACTTCGAGGAAGAACCTTCTTGTCGAATGCCCTCTTGAGACACTTTTGGTATAGCTGGCCGAAGCAGATGGATGCCAAGTGTTTTTCATCAATAAGTTTTAGTTGATCAAGTATTGCTTGTACCCATTTAGCTTCGTCGAGCTTGACGTCATTCAATATCCTTAAGGAGGGGATCTATACTCCAATAGGCAAAATTGTATCCATGCCATAAACGAAAGAGAAAGGGGTTGCCCCAGTTGAGGTATGTACTAAAGTATGATAGCCATGAAAGGCAAACGGGAGCATATCATGTCAGTCCTTGCAGGTCTCCATTATTTTTTGCATAATCTTCTTGATATTCTTATTGGATGCCTCAACAATGCCATTCATCTTTGGTCGATACGACGATGAGTTGTCGTGCTCGATCTTGAAGTTTTTACATAGTTCTTTCATCATTTTGTTGTTTAGGTTGGAACCATTATCAGTAATGATTTTATTATGGACCCCATAATGATAAATGATCTTTCTTCAAGAAATGAGCCACCACTTTCTTGGTGACGTTCGCATAGGAGAATGCTTCCATCCATTTGGTAAAATAGTCTAATGCTACCAAAATGAAATGGTGTCCGTTTGAGGCAATGAGGAAGTCCGAGCTTCGTAGATCGTAGGACTAAGGATGGTGTTGGTTGTTTTTAAGGAACAATTATAATCAACTCCTATAAGTGTATAAACGTCAGCTGACTTGATCCTAGTTTGGATGCACCAAGCTTTAGTCTAACTGTTGAGGAACGAATTACAAAAGCTCTTTTATCAAAAGAAAGTTGTTTGCTTATTTGTTATGAAAAAACAGGTTTAAGTGATAAAAAAGAGTTGATTAAACTGAGAGAGAGAGTTGTTGGAAAGGAAATGTTTGACTTAAAGAGTTGCTTGCCTAGGAAAATGAGACTAACAAGGAAATGAAATGAAAAATGGTTTGTCAAAGCTATGGGACTAACATGACAACCAAAGGATCTAAGAAGGTATGCATATGATATGGGTTAACATGGCATCCTCACACAAGGGGTCCTACCACAACAATGAGACTAACATGGTAGGAGACGAAAATATGTCTCAACTTGGGACTAACAAGACATATGAGGGAATGACTTGTCAAAGCAAGTGAGACTAACATGACAAGAACTTACCAATGAAATGAGACTAACATGGTAAGAGCTTACCAAAACATGAGACTAACATGGTAAATAAGGGAATTTGTCTAGGCAATGAGACTAACAAGATAGAGCAAAGGAAATGATCCAAGACTAGGGATTTAACCAAGGAATGTGCCTGACCATAAGAGTAAAAGGAAGGTATGGGAGTCATAAGGTGTTGTTGCTTGAATGCAAGAGTGCACTGCTAATGTAGCTTGCTGGAGGATACTTATCAGTCAAATGATTTGAATTGCACTAAAGACTATGAATAGAGGCAAATACTCTGAGCAACTAGGGTTTACACCCTGTACACAAAGGTATTCTAGACAATGGTAGGAAAGATTCCCTCTCATCATTCTCTATTGCTTAAGGCTCATGACATGCCATCCTAATCATGACTGGCAAGTTGCTGATGCAGAATCCCTTTGAAGTGATGACTTGATGTCTTGACTTGTGGGGAGGCTCTGAGCTTGAGATCTTGAGATCCAGAGTAGCTCTAGGACAGAGGCTAGTCTTGTCAAGTGATCAAGATACTTTGATCACTTGACTATACTGAGGGCATATGCACAAAGCCAAAGGATCTAGCTGATCAAATGGTCTTTGATCAACCTAAATTAAAGGGGTGTAATGAATAAAACATAAAGCAAAAGATAAATATGCAAGAACTAACCTAGGGTCTCATTGTAAGGTAGGCCAAGAGGAAGCCTTATGGGTGCAAAGTGTACTATTCTAGGTATCATTGTAAGGTAGCCCACGAGTAAGCCGCGCGTGTGCAAATGTGTACTAACCTAAGCAATGAATGTGAGAAGCAAAACTATAAGACATGAACCACAAATTAGAAAATAAGTTCAAAAGTCCATAAGTCCATGATTAAAGTCTAATTCAAACATAGGTCAATCACAAAGTCCAATGGTTCAATCTTAGGTCACAAATAGAAAGTCACATCTTTTGATCTTTTCATTTTATCATGTTTTGATTCATTATTGATTATTTTAACAAACCAAGAACAAGATGAATAAAACAATATGAATTAGAATGCATGAAGTGAGATGATTGATAATGATACAAGGAATTAAATTTCATAAAGTAAAGAACATGAAATTAAAGGGAAATAAGATGATTTCACAAAGTAAAGGTTAATGGTTAGTGATCAAAGGTCAGGCAATGACAATTTATGTGTCAAACATGTTAGAGCATTAACACAGAATTAACCACCTAAAACATGTAACACAATGGTTCAAAACCAAGGAGAAGATAGATTATGAAGGAGGAGTTAGAAAGCAACCTCAATCAATCATATAAGGATCGTCTATCAACAAGTCAAATGACTCAAACATATGATTCACCAAGAGATAACCTATCACTAACTCAAAGTGTCAAAAGTATGGTTAAATGACCATATATCAACATATTGAATTAGAGAAGATTGAATCAACTAAGGGAATCATCTATGAGTGATTTGAATTGTTGAAAATTTGATCAACCAAGCAATCACATAAGTCAAACCAAAAAGGTGAACAAAATTTGAATTAGAAAAAGAATTAAAATGATTTTAAAAAGAGTTTAAATGGAAATTAAAGAGAAAATTCAAAACAAGTGGTAAAATGCAAAAGAAATGGTTAAGAAAATTATGAGAAGTCAAGAATATTATAAATGATTAGATCTCAAAAGTTGGATGCAAAAATATTTGAAAATGGTCGAAAATAAAGTAAAAAATGAAACTAAAAGAAAATGAGAGTAAAATAGCAATTAAATGCTAACATGATTTTAAAAATTGTGAAAAGAATATATGAGTTGCAAAATATTTTTATGAATTTTCTGAAAAAAATGGAGAAAAAATGAATAAGAATCAAAGTAAATGAAAATAAAAATAAAAATAAAAATAAAATAGAAACTAAACAAAAGAAATGGCGCACCATCTGCTAGAATTTTAAAATTGCGCGTCTCAAGCTGGAATTGGTCAGATTCAAATGTTTGGAACCAAAACGCACGAACTGAACTTCGTCTTCAACCTTGGGTTGATTTTGCACACTTCATGAACTCGTGTTTTTAGCAATACCCAAGCATGAATTCAGTTGCCTAACACATCATCATTCATGTCTCTCTGCATCAGAGTCGTTGATTGACTCCGAGGAGAGAGAATTTGCTCAAGAACACGATGACTCCTAGTTTTTCAAAGTAAAATTAAATGATGAATTCGAAAAATAATTGCAAGGTAATAGCGGGGAAACAATCAGTGAATCACAACGAACTATTGGGTAACTTGTTTGCTCAAGGATTTTACGGATTTCTACCTATTCAGTTGAAGCTTCGAAGGTCAATAATGGTGAAAATGGTGAACTGGATTCAAGGAGTTTCAGAGCAAAGAAACGGTTCAACCAGCTTCAGATGATGCCGATGAGTGATTTTGGGCAAAGATTTGAAGCAAAACAAGCTTGGTTTGATGAAACGGTTAACTGGTTTTTAGAGGTACCAGGCTCAAGTGTAGCAGAGGGTTTTTGGCTTTCCAAAGCTTGCAAATGAAGGCAAATGAACCCTATATTTATAGGAAAAGTGTTGAGCTGCTCACACATGTGGTTTAGATATGAAATTCGTGTGAGCTAGGGTTGACATCTTTGATTTGCAATCCGTGTGAGTAAGAGGATGAAAAGCATGGTTCAGTGATGTGGCAAGGTTAAAAAGACAGATTTTATTTAGTTTTTGCTCACTCAAATGAAAGCACAGGTGCTTGGTGGTCCTAGATTGAAACATGAGGGAATTGGTGACCTGAAACTTGTATGAGAAACAAAGTTCATAGCACCATGTTTGCAGCTAGGCCAAATGAAATCTACTCGTGTGTTTTTTATTTTGCTTCGTGCATTTTGTTCATTTCATTGCAAGGAATTCAATGCAAAAAGAATCACATCAAGAGGAAGCTTGAGTTGAAAATGGCATGGCCTCAAAGTTCAGGTCGTGACCCGATTTTTAGGTCAGGCATTAGGTCGAACCAACCTTTGGCATGTTTGGCATTTTGTGACCTCATGTTCATGACATCATAACTTTTTATTACTTCATGCTTTGTGAGTCAACTTTGGGCCAAATATTCCTTGCAATGAGTGTTGAAAAGTATATCTTCGGCAAATATTTTTATATCGTATCCACAGAGATTGGTTGTTATTACCGCCGTTCTATAATCCAAATTGTTATAAGTTTAGAAAGTAACAAAGTTGTTTTGTTTGGAAAGTTATCTTTTTGAGTAAAATGCCACTAAAATTATAAAATGGTTTTAATCAAATGTAAAAGCTTGGCAAGATTGAAGTTCACTATTCCAAGTGCTTATGATTCCTTATGATCACTATATAGATTAAAGATTATTGATGATGTTCAAGTATCCTCTCAATATCATTTATGTCTAAATGATATTGTGATAATCACTATATTGATCCTTAGATGATCTCTCCACCTAACTATCAATATAGCAATCTTTAATGGTTGATACAAAAGAAGAGTAATGAATAAATCTATCTCTACAACTTATTCACTACTTGAAAGCATATTTTCTGTCAAGACTTAAATAATCTCTTTCAACAACTATTCAAATCTGATATTCAACTTAGGGAAAAAATATCATTCAATACATCAACAATCTTTTATCATATATAAGAGTCAAATGAAATACATACACAAATAGGAATAGCTACTACCTCCAATCTTGACAAAATGGGGTTTAGCTCCTCATCATCATTTTGGAAAGTAAAATGCAATGGAAGAAAACTCTGTTTTTCTCTCTTACAAAATTATCAAAAACTATCAATGAATGTGTGAATAATCAATAATGAATAATTTCCATTCTGATTTTCTAAAAGGGTTGACATTTCCTAAAATGATCATTTTCATCCAAAGCAGAAAAGCTCCCCTAAGGCAAACACCAAAATGGCAAAACCAGTTGGCCTTGAAAACAACACCCTTGGCCAAAAACAGCTTGCTGGATTCGCAGGCTTCGCGGCGCGAACTGAAGCTACCTCAGCTTCCTTGCTTTGCAAGCTTCATCCAAATAGTCTTCCAAGTGATGTTCTTCAAAATTAGGCCTCCAAATTGCATTCAACACTTCTTCCAAATTATAATTGTGCATTCCAAAGCTATCTTGCCCAAAAATTCTACAAAACTAACAAATATGTGAAATAACTATTCAAAACAACATAAATTAAACCTAATTGCATTTATACAAAATAGTGAGAATAAAAGTGTGTAATTACATCAAAACTTGGTAAAAGGGACCAATAAAATGATATAAAAAGTAGTACTAATTGGTCCCTAACAATGAGCTTAACAAAAGGCACAAATAAGTAGGGCAAATGAATGCTTGAGTTGGAAATGGCATAGGTGCAAAGTGAGGGTCATGACAAGGTTTTGGGCATTTTTGGCAACTTAGTATCTTCCACAATTGAGGTCCTTAGAAGTTGAATTGATGTTTGAGTCTTGAAGCAAAGTTGTATAGGAGTTCATTTGTGACATTTGGATTGAAGTATATTGTTAATTGGTTGAGAAATGAGAAAGTTATGGTGTTTGGACCAACAACATGTAACACTTGCAAACTAGGTCAACCAATTATGCACCAACTTGTGCAATTTTGAGGTCTTCTTGCATCCAATGGCAAAAATGGTGATCAATTGAATATCATTTTAAGAGATCTTGATTGACACTTGAATAAAATTGAAGATTTGATGAAATGATATGGAAATAAATACATGAACCATTCTTGAATCAATGAATCAAATTTGAATCTTTCTTGACCAAAATGAGACATTATCTTGAGATAATGATCATATGACCTTCAATTGAACTTGCTTTGAAGCACAATCACACATTGCCTCTCCTTTGTACACCTAAATGAACAAAAAGAAAAAATCAAGTACCTCATATCTTTGGTGTTTTAGTTAGATGACATGTGATAAGTACAAAACCCTAATCCCATGCTCAAACCCAAGAAGTGCCCATGCTTGTGAATCAATGACCAAATGAAATGTCCATGCTAGTGGGTTTGCACGATATGATCACATGTATGCAGATGAATCACAAACAAAAAAGGAAAATGGAAGGGTAATCTTTTGGGCATGACAGTGACAAAAGTGAAACTATTGTTCATATGATATCATTCAACAAGAGCCTACAAAAAAATACAATCTGGTGACTCAAAAGGTGCACATTATTAGATATGTGATTATTAATGAAGCATAAGTATGGAAATGATGGTACACGGTAGAAAATGGAGGTAATGTCAACCATAACTTCATTAAACCTAATCAAAGTGGGAATTCAAATGAAGCTAATGACGCTGAAGAAACCGAAGCACTTAATGATGGACCAAGAAAATCTCAAACATATGTAAGGCCACAAAGAATAAATCAAGTTCCCACAAAAATTGTAGAATGTTAGCTATTACCTAATAGTGGAGTTAGTTATGAAGGTGGACTCGTTCATTTTTCTTTTCTAGCTGATTTCGAGCTTATAAACTATGATGAAGCAATACATAATGAAGTATAACGGAAGGCTATGATTTTAGAGCTCAAATCACTAATCCAATTGAATGACAGGTCATAAATAAAACTTCAAAGCCAAATCCACTTAAGGCTGTAAGACCCAAATTTTGACCCTAAGATCCCTCATGTTATCTCATCATATGCATTGGCATTGGAATCACACCTTGGCATCCTCCTTACCCCTCATTCATTGGGTTTGTATTGGGAGAGATCACCAAGCACCATTTGATTGTATCATACTTTGTATTTTATCCTTTTACTAACCAAAATACCAAAAATATGTCTTTGCATTTGCCTAACTCTTTTGTAGGTAGTGCACTTGCCCACCTTTGATTCACCAAGCTCATATCTAGGATTTAAGACCCTCATTGCTAAAATCTAAATCAAGAATGATCTACAATGTCTCTAGGTATCATATATGGATCCCCATGATCTCCACATGTTATTTTGATCAAGAAATCATCAAGAGTTTGGAATTGGTTTGCCTTGGAAACCCTAGTTCATCTGGGTATCTTGTGTAACTTCTTCAACAAGCTTCTTCAACAATTGATCAAATATTTAAAGGTATACTTAAAATTTCATCATATTATGCATATATGATCTCCCATGAGTCTCAAAAGTCAAGAGAATTGCAAGCTAGCAAGTTGGTTGATGGTAGTTAACCAGAGGAATTCATCTGATCAAAACTGGGGTTCCCTAGACCCTATCTCCTACAATGTTTATCATATCAAAATTATTCCAAGATCAAAGTCACTCTAAATTATATTCCAAACAACTTTCATGTTGAGGTCTAGAGCTAGTTTTGCTTGGAAAGTCATTTCTTATGGTGAAAGATTATAGGTCATTTTGTCTAAACCCTAATTTGGAGATCAAATTCCCAAGACCATAACTTGCTCAATTTTTATGAGATGAAAGATTTACAATTTTCAAAATCAAATTCAATATGTCTATTTCAATGAATCAATGAATCAAATTTGAATCTTTCTTGACCAAAATGAGACATTATCTTGAGATAATGATCATATGACCTTCAATTGAACTTGCTTTGAAGCACAATCACACATTGCCTCTCCTTTGTACACCTACATGAACAAAAAGAACAAATCAAGTACCTCATATCTTTGGTGTTTTAGTTAGATGACATGTGATAAGTACAAAACCCTAATCCCATGCTCAAACCCAAGAAGTGCCCATGCTTGTGAATCAATGACCAAATGAAATGGCCATGCTAGTGGGTTTGCACGATATGATCACATGTATGCAGATGAATCACAAACAAAAAAGGAAAATGGAAGGGTAATCTTTTGGGCATGACAGTGACAAAAGTGAAATTATTGTTCATATGATATCATTCAACAAGAGCCTACAAAAAAATACAATCTGGTGACTCAAAAGGTGCACATTATTAGATATGTGATTATTAATGAAGCATAAGTATGGAAATGATGGTACACGGTAGAAAATGGAGGTAATGTCAACCATAACTTCATTAAACCTAATCAAAGTGGGAATTCAAATGAAGCTAATGACGCTGAAGAAACCGAAGCAGTTAATGATGGACCGAGAAAATCTCAAACATATGTAAGGCCACAAAGAACAAATCAAGTTCGCACAAAACTTGTAGAATGTTAGCTATTACCTAATAGTGCAGTTAGTTATGAAGGTGGACTTGTTCATTTTTATTTTCTAGTTGATTTTGAGCTTATAAACTATGATGAAGCAATACATAATGAAGTATAACGGAAGGCTATGATTTTAGAGCTCAAATCACTAGAAAAGAATCACACCTGGAAGTTGGTTGATTTACCTTAAAATGAAGAAAACTATTGATGTGAACTGGATCATTAAAGTCAAGATGAATCCATAATGTACAATTTCAAAACATAAGGCAAGGCTAGTGGTTAGAGATTTCATGCAGAAATATGACATTGATTAGTTTTTGCTCATGTGGCAAGAATGAAGATAGTGGGGCTAGTTATGGTATTAACTAGTACTAGGAATTGGTTCGTCTATCACTTGGAAGCAAAATATGCCTTTTTAAATTGTCCTTTATAAGAAATAAATTTTTCACTCAATCGCCTAAAGTTGAAGTAAAGGGTAAAGTAAAGGGTAAGGAGCACATGATATATAAGTTGCATAAAGCTATACATGGATTAAAGCAAGCTCCTAAACCATGGAACACAAGGATTAACTTGATTTTATCCAACTTGGATTCAAAAAATGCAAAGTTGAATATGATATATATGTGCAAATTTCCAACAACTCAAGAATCATGATGACATGTTTGTATGTGGATGCCTTACTCATCACTAATATTCATTTTTCCGAGATTGAGAATTTAAAAGACAAAATAAAATCTAAATTTAAGATGATTGATTTAGATAAAATCCCATACTTTCTTCAAATGGAATTTGTGAAAGCCAAGGAAGACATATTGATGCATCACCAAAGATATGTAAATGATATGTTGGATGTACTTCAAATGATTGATTACATCATTATCATAAATCTATCATAAACAAATACAAAATCTAACAGATGTATTAATTATGAGAAGGTAGAGGCAACCATGTTGAAGCAAATTATAGGTTCATTGAGATACTTATACAATAGTGGACTTGACATCTACTATGCAATAAGTAACATGAAGTTTGACTTGTTATTTTCATATCTGGTGAAAGAGAAGAATGCATAGTGGATGAGATATTTAGATTATGATTTGTGTGGGACCAATTTGATATAATGAGTACTTTAGGCTATGTGTTTAAGTACAATGATGCAACCATATCTTGGTGCACTATGAAACAACATGTCATTTCATGATACTCATGTGAAGACAAGTATATTGCTAGCACGCTTGCTTCTTGTCAAATAATTTGGCTAGACTCTTTGATGAAGGAGCTCAAACATGAAGTGCGGAAGTCGTTGAAGCTCATGATTGAAAATATATTAGCTATAAATCTAGTCAAGAATCCGATCTCACATGAAAGGAGAAAGCATATAGTGATTAGGTTCCATTTTATTAAAGAACAAGTCATGAAGAGAATGCTTGAAGTTACCTATTGTCCAATCAAAATGCAACTTGCAAATGGTTTTACTAAGGCATTAAAAACTAACAAATTTGTATTTTTAAGGAAATATTAGTTATGGATTAATGGGGAAGTATTAGTTAGTTAATCCTTAACATGTGTTGATTGCTAGGATGTTAGTTGCATAACTAACTTATTAGTTAGTTATTGAGTTGGTTATGCTTGTTTCTTAATCAACTAGTTAGCTATAAATGTTGTAACTATTCATTGAGAATCAAACACAATTGAATCAGTTACATCATCATTATCATCGCCATCTTCTACCTATTATTTCTTCATTGTGTATATAAGATTGTTTGTAGATTAAGAAAACCATAGTTGTGCTAACATGGACAACAAAGACATTCTATGATTTACAGTCATTAGAACAATATAACTAAGTGCCTGATCAATTATCATGAAAGATGGTATTTGAAATATATTTAAAATTAGTTATTTAAACCATAGTAGTTATCTATATTAGTTCAATAACGCGTATTTGGACATCGCACAATAACCATTATAACCACTATAAACGCACACATACATTTGTGAGGTCTCGGGTTCAACATAGTAAATATTCTAATAAAGCGGATAAAATTTTACAAAAACCTCTAATTTAAAACAAGTATCATTAAGTGAAAGTACTCAATGCCTCAAAAAAGAAGAAGTTAAGTAACTTAAGATCATTCTCATAGGGTGTCAAGTTCAAATCCAAGCAGAGATGAAACCTCTTAGGACCATTAGCCATGGTGTCATCTTGATCATAATCATGAACTGGACCTGTTCTATGTTTTCTCATGTGTCCTCCAAGTGCTTGTCCAGTTGCAAATTGAAGCCCACAAATAGAACATATATGCAACTTGCCAGAAGAACCTTTTTTTCCAATTAGCTTAAGCTTATTGTGGCTAGCCCTATGTCCACCAAGAGCTTGAAATGAAAGGAATTCTTTACTACAGGTCTTGCACTTAAAAGCAGCACTCTTCATGGTTTTCAAAATCAAGTAGTGTAGTAGAGGAGTGAAGCTGTTTGAAACTGAAATTAGGAGTAAGATATGTATATATAGGTTTGAGAGAGGGTTCAAGTGGGAAACGTAAGGATGTTTCGTACTGTTTTCCTTTGCATGTGAAGGAATGAACAATGATTAAGTTATAATTAAGATTGATAGTGTTGTATAAATAATAACGTGTGGATCAGTAGCTAAGAATACGATTGCTTCTGCGCGTATCCATGGCCCATTTTGTTTCTCTTTGTCTATTATCAACCATTCAGATTTTTCTTTTAAATGTTTTTATAATATGTATTTCGTTTTCGGCATAGATTAAGTAAATAAATAATATGTCACGAGTTCCAACATGTGATTCTGTATTTGATATTTTTGTACAGCTATCAACTGAATTAATTCAACGAAACATATAAATATATAGATATATTTTATACTTTTTTTTATAAAAATTGGTTTAAATAATATTTTATAAAATATTATTTTAGATATTTTAATATTTTGTTATAACTTCTTTTAAGTATCAAAATTAAAATAAAAACTTAATTTTAGTATTCTTTAAAGCTATTTTGAATAATTTTTTATACAAATTACTTTTGAGGCGTATTTTACAAAACATAATTTTAATTATTTTTTAATATTTAATATTTAAATTTAAAGTTATTTAAAAATATATTTTATTATTTTAGAAAAAAAATCATAAAAGTTATTTAAACCAATTTGCAGGATAGAGTTTTTCAATTCAGAGTCTTTATTACTTCATAGTTGCAGAATATTAACAAGAAGAAATGGTGGCCTAGCTTGTGTATTTATCTGCCAATATGAAAGGTCTGGAGTTCCAAAGTTACAAAATTAAACTTTGCAAATTATTACTATGAAATTTACTTACATTAAATAATAGAGAATAATAATATAAACTTACAAATTATTACTAATAAATTTACTTATAATAAATAATAGAGAAAAATAATATAATAATATATTAGGGAAACCAAAAAATGTCAACCCAACAAATGTGCCACCTAATAAATTAGGGGAACCAAAAAAGTGTTGAATTTTGAAATCAAAAAGTTGATTTTTTTTTAATTTGGAGATCCATTTAAGTATTGTAGTTCTCATAAATATTTTAAATTTTTATTTTTAAATTATAATTATTTTAAAAAATTTCATCCACATTTTTATCTCTCTTACTAAAATCATCGTAAAACAATAGTTAATTTAGTCATTAAGTAGTAAACCGTCATTAATTATGTCGTTAAGTTGTAAAATTGTTCCTAAATTGTAGGAAGGATAAAAAATATGAATGAAAAATTTTAAGAGAATAATTCTTTAAAATTTTTTTTTTTGAAGAACTAAAAGTCAAATATAAGATATTTAAGAGAAACGCAACCATATTTAACGCTATTAATATTAATCTTTGAACAAATTGCTAGTCTTTTCTTATTTTTATTGTTATTTTGTCCATAACACATAACTATTTAATTAGAATCATTTATTATACATAATAATTTTTGTTTGATTATTTTAGTTTTTTATTACAAATAAAATACTAAAAATAATTGTATTAAATTCACTTTTAACTTAGTTATTATTTTAAATTAAGTCAATAACTAGATAAATCTTATTTTAGTTTAGTTATCACAAATATTTTTAAATAAAATAATAATAATTTAGAATATGAATAATAATTGGATCAAATATATTTTTAATTTATCCAATGTGATGATAAGTATTGTACCCAAAATTTTCCCTCCCATTTTCTTCATACCTCCATCTAACCATTTGACTAGGATTCAATTGCATACATAAATAATTCATGCATAAGTACCATTCATTACCATGGATTCCAAGTGCTTGGCCTGTGGGGCTAGGGTTTGTTTGTGCAATAACTGGGAATGCTTGGTTTGGACTTGCACCAAGGCTCAGAGGCCTCCAAAATCCTAATCTCCCAAGGATGGGGATCATGGAGCTTTGGTGTTGTTTGAAAAGTATCTTGATTAATTCAAAGACATGAGTTGAAGGCTATGCCTCATAAAACCCTAATCAAGGAAGGATGTGGAAACCCTCATGGTGGCTCCTAACCCCAATCTCATGTGATCTTTCACTCAGTGTGTGTTTCGCTCAGCCTCTTGTGCTTGGTCCATTCATTTTGTCTCCTTGGTTGTGGTTCCATCAATGATGCTTGAGTCTATTAGTCATAACCTAAGTCCTTGGTCTCATAACCTTCATCCATTCATCTGATAATTGTTATGCCACTACTGCTTGGTCCATAGGTCTTGCTAAGGTTCATGTTTCTTTCTTTCATGAGTCAGTTGTGGGTCTTGGGTTTGAGTTTATGCAAGCCATTTCAAATTAGTTCATATAGGTCATGTCTATCCATACCTAACTTCAAATCATGATTCGATCCATTGCAAGTGACATATTCATGTATTAAGTCAATTCGTTCAATTGGCCAATTCCATTCATTTTCATCCATAAAATATTCATTACATATAAAAAATGCAAGGAAATGTCATAATACATTGCAAAAAACTCATTTTTGGAAGTTTCAGCTCTGTGAGTCGACTCATGACTCGAAGCAAAACCCCCGGGTCCGAACAGGTCGACTCGATTCTGGGAAACTTGAATGAGTCGACTCATCCGCCCTTTTCGTCGACTTTTTCCCCTTTTTTTTCTAAACCTTGTCCCTTCGGGTCCGAACAGGTCGACTCAGTTCTGGAAATCTTAAGTGAGTCGACTCATGTCCCATTTTTCTTTGAACCATTTCGCCGCGGGTCCAAACAGGTCGAGTCATAGGTTGACTCAACCCTGGAATAAACTTTGTTTGAGTCGACTCATTCCCTGTTTGAGTCAACTCATAACTTATTTTACAAGAATTTTTGTAGACGAACAAGGCAGGTTTAACACTTGGGTGAGTTGCACATGAGGCTTGGCTACACTGCTATGAGAATTGGACTTGTAGGTTGAACATGAACCCCTGTCCTCGAAGATAGCCAAGGCTTGCAAGTCAATCGTACGGATCAAACATGTACCTGCATTGAACACCAGAAAAAACCATGAGCATAACAGCCATGTGACAATGCTGTCAAATCTCACCGGCGAAACACACGACCCCATACCTGCAAAATAAATACCACAACCTACCTACTGCAGAATTACAATGCTACAAGCTGCTGAGACACTACAAAATACAAATTCCTGTCATGCCAAAACAATCACAATGATTCACAATTGCAAGTCACACTTAAACCTACACAAACATAACCAAAATCACAGTATGCATAACATAACCACACAATTGTTAACCTGCAACTGCATGTCACACTTAAGCTTACTTGTTATACCTTGCACCTAAGCC
The DNA here is from genome assembly GCF_024323335.1 of Lathyrus oleraceus. Taxonomy (NCBI): domain Eukaryota; kingdom Viridiplantae; phylum Streptophyta; class Magnoliopsida; order Fabales; family Fabaceae; genus Lathyrus; species Lathyrus oleraceus. Next base: position 487,938,675 of record NC_066585.1, read on the forward strand.
AATTGAATAACAAGTCATAAACAAAACTTCAAATCCGAATCCACTAAAGGCTGTAAGACCCTAATTTTGATCCTAAGATCCCTCATGTTATCTCATCATATGCATTGGCATTGGGATCACACCTTGGCATCCTCCTTACCCCTCATTCATTGGGTTTGTATTGGGAGAGATCACCAAGCACCATTTGATTGTATCATACTTTGTATTTTATCATTTTACTAACCAAAATACCAAAAATATGTCTTTGCATTTGTCTAACTCTTTTGTAGGTAGTACACTTGCCCACCTTTGATTCATCAAGCTCATATCTAGGGTTTAAGACCCTCATTGCTAAAATCTCAATCCATAATGATCTACAATGTCTCTAGGTATCATATATGGATCCCCATTATCTCCACGTGTTATTTTGATCAAGAAATCATCAAGAGTTTGGAATTGGTTTGCCTTGGAAACCCTAGTTCATCTGGGTATCTTGTGTAACTTCTTCAACAAGCTTCTTCAACAATTGATCAAATATTTAAAGGGATACTTAAACTTTCATAATCTTATGCATATATGATCTCCCATGAGTCCCAAAAGTCAAGAGAATTGCAAGCTAGCAAGTTGGTTGGTGGTAGTTGACCAGAGGAATTCATCTGATCAAAACTGGGGTTCCCTATACCCTATCTCCTACAATGTTTATCATATGAAAATGATTCAAAGATCAAAGTTACTCTAAATTATATTACAAAAAAAATTCATGTTTAGGTCTAGAACTAGTTTTTCTTGGAAAGTCATTTCTTATGGTGAAAGATTATAGGTCATTTTGTCTAAACCCTAATTTGGAGGTCAAATTCCCAAGACCATAACTTGCTCAATTTTTATGATATGAAATATTTACAATTTGCACAATCAAATTCAAGATGTCTACTTCAACTTTTATGTTTGGAGGAAGAGTTAATTCAACTTTTATGTGCATGTGATATGAGGATACATTATAGGTCATTTTGGACCAATGCCATTGAACAAGTGATTTTCCGCAACTTCAAAAATGGATAACTCCTTCATATTAAATCCAAATAAGGTCAAATTTGTAACCATTTTGAAGGACTTAGAGAGAGATACAACTTTGATGAAGGAACTTTTCTCATTTGAAGCTCACATAAAAAGTTAGCCAAGGTGGAATAAGTGAACATATAACTTGACACTTAGAATTTTTTTTGATATGTTTAATTTTCCAAACTTACACCTCAAAATTCATCATTATCCAAGCTTCAAATGAAAATGTATTTAACATGAAAGTTGTTCCTATTGATCTAACCTTTCCAAAAATTCTAATTTCATCCATTTTAGATAAGGTTTGAATAGGTTGCGCATGGCTTGAACATTGGATCATCATTTGCCAAGATTGAACTTGAAACTCCCATGCACAATTGCCTAGCATTCCAACATGATCTCAGCATTGCTTGTACTCAATTATGGATCAGATAAAGTGATTTCATGGGCTTGTACACTCCCATGCACCCATGCATCACACATTGCTATTTTTGGATTCCATGTTCAAGTGTGCAAATATCAAACCAATTGGGTATAAATAGAGCCCTCTATGCTCAGAAATATGGACCTTGCGTGCCATCTTTGATTCCAAGCATTCAAACCCTCCCATTCCAAAGGATAATCTTGATAATTTCCATTTGGAAATTGAGTTTGAATCTCATTGTTTTGAGATTCAAATCTCCAAGGATCCAAAGCCTTTTGATCATTCTATTCTACTCCTTCAAGCATCCTGAGCAAGATCAAGCACAAGCAAGAGCAAGACCAATCAAATTCAGACCTGCATTGAAGGTATTTTCCAGAAATTTTCATCTCTTCGATTCTCACTCATTTCTCCATAATTCTCTTGGATCTTTGGTTATCTGAAGTCCTACCAATGTAGGCAACAAGATTGAGTTGATTTGAGGTCAAATCGAAGCAACTCAGATCATGCACCTCAAATTTCAACTCCTTGTATCTCTCAATATACTTGGAGTTAGGATAAATTGAGGTCATATTCGAGCTTAATGCCATTTTTACATAAAATTCATGTCCTTCTTTTTAATTTTGGTGATGGTTGTGACTGAACCAGTCCAGTGAGGCTCACCGGAGAAGGAGACCAGAGCTTTGGCTCCGGTTGTGAGTTGGCAGTCATCAGAACCACAAGATCCATTTGATTTAATTTAATCTCACGTGTTGGTTTGAATTACCATTCGTGTGGCGCGCTGACTCAAGACCATGGTGAATTGCACGCTAGTGGCCACTTGATCTGCCACCTTAATTAATGAGGGAGATCAAGTGGTCCATGTATTTTCTCATTTTCTGATTTTTATTTTATTTGTTTTATTTTCATTAATTCATATTAGTTTTAATATTGATCCAAAATATGTGAGAGTTTCACCAAAAAATTTTAAATAAATTCCTCTTTCATTTTCTGAATTAAAATTATTTTTTGGATCATTATTAATATTTTTCATGATTTAATTGATTTTGTGAATATTTTTAATTGTTTAAAAATAGTTTTAAGTTTCCAAAAATGATGATTTTTTTTCTCCAAGGTCCTTTGACCTTGTTTGACCTATGATAAATCTCATGGCCATTTCTTTGGTGTTTTGATGAGGTTTTAGGAATTTGATAAACCATAATTTAATTTAATGCATATTTTAATTGATTTTAATTATTTAAATGCCAAATAAATTGTGTTGAGCTTCTGATATTGACTTGTTGAGTTTGACTTGTGATGTTGGGCCTTGGTCAAGGTTGATTTGACTTTGTTGAGTTAAAATCATTGGATTTAGGGGATTGATGAAATGTACATTTCATCTTCCAAAATGAATGAATGACTTTAATTTGGTAAAAGTCCTCCTTTGACCAATTTGTGTTGATTCCGTTTCCCCTCCCTCTTTATCTTATTCCTCTTCTCTATCCATTCATGTCATGGACCTATGATATCTCTAGATCATAAGGCTAGTTGGTTGCAAAATCAACATGAGTATGGATGAGATTAGGTCCACCCTTTTGCATATTCTTTTTGTGTGTGGTATGTTTTAGGAGCATAGTCCATTATATTATGTCTCTAACATGCATTAACACCAAAATTTTATTGTCCGGTCTCAAATAGTTGTGACTTCTACATAAGTCCAATTACGATTGCTTAACATAGCGCTAAATTTGTGAAACAAAAAGGCATAGCATTCTAGTAAGTGAGATTGTAAGTCTCCCCTCTTTCATGGTATTGTGTGGAAACTTGACCTTTTTTACTTCCTTTGGAAGATGTCTTGGTTCAAGGATTCATGCTTGTGAATAGTGGGCCGAGTGTTCTCCAAAGAACGACTTAAACAAAACAAAAGCAAAAGCAATACTAACTTCTAATCAACTAACAACTAATATTTAATTTTAAGCCATTTACCTTTATGCATTTTAATTTCAAGCCTTTACTCATTTGCCATTATTCATACCATTCAATTTGTTTACTTTAATGCCATTTTCACTTTGCTCACTTGAGCCATACTTTGTGAACATATTGTGTTTGTATATACTTGTTTGTGTTTTGTGGTCTTTTGACCTTAATGTACATAATAAGAACAAAAACCCTAAAAAACATTTTGTGTGGACTATTAGATTTGATCTGAGACATTGGACTTAGAATTAGGCAACACCCCCTATGCAAAGGACTTGGCCAATGCCAACTTTCATGAAACTAAGTGCTTGTGAAGTGAACATTCATCTGATGCATGTTTTTATGGTCCCATTTGGGTTCATTTGCAACATGATCATATTGAAGCTGTTATTTTGAACTTGTGCCTAATGCCTATCTCTTGAGTTCATCTAATACATGAGGAATTATGAAGAAGACCATGGAGTTGCTAAGCTTGTATGTGGCTATCTTTATTTGATGTCTTGCTCTTCATCTTGCTATTTGTGTATTTATATTGCTTGATTCTAAAGTCCAAGGGAAATCTGGGTTTCTATATGACATTCTTGTCTATTGGATTGTAGCCCATTGGTCAGATCTTTTCAACTCTCAACTTTTAAATTTGTGCCTAGGATTAGTCTCTTCATGTCCTCCCTATTTCTTTAATTTCAAAATCTCTCCCTCCTTTTAAAATATTCTTTGCTTGTGATTTCTAAACTTAGACTTTATTGCAAATTAGAAACTTTGGCCTTATGCCATTGCATTTTCAAACTCTTTTTCTCTTAAACAAACTTGTAAATAAACTTAACCATACTTGACTTAAAATTTAAAAATCCAAAAATAACTAACACTCATTCAAACCTTTTTTAGGCATTTTGTGCCTTTGTTAAACTTAAACTTTTGTTTAAAGCAATGCATCCACTTTGAAATTGATACCACGAACTACAAGGTTTTGATCCCTCATTTTTATCTTGGTACGTAGGCACAAGTCCGAAGGTCTTGTCAAACAAAAAAATATAATTAATGAATTCTTTTCTCATCCCTCCACTTTATTTCTTACAAACATCATTTGTACAAAAATACATATGCACACAAAAAAGGGCTCCCTAGGAGTACCTAGGACACTTTGGGTGCTAACACCTTCCCCCTGTGTAACCAACCCCGTTACATGTAATCTCTGGCATTTTATTAGTTTTGATTTGAAAACTTCTTATTTTTGGGTTTTGTTCGTACTTTCCCCTTTTCCCTTAGAAACAATAAAAGCACGGTGGTGACTCTGGTTTTATTGGCGTCTAGCTTATCCATAGCTTGATGGTCATGAATTTACCACTACAGAAATTAAGTGGCGACTCTGATGGGGAGTAATATCCAGTGGGTTTAGCCTACTTTTTTGTGTGTATATAACTGTATATTTGATGTATGTATATTTTTTTTATTATATAATCTGCTTGTTATGCTTGGTGATCTCTGAGTGGTGAGATAAGTTCTAACCCGAACTTGAGTGCAATTAAGATATGAGGATGATATAGTCATGTTCGACTTGTGTGGAGTAGTCCTTAACAACTTGGCTTGAGACCCATCTACTCAGTGGAGACCCTTTTGGAGTTATTGATGTCACACAAGTTATTTGTGGTTAGGCATTACTTTCTCTGATTTGGGGTCTGAGAAGCTGAGGACCGTAGAACATTTAACCCATCTTGGCCTATTTAGGACGTAGTGCGGAGAATGTTCAAGTGTAGACTTGATAACAGTTGTTACGTGATACTACACTCAGACGAGTTTCTCTTAAGAACATTATGGGTTGATGAGTCAGTCATCCTAACCTGTAATATCCGATAGATGGAATTAAGACTCTGGGAACTTTTTAGAACATGATCTACAGGTTTTTATCCTTAGTTCACTCCTTTGGCATGGTTCTTACCCAGACTCCACGCTCGTGACTCACAACAAACCCTTGATTCTTGGTTGATCCAATCAAGTCTTGTCAATATCAATGGAACTTAGGTGTTGATAAGGTTTAAACCATAATCCACCAAAATGGATGATTGATCTTGACAATGACTTGATCCATCCATTGACCTTTGTTTGTTTGCCTTGTGTGTGATCCCTTATTTGCGATTATTGCATTCATGCATTCATGCGCATCATAACATTCATCACACGAAAATTTCAAGGAATTGAGGTCTTATTTGCAAATATTTCCAGACCATGGATTGTTGACGAAGGAACACTAAGAAGTACAGTTTTAGATGTCCCGACTTGAAAGATTTAAGGAAGCTATCATCTTTTGTATTATATCCCTTGGATTTCAAGCAACGTCATGGGAAGCTTTTGTCTATTTTGTCTGCTGATGTGGTTGAAGGACTCTTGAGTGTATTGGTTCAGTTTTATGACCCTCTCTACCGTTGCTTCACTTTTCCCGACTATCAGCGTGTGCCTACATTGGAGGAGTATGCCCACCTCTTGGGAATACCTGTTTCTAGCAAAGTGCCTTTTAGTGGATTGGAGGAGATTCCCAGATCTCATATCATAACTGAAGCTCTTCATCTGAAAAAGTCTAAGATAAAGGCTCATTGGGTGAAGAAAGGAGGATTGTTTGGGTTTACTTCTGAATTCCTCATCAAGGAAGCTACTGCCTTTGCTCAAGCCGGTAGTATGGATGCTTTCGAAGCCATCTTTGTGTTGCTCATCCATGGTTTGGCTTTGTTCCCTAACATTGACGGTTTTGTTGATGTTAACGCCATTAGAATTTTCTTGATTGGGAATCTTGTGCCTACTTTGTTGGGTGATATGTACTTCTCTTTGCATTTAAGGAATTCTAAAGGTGGTGGAACGATTGTGTGATGTGTTCCTCTTCTGTACAGGTGGTTTATTTCGCACTTGCCTCAGACGCCTACTTTTGTGGAGAACAAACAATGTCTATGGTGGTCCCAGAGACTTATGTTTCTCACTAATGATGATATAGTTTGGTATGAATCTTCATTGGGTAGCTTGGATATTATTGATTGTTGTGGTGAATTCTCTAATGTGCCTCTCATTGGTACACAAGGAGGAATCAACTATAACCCTGCTTTGGCTCGTCGTCAACTTGGGTTCCCCTTGAGAGACAAACCTAATAACACTTTGTTAGAAGGTATTTTCTATCAAGAGGGTAAAGATCCCCGACATTTGAAGCAGAAGATTATGCATGCTTGGCATAATGTGCACATGAAAGGAAGATCTGAGCTTGGTCCGTGCAATTGTGTAGCTTTGGAAGCTTACACTACTTGGGTCAAGAAGAGAGATTTGGAATTGAAGATGCCTTATGCTTGTGAAAGACCTGTGTCTATGGTTGTGGTTGAGCTATTAACTCTCCCTAACCAAAATGTAGAGAAGTTGGAAGACGCGCTCGCCAAGATGAAGCAAGAGAAGGATATGTGGGAAGAGCGGTTCCATGCTTTGAGCAGAAAGCATGAGGAGTTGCAACTTAAGTCTAAGGATAAATATGCACTTATTGAGCTTCTTGAAGACCGAGCAATGAAGAGACAGAGAGAACCAGAGGTTTCATCTTCTAGTATGCCTCAACCTTCCGTTGCTTGGAAGAAGATTATGGATCAGCTTGTCCTTAAGAAGACTCAGATGAAGACTTCTTTTGAGTCCGAGATTCGACGCATCCGAAGGAAGTATGCACGTGCAGTCAGATCTTCTGATATTGTTGTTAGGGATCCTTAGGATGACTAGTCTCCTTTCCTCTTGCATTTTGTATTTTTGGTTTCTGAAATTGTACTCAGTGTAATCCTTCCAATTATATAAATAAAACAGATTTTTATGGTCAATCAAATTGTGCAGTTATTGTTATTATGTATTTGAAAGTAAAATAGTAAGTTATTTGAAAATAAAAACAATCAAGAATTACATTTGATGCATCATTTGCATAGCAGGTTTCTCTTTCGCCAAATGTCTTATTGGTTATTCTTATGTGCTTCAGCCAAGCTGACTCATCGATACAATACCCGCGCCAATCACTCAAGAATCATGGAACATCTAGAGCAAGAGAACAGAGACTTGAAGGCTGAGATCGCCCGCCTGACTGCCATGATGGAGTCAGTGTTAGCTGCTCAGAGTCAATCTTCTCCAACGCCTGCAACTCCTCCTCCATAGAGGATTGTTATTTCCGAGATTGCAACCTCTACCATTCCTGCTACTGTCGCTCACTTTACGTCTACCATGCCTGTCGGATTCCCGTGGGGGATACCGCCAAATTTAGTTCCCTAGGGTTTCGCGCCTACTCTTGCTTCCATGTCGGCATCTAGCCCTGTCATGTCTGTACCGCCACCGGTTGTTCATACTTTACCTCGTGTTGAAGACACCATCTATCATTCCAAGCCGTCTGAGGGTTCAGATGTTTATGAGAAGATGGACGAAATGAAAGACCAATTCCTTGAGCTGCGAAAGGAGTTGAAGATCTTGAGGGGTAAAGACTTGTTTGGTAAGAGTGTTGCGAAACTTTGCTTGGTTCCAAATGTGAAAATCTCGGTGAAGTTGAAAGTCCCTGACTTTGAAAAGTATAAGGGGAATACTTGTCCGCTCAGTCATCTCGCCATGTATGCTAGAAAGATGTCGAAGCAAACTGATAATGATCAGTTACTGATTCATTATTTCCAAGACAGTCTGACTGGTGCCGCTCTGAGGTGGTACATGGGTCTGGATAATGCGAGTATCCACATGTTCAAGTTCAATGATTTGGGTGAAGCATTCGTGAAGTAGTACAAATATAATGTAGATATGGCGCCGGATAGGGACCAGTTTAGGTCATTGTCTCATAAGGATAAAGAGACATTTAAAGAGTATGCTCAACGATGGAGAGAGCTTGTCGCTCAGATTACCCCTCCTTTGGAAGAGAAGGAGATGACCAAGAGTTTCCTCAAGACCCTGAGCTCATTTTACTATGAGCGCATGATTGCCAGTACCCCTAGTGATTTTACCGAAATGGTAAACATGGGGATGAGACTAGAAGAAGGTGTCCGAGAGGGACGGTTATCTAGGGAGGAAGTTTCGTCTAACAAGAGGTATGGTAACAGTTTCGTTAAGAAAAAAGAGAATGAGACCAATGAAGTATCTGTTGGGAGGAAGATGAGGCCTCATGTAAGAAGAAGTCAACATCCCCGTCAACACCATCATCAAGTATCATTTGTGATTCTAGTATTTTCTAATAATCAAGCAACACCAATTCAATAACAACGTCAACAACAGCTAGAGCAACAAACGAAATCCTACAACAACAACAATACCAACAATCATCAACAACAATAAAACTTAGAGAACAAGAAGGTCTCTTTTGACCCAATTCCTATGACTTATGCAGAATTGTATCCATCATTGGTTCTCAAGAACCTTTTGCATAACCACTTCCATGGTGGTATAAACCGGAACTCCGCTGTGCCTTTCACTAAGGAGCTCCCGATCATGATATTGAGAATTGTTACCCCCTGAAATATGAAGACCAAAAGCTGGTTAAGAATGGAATGGTGTCCTTTGAGGACCGTGCGCCGAATGTCAAAGCTAACCCACCACCTGCCCATGGAAATTCATCTGTTAATATGATGGACGACTGTCCCGGGGAATTCAAAATATATGATGTACGCTTCATTAGAAGGTCCTTGGTGAGGATGCACAAGGATATCTATTTGGTTATAGATTGTGAGTATGACCATGATGGTTGTGCAATCTGTAGTGTCAATCCTCGAGGTTGTGTGATTTTGAAGAGAGACATCCAGATGTTGATGGATGAAGGTATGATTCAAATCTTCCAGTCCCGTCACTTAGGCGACGATGTCAATGTTCTAGTCCCCGTATTCAAGACTCCCGAGAGGGTGGTGATCCAGTACAACAACAGCAGCAGTAACAGTGTCAGCGATAGATCGATATCGTTGTTGGGCCCCGTTTCGTATGCATCCGATAAGGCTATCCCGTATTAGTACAATGCTACCGTGTTAGAGAATGGTCAAGAGGTTCCATTGCCTACGACTAGTTCTGTTGTGAGTATAGCTGATGGTACGAAAGTGACCCGTAGTGGTCGTGTCTTTGGGCCGGTGTTCCCTAAGAATGTAGAAGATTGTTCTGTCAGTCAGAAGGTTGATATGCCTGTAGTAGATCCTGTTAGCGCTCCAAGATGTCAGTCTGGTGAATCCAGCAGTTTGAAGCCTAACGATGATGATGAGGTACTCCAGTTGATTAAGAAAAGTGAATTTAATATGGTGGAGCAGCTGCTTCAAACTCCCTCCAAGATTTCAGTGTTGTCTCTGCTCATGAATTCTGAAACGCACAGAGAAGCACTGTAGAAGGTGTTAGAGCAAGCTTATGTGGAACATGATGTTACGGTGGATCAGTTTGATCATATTGTGGCTAACATCACTTCCTGCAACAATCTTAGCTTTTGTGATGAAAAATTCCCTAAGGAGGGTAGAAATCACAACTTGGCACTACACATTTCAATAAACTGCAAGAAGGATGCTCTGTCAAATGTGTTGGTTGACACCGGCTCTTCATTGAACGTACTTCCAAAATCAACTTTGTCAAGGTTATCATATCAAGGAGCTCATATGAGATATAGTGGCGTGATCGTCAAAGCTTTTGACGGTTCTCGCAAGACTGTAATTGGTGAGGTGGACCTTCCTGTGAAGATAGGTCCGAGTGATTTCCAAATTACTTTCCAAGTAATGGATATCCACCCGGCCTATAGCTGCTTGTTAGGAAGGCCATGGATACATGAGGCAGGAGCAGTTACTTCAATGTTGCATCAGAAATTGAAGTTTGTCAAGAATGGAAAACTGGTTATTATCGGTGGGGAGAAGGCTTTATTGGTATGCCACTTGTCGTCTTTCTCTTACGTAGAAGCTAAGGATGAGATTGGAACTCAGTTCCAAGCTCTATCTTTTACTAAGGAAAAGAGAGTTGGGTCACCCATGTCCTCATTCAAAGACGCTTAGAGAACTGTTGAGGATAGTAAGTCTGATCAGTGGGGCCAGATGGTAGAGGCCGCCGACAACAAGAGTAAAGCTGGTTTGGGTTTCCAATGAGGTTCATCTGTGGTTAGAGCTGAAGATGTGCAATGCAACTTCCGTGGCGGAGGGTTCATTCATGGTAATGAACAACACTTAGCTGCTGTGATCGAGGGTGATGAAGATGAAGACTGCACCAATTTTGTGACGCATGGAAAAGCTTGCAACAATTGGACTGCTGTTGATGTTCCTATTATTGTGCATCGATCTAAGTAATTGCTTTTATTTGTTTTTGAAAATCCTTCTCCTATGCCTAAGGGAGAAGTGAACATTGTTTGGGCATTTTCAAATTTGATCATCAATAAAATATAATTCTATTCATCCACGTCTATGATGTTTTGTTTTTACTTTTTGCTTTATTTTTAAAAATGGTAATCACAAAAAACATAAATAAACAAATAATAATTGTCCATCTGCATAATATTTGGTCATAATTCACTTCTCTAAAATCAAAATAACAAATCATTATGCAGGTTGGTTTCTAAACCCATTGAATACAATGATCCTTCTCCTTCTCCAAATTTTGAATTCTATGTGTTTGAGGCTGAAGAGGAAAGTGATGAAGAAGTATCTGATGAATTGTCTCGTCTACTTGAGCACGAGGAAAAAACCATTCAGCCATTCGAAGAGTAGATTGAGTTAGTCAACTTGGGTTCCGAGGATGATGTGAAGGAAGTCAAGATTGGATCTCGACTGTGTCCACAAGTGAAGAAGGGGTTGATTGATCTTCTTCGAGAGTACTCAAATGTGTTTGCTTGTGTTGGTGTAAGCCCTAGAGGCCAATAATTTTGGTACTTGTATCGAATTATTCATTAATAATAAAAGGCTTTTTCTTTATTATGTTTGTCTAATAAAGTCCCTAGAATAGATAGTCCGTTTAATGTATCAAGTGCGACTTAATCATGAGATCACATTAAACATAAGGACACTATTCTTAAAGTATCCATAGTCGAGCTTTATTGTGAAGTGGGATAACATTAAAGCATTAAGACTATTATGTATATAGACTGATGATCACATCTCATGGATCATGGATAAGGAGTTATCAAGTCTTAAACATAGGTATGAATATTAAGAGTAATATTTATATTGGATTGACCCACTATGAGAATACTATATAGAATGTTATGCAAAGTGTCATAAGTTATTCTCATGGTGATAATGGTGTATGCCACCCTTCGACCTGAAACCACTATAGACCCTAGATGTAGAGTCGAGTGCCTTATTGCTGATCAAACATTGTCCATAACTGGATGACCATAAAGACAGTTGATGGGTACTCCACGAAGCATGCTAAGGGACATGAGTGACCTAGATGGAATTTGCCCATCCTATGTAATAGGATAAATGTCTATGGGCCCAATATTGAACTGGACAAGGATGACACGGTCTATGCCTTATGTTCAATATAGACATAAGGGCAAAAGGGTAATTGTACACATAAGTATTATCACAAAAGGATTTGTCAGATCACATGACATTTTCGTGTCTTGGGTAGCAGTGATGTGTTGCTAGATATCTCTCACTGTTTATTATGTTAAATACGTGATTTAATATAATTGCCAATGTCGCAAAAACCTACAGGGTCACAGACAAAAGGACAGATTGATGAGAGATAGAGTAACTAAGGAATACCATAATGTACGGTGCCCTTAAGTGAATTGTAGAACATCGTAAGGTACGGTGTACTTAAGTAGAATACGAAATATGGTAAGGTACCACGCGCTTAAGTGATTTTGGCATATTATAAGATATGGGCCACATACACTTAAGTGGGCTTTTTAGCTTGTAGCCCACACAAGTGGTTCTATAAATATAACCCTTGTGCAGAAGCATTTATGCAGTTACAATTTCGTTTCTCTCTCTCTCTCTCTCTCACTCAAAGCCTTCATTCGTAGCAGCTAGCACTAAGATTGAAGAAATCCGTTCGTGTGGACTGAGTAGAGGCGTTGTCATCGTTCAACGTTCGTGATCGCTCCATAGATCTGCGTCAAAGGTTACAATCGCCACAAGAGGTAATGATTCTATCACTGATTATGCCCATTCGTAAGGATCACTAAAGGAGAAATTTTAAATTCTGTTGCGTTATGGATCACTCTTCTCCTTCAGCTTGGTCCTATCAAGACATGCTTAGGTTGGATTCTGAGATAGTGGAGCATAGATTGCTGTTGAAGCCAGAATGCCTGCCAGTCAAGTAGAAGTTGAGGAGAACTCATCATGATATGGAAGTGAAGATCAAAGAAGAAGTGCAAAAACAGATTGATGTCGGTTTCCTTGTGACTGCTGAATATCCGCAGTGGGTGGCCAATATTGTGCCTGTTCCGAAGAAGGATGGAAAAGTCCGTATGTGTGTCGATTATAGAGATTTGAACAAAGCCATTCCGAAAGATGATTTCCCTCTGCCACACATTGTTATGTTGGTAGACAATACAACTAAATTCAAAGTCTTTTCGATTATGGACGGATTTTCCGGATATAATCAGATCAAGATGGCACCCAAAGATATGGAGAAGACCACATTCATTACACCTTGGGGAACATTCTGTTATAGAGTGATGCCTTTCGGTTTAAAGAATGCTGGTGCAACTTACCAAAGATCAATGGCTACTTTTTTTCATGATATGATGCATAAAGAGATCGAAGTCTATGTTGATGATATGATTGCTAGATCTATTAATGAAGAAGAACATGTTGAGCATTTGTTGAAGCTATTCCAGCATTTGAGGAAGTATAAACTCCTGTTGAATCCCAATAAGTGTACATTTGGTGTTCGTTCTGGTAAGTTGTTGGGCTTTATTGTCAGCGAGAAGGGTATTGAGGTTGATCCTGCCAAGGTCAAAGCAATACAAGAGATGCATGTGCCCAAAACTGAGAAGCAAGTCAGAGGTTTTCTCGTCCGCTTAAATTATATCTCAAGATTCATTTCACACATGACTGCGACATGTGCACCTATATTCAAGCTTCTTCAGAAAGATCAGTCTTGTGATTGGACCTAAGACTGCCAGAAAGCTTTTGACAGTATCAAAGAATATCTGCTTGAACCTCCTGTTTTGTCTCCACCTGTGGAAGGAAGATCGCTGATCATGTATTTGACTGTGATTGAAGAGAGTATGGGTTATGTTCTTGGTCAGCAAGATAAGACTGGAAATAAAGAATATGCTATTTACTACCTCAGTAAGAAGTTCATCGACTGTGAGACTTAGTATTCTATGCTAGAGAAGACTTATTACGCATTGGCTTGGGCTGCTAAGCGTCTGCGTCAATATATGTTACTACTTGGTTGATATCCAAAATGGATTCAATCAAGTATATTTGTTAGAAGCCCGCTTTAACTGAGAGGATTGCCCATTGGCAGATGTTGTTGTCAGAGTATGATATTGAATATCGATCTCAGAAAGCGATTAAAGGTAGTGTCTTGGCTGACCATTTGGCTCACCAACCGATTGAAGATTACCAGTCAGTACAATATGATTTTCCATATGAAGAGATCTTGTACTTGAAAATGAAAGATTGTGATGAACCGTTGCTTGAAGAAGGGCCAAAACCTGGTTCCTATTGGGGCATGGTATTTGATGGAGCTTTTAATCAATATGGTAATGGCATTGGGGCAATGATTATTACTCCTTAAGGCACGCCGTTTACAACTAGATTGACTTTCAAGTGTACAAATAATATGGCTAAGTATGAAGCTTGCATTATGGGGCTTGAAGAAGCCATTGATCTCAGAATCAAGTATTTGGACGTCTATGGAGATTCAGCTTTGGTTTTGAATCAGATCAAAGGTGAATGGGACATGAATCAACCCGGGTTTATACCATATAGAGATTATGCGAGGAGGATTTCAACTTTCTTTACAAAGGTTGAGTTTCATCATATCCCTCGAGATGAAAAATGGATGGCAGATGCTCTTGCAACGTTGGCTTCAATGGTCATGGTGAAGTTTTGGAATGAAGTTCCCAATTTGACTGTGATGCATCTTGATAGGCCAGCTCATGTATTTACAGTTGAAGAAGTTGAAGACGAGAAGCCATGGTATTTTGATATCAAATGTTTCCTCCAAAGTCAGATTTACCTGCATGGGGCATCTTTGAAAGATAAGAAGACTTTGAGAAGATTAGCCGGAAACTTCTACCTGAATGGTGATGTATTGTATAAGAGGAACTTCGACATGGTTCTGCTCAGATGCGGATAGATACGAAGCAAACTTATTGATGACTAAAGTCCATGAAGGTTCCTTTGGTACTCATTCCAATGGACTTGCTATGGCAAAGAAGAAGTTGCGAGCAGGTTATTATTGGCTGACAACCGAGTCTGACTGTTGCAAGTTTGTGAAGAAATTCCACAAGTGTCAAATTTATACGGATAAGATTCATGTTCCTCCGACACTGTTGAACGTCATTTCCTCTCCATGGCCCTTCTCCATGTGGGGAATTGATATGATTGGCATGATTGAGACGGACATCGTTTCATTTTGGTGGCAATTGACTACTTCACAAAGTGGGTTGGAGCAGCATCGTATGCAAATGTAACCAAGCAAGTTATTGTGAGGTTTATCAAGAACCAGATCATATGTCGTTATGGTGTGCCAAGTAAGATCATTACTGATAATGGATCGAACTTGAATAATAATATGGTGTAAGCTCTTTGCAAAGACTTCAAGATTGCACACCATAATTCTTCTCCCTACAAACCTAAGACGAATGGGGTTGTTGAAGCTGCAAATAAAAACATCAAAAAGATCATCCAAAAGATGGTTGTGACGTATAAAGATTGACATGAGATGCTCCCATTTGCTTTGCACAGATATCGTACATCCATCCGCACTTCAATAGGGGCAACCCCTTTCTCACTTGTTTATGGCATGAAAGTTGTGCTCCCCGTAGAGGTTGAGATCCCATCACTGTGTGTGCTCATGGAAGCCAAGTTGACTAAAGCTGAATGGTGTCAGACCAGGTATGACCAGCTGAATTTTATTGAAGAGAAGAGGTTGACTGCCATGTGTCATGGTCAGTTGTATCAGTAGAGAATGAAGAAAGCTTTTGATAAGAAGGTCAAACCTCATGTATTCAGAGAATGTGACCTTGTGCTCAAGAAGATTCTATCTTTCAAACCATATTCTAGGGGCAAGTGGACCACTAATTATGAAGGCCCATATGTTGTTAAGAGAGCCTTTTCAGGCGGTGCTTTGATTCTTACAACTATGGATGGTGAAGAGTTCACTCGTCCTGTGAACGCATATGCAGTCAAGAAATACTTCACATAGAAAAGAAAAGAACAACTCACTAAGTCGAAAACCCGAAAGGGCGGCTTAGGCAAAAATGAGCGTCTCGGTGGATTGAAAACCCGAAAGGGAGATCCAGGCAAAAATTAGAGACCTGAACCAGAAATAATTATCCCGATAAATTGAGTACCCCACCCTGGGGCAATTTATGCAAAAATTAGGGATTATGGCAAGTAACTGCATCTCGTTGATCTTCAGTTTTGAAGACTTTCTTGAGCACGTTGTCAGATTCTGATCCATCACCCCCAGTAGCAGCCAAGAGCACAGTGGATATCAAGAGTTGGTAGAAGGATTAGTGATAATTGTATTCTATGTAGCCCTTTTCCATGTAAATTACCATTTTCAAACTTTTGTAAAGATCTTTGGAGTCTTGTCATTTACAGACTACCATTCTATTAAATAAAGTTGAGTTTTCATCTAATTGTTTCTACTCTTTTTAATTCAGGCAAATAGATTTAAATTTTACTATGATCATTTTTGAAATTAAAATTTTGATCAAACTCATATTTTCTTAAACATATAAAAGCGTTAATTTTAAGCAATCAATCTCATTAAAAGGAATATCAACAGTGGTTTGAAAGTGGTAAGCCCTAAATGTAGAGCATTATTGGTTAGCGTGTGCTATTGTTTGGAGTCGGATGTAAGTCCATGTATTGGCAATCTGTTTCCTTTTGTTTGTGTTGATTGTTTGGAGTCAGATATAAGTCCATGTATTGGCATTCTGTTTCCTTTTTGGTTGGTTGGAGTCGGGTGTAAGTCTATCGATTGGCATTCCGTTTCCTGTTGAGTGTTTCTTTTGACGTCTCAGCGTCTCCTTTCGGTGTTTTGTTTCGGCGTGCGTTAGTCGAGCTACGAGTGCTCTGATTCTTACTCTGGATAGAGAAGATACGTAGGCATAGGATGCGATGTCCTAGCGAGCATGTTTCCCATTTCCCCGAACTACGTTGACTCTGATGTTTGTTTCTGACAAACTACGTAGGCCCAGGATGCGACATCCTGCCGAGTCCTCTTCCTCCATCTTTCTTTCACCTGTTTTATTATTCCAGTGTGTGCAATCTCTTTGAGCAGTTTATCAGCAACCTTATTCTATTCTTTTGAGCGTGGATCCCGTCGAGTACAACGGACGTGAGGGGTGCTAATACCTTCCCCTTGCGTAACCGACTCCCGTGCCTTGTAATCTCTGGTCGTAAGACCGTCCCTTTCCCTTTTCTTAGGTTAGTCCTGCGCTTCCTTTCCGTCATAGGATGAATAGCGTCAGTGGCGGCTCTGTAAAACTTGTTTTTTTCCACCGGTTGTTTTTCGTGTAGCGACAGCTGGCGACTCTGCTAGGGACAACATAGTTGACCTCTTGCTGGTCCATCTTCCCTAAGCGAGTCAATCCTAGCGCTCTCTAGGGTAGTGTTGGTTGCTTTTGCTCTATTTATTGCATTTGTGATTATTATACTGTGTATATATTTGCATAAATGTTTGTATGCATCATGTTATTATTGTGCTGGATTCTGGATAGGTTTGGTTCCTTTGATTTGGGGTGGGTGTTCTGAGTGGGGCTAAAACCCAGGCCCGAGTATACACCTAGGATTAGCGTGGTCTCACGTCTCCTCACATGTTGGATCAGCATGTTGTTGCGACGTGACATACCACAGCCGGACGAGGTTCTTCTGAGAGAGCTCTTCCGGGTGGAGTTATTCCATTTTGGTTGGGTTACCTCTTCTGAGTTGTTGACTTCAGTGACCGTTCTTTCCCGGATCTTTGGTTTAGATGATCTTATGAGAGCTGCAACGGCATACCCGAAAGGGCAAACCCGTTGAGTATCTTGTCCGATTGTCGAGACCATTACCCGCCTTAGGATGACCTTATTAGAATTCACCTGTAAGGGGAGGGTTTGATTCCTACAGTACAGGTTCTGTCAGTGATTCTGTGATGGTGACTTTGTTTCAGTCGGATTTATGGATATTTATTTCTGAGATGCCGGAATTCTGTCCGCGGTATTTATCAGCAGGTTCCGTTTATTTCGGATCCCTGGGTTGAATTTGAGGGTACTTTTTCAGAGGATCTTGTGGTTATCCATTCGGTGGATTCCTGTGATGATGGTGATGTATCCTCCGTTCCATTTATTTCGGAATCCCGAGTTGGATTTATGGTTACTCAGGCCCTCAGATGGTTGTGATCAGTTCAGAGACCGGAATCCAGTATAGTTGATGTTCAGAGGACTTGGAGGATGGCACAGTGACTTGCATTCATGCATCTGCATCATTCCCATTTTGCATTCATCCGCATCTAACTCATGTCTATCCATACTCAAGGTACATTCTCGATTGAGATTCTGGTTGAGAGACATCCTGATGTCAGAATGTTGTTGTCAAATTATTATCCGTCTCAATGAAGCCAGAATCAAGGGACAGAATGCTCCTCATACGGATAGACATTGCATTCATGCATGAGTCATAATAACTTGTCTTCTGTTTTGCAGGTGTCAGTTTCTAACATGTTTGATTGACTGAGGAATAATTGCTCACGCACGAGAATCATTCCTTTGCACGTAGCTCATCCGCACAGATACCCTACCAGGCGCAACAAATCCAAACTGATGGATCCACCCAACGTAGACATTCTCGAGCTGAAAGAGAAGATGGGAGAGCTGATCAACGTCATGCAAGGGTTCGCCTTGGGACAGAAGGCACTTGTTGAGAAGGTGGAAAAGCTTTAGCGGGCTTCGGCTGCCAATAGTGGCAATAATCAAGAGGGTGTTTCCAACGATGGTCTTGGTGGTTCTAGGGATGGTGGCGATCCCAGAAGGAAGGCAACTACATCTGGTGTAGTGATTAACAATGGTGGTGGTTTTGGTTTCGCTGTAGGCGGAGGGACAGGTCCTGTGAAGGATAATCAGTTTCCTCCTTTCTTTGGAGCCATGGAGGATAAAGAAGAAGATCAGTTCTCGGTGCTGAATGAGCAATTTGGTCAGTACGGTGTTCAACCGCCAAACAAAGAAATTCAGGTACTGGCGGAGAAGATCAGGGCTCTGGAAAGCCATACCTCTCCTGGGGCTGTCAACATGACGAACATGGGGCTAGTTGAGGGGATTGTGATCCCACCGAAATTTAAAGTGCCCACGTTTGATAAATACAATGGGAGTTCTTGCCCGGAAACTCATCTCCAGGCCTTTGTCCGAAAAATATCTGCCTATACCATGGATCAGAAGCTCTGGATGTACTTCTTCCAGGACAGCTTGTCTGGAGGGTCTCTGGAATGGTATATCAAGTTGAGGTCATCCGATATTAAGAGCTGGCAGGATTTGGGGGATGCTTTCTTTAAACAGTACCAATTCAATGCTGACATGGCTCCTAGCCGTACCCAGTTGCAGGGTATGTCTCAGAAGCCGAATGAAGGGTTTAAAGAATACGCGCAAAGGTGGAGGGAGTTGGCTTCCAGAGTTCAACCTCCGTTGGTGGATAAGGAAATGTCTGATCTGTTCATGGGTACCCTGCAAGGGACTTTTGCTTAGAGAATGGTGGATTGTCCCGTCACTGGTTTTACAGACATTGTGGTGGCTGGTGAAAGAATTGAGAGTTGGCTGAAGATGGGAAAGATACAGGGAAATGTTCCGTCGTCTGGAGTAAAGAAGCCCTTTGGTAATGGTCATCGTAAGAAGGAGGGTGACACGAGTGTTGTGTATGCCCAAAGAGGACATAGTAGGGATCGTTACTACCAGCACACTGCTGCAGTAACAATTCCTGTTGATAATCAACCTGCACAACAACATCAACAACAGCAACAGCCACAACAACGACAGTCGTTTCAACAGAGAACACAACGGGCCGGGTATCAGGTGAGAGGACGAATGACTGATCGTCAGTTTGACAGGCCACCCGTGACATATGCCTTTCTGCTAAAGAAATTGAAGGATCTCGGGTTGGTACAGCTGAGGACGTTGGCTCCGGTGAGACCAGATCAGAGGCCTGCAAGCTATGATGAGAACGCCAAGTGCGAATTCCATTCTGGTGCTCCCGGGCATAACATTGAGGGTTGTAAAGCTTTCAAACATGTTGTTCAGGATCTGGTAGACTCCAAAGCCATCAATTTCGCACCATCGCCAAATGTTAATGTTAATCCCATGTCGGCGCATGGTCAAGCGGGGGTGAATGAAATTTCTGAGGATGCAAATCACGTCTGTGTGGTGGGTGAGGAAGTTGACAGTGACTACGAGTTTGAATCGTGGATAAAACCGTGCGTACCAGGGATGGAGATCCAGAACTGGAAGGCCGAAAAGATCATCACTGTCACTCTGCGTGAAGAGTAATATTTCTGTTTTTCAATTCTGTTTGCATGAAAGTCATACGTTTTTCCCGAAACGTAATGGTTCATTGTAAGGGCCACCTCATGTTTCATTTTGCATTGTTTGCATCATTAATAAATGGATGTTTTTCACATTAAAAGCGGTGTTCCCTGTTTTTCATTTATTTTTGCAGTTTAAAAAATAAAAAATGGCAATGCTTGTTTTCATTTTCCTTCCTTTTGATTTGTCTCGTTCCGACCTCAAAAGCAATGCATGAATCAATATTCATGCAGATGCGACCATTCTCCGGATCTCATTGATAACAATCCTGTTACACCCTCATATGACTTCGACAATCCGATCTATCATGCCGAAGAAGAAGGCGAAGAAGATTGTGAACTGCCGGAGGAGTTAGCCAGGTTGTTGAAGCAAGAGGAGAAGGTGATTCAACCGCACGAGAAGCAAGTCGAGATTGTGAATTTGGGTACCGAGGAGGTTAGAAAGGAAGTGAAAGTTGGGGCTGCTTTGGAGGTGAATATCAAGAGCAGAATGGTAGCCTTATTGAAAGAGTATGTTGATATCTTCGCCTGGTCTTATCA
This sequence comes from Lathyrus oleraceus, assembly GCF_024323335.1. NCBI lineage: Eukaryota > Viridiplantae > Streptophyta > Magnoliopsida > Fabales > Fabaceae > Lathyrus > Lathyrus oleraceus. The sequence continues at coordinate 487,959,295 of NC_066585.1, forward strand.
AGATATGCCAGGGTTGGATACCGATATTGTTGTGCACAGATTGCCATTGAGAGCAGATTGTCCTCCAGTGAAGCAGAAGTTGCGCAGAACTCGACCCGAGATGGCCATGAAAATTAAAGAGGAGGTGCAGAAGCAGTTAGATGCTGGTTTCCTCGCTGTCACCAATTATCCGCCTTGGGTCGCGAATATTGTGCCAGTGCCGAAAAAGGATGGAAAGGTGAGGATGTGTGTGGACTACCGGGATTTGAACAGAGCTAGCCCGAAAGATGATTTCCCATTACCTCACATCGATGTGTTGGTAGATAATACAGCTCAGTTCTCGGTGTTTTCCTTCATGGATGGCTTTTCTGGCTATAATCAAATTAAGATGTCGCCAGATGATATGGAGAAAACAACGTTCATCACACCGTGGGGCACTTTTCATTATAAGGTGATGCCATTCGGTCTCAAGAACGCCGGTGCCACATATCAGAGAGCGATGGTGACTTTGTTTCATGATATGATTCATCATGAGATCGAATGCTATGTTGATGACATGATAGCAAAGTCCCAAACAGAATAGGGGAATCTGGTAGACTTGGCCAAGCTGTTTGACCGATTGAGACAATTCAGACTGAGGTTGAATCCGAATAAGTGCACTTTCGGAGTGCGTTCCGGTAAGTTGCTGGGGTTTATTGTAAGCGAAAGAGAAATCGAGGTTGACCCTGCTAAAGTAAAAGCAATACAAGAAATGCCTGAACCGAGAACAGAAAAGGAGGTTCGTGGTTTTTTAGGTAGATTGAACTACATTTTACGGTTCATATCTCATCTAACAGCCACGTGTGAACCCATATTCAAGTTGTTGAGAAAAGATCAAACGGTCAGGTGGAATAATGATTGCCAAGTGGCATTTGAAAAGATAAAAGAATATTTGTAGGAGCCTCCGGTTCTGATGCCTCCTGTGGAGGGACGACCGTTAATTCTATACTTGGCAGTCCTCGAGGGGTCTATGGGGTGTGTACTGGGGCAGCATGACGAGTCTGGTCGAAAAGAGAATGCGATTTACTACCTTAGCAAAAAGTTTATCGACTGTGAAACAAGATATTCACTGCTCGAGAAAACTTAATGCGCTTTGGTATGGGCTGCTCGCGGACTGAGACAGTATATGCTGGTTCATACCACTTTGTTGATTTCCAAGATGGATCCGATCAAGTATATCTTTGAGAAGCCAACATTGACCGGACGGGTTGCGAGATGGCAAATGATTTTGACTGAATATGATATCCAGTACACTTCTCATAAAACAATCAAGGGGAGTGTATTGTCTGATTACCTCGCCCAGCAACCCATTGAGGATTATCAACCGATGAAGTTTGAATTCCCTGATGAGGACATCATGTTTCTCAAATCGAAAGATTATGAGGAACCAATCCCGGAGGAGAGGCCTGACCCTGAATCCGAATGGATTCTGATGTTTGATGGGGCCGTTAACGTGAATGGTAGTGGGGTTGGTGCTGTTTTGGTTACGCCGAAAGGATCCCACATTCCTTTTGCCGCCCGGCTAACATTTGAGTGCACCAATAATGTGGCTGAATACGAAGCTTGTATCTTGGGTATCGAGGAGGCGATTGATTTGCGGATCAAGAACCTTGTTATTTATGGAGATTCAGCTTTGGTTGTGAACCAGGTTAACGGGAAATCGTATACGCATCAATCTCATTTAATGCCATACCGGGACTATACGAGAAGATTGTTGACGTTTTTCACCAAGGTGGAATTACACCATGTGCCGAGAGAAGAGAATCCTTTAGCAGATGCTTTGGCTACTCTGGCCGCCTTGATTAAGGTGCAGTGGTGGAATCAGTTCCCTAGTGTTGAGGTGGGACGTCTGGATAGACCGGCTTATGTGTTTGCTATCGACACAGCTCCTGATGATGAAAAGTCGTGCTATTATGACATCAAGCGCTATCTGGAAACCCAAGAGTATCCCGAAGGAGCGTCTAAGAAAGATCCAAAGACTCTGAGGAGGTTAGCCATGGTGTTCTATCTGAATAAGGATGGGGTTTTGTACAAGCGGAATTTTGAATGGGTTTTGCTTAGATGTGTCGATGACAAAGAAGCAAGCCAGTTGATGAAAGAAGTGCGTGAGGGATCGTTTGGTACCCATGCCAGTGGGATTGCGATGGTGAAGAAGTTGTTACGGGCTGGTTATTACTGGATGACAATGGAGGCTCAGTGTTTCAACTTCGTGCGGAAATGTCATAAATGCCAGATTTATGCTGACAAGGTGCACGTACCTCCAAATCCGTTGAGTTTGATGTCATCCCCATGGCCGTTTGCTATGTGGGGCATTGATATGATCGGGAAGATTGAGCCTATGGCTTCGAATGGGCACCGGTTCATATTAGTGGCTATCGATTACTTCACCAAGTGGGTGGAAGCGGCATCTTATGCGAACGTGACGAGACAGGTTGTTGCCAGGTTCCTGAAGAGAGACATCATTTGCAGATATGGGGTTCCCGAAAGAATCATTACTGATAATGGTTCTAATCTCAATAACAAGATGATGGCAGAACTGTGCCGGGAGTTCAAGATCGAGCATCACAATTCTTCTCCTTATCGTCCCAAGATGAATGGGGCGGTTGAGGCGGCTAATAAGAATATCGAGAAGATTGTGCAGAAAATGGTCGTGACCTATAAGGATTGGCACGAGATGTTGTCGTTTGCATTGCATGGGTATCGAACCTCGGTGTGTACATCTACTGGGGCAACGCCTTTCTCGCTTGTATATGGGATGGAAGTTGTGCTACCGGTTGAGGTCCAGATTCCTTCGTTGAGAGTCCTGATGGACGTGAAATTGGAAGAGGCTGAATGGGTAAGGACTCGGTATGAAGAGTTGAGCCTGATTGAGGAAAAGAGGCTGGCGGCCATTTGTCATGGGCAGTTGTATCAGTAGCGAATGAAGCGTGCTTTTGACCGGAAGGTGCGACCTCGTGTGTATCACGTAGGAGACATGGTGTTGAAAAGGATCCTTCCTCCTCAGAAAGATTGTCGGGGCAAATGGACACCAAATTATGAAGGTCCATTCGTGGTCAAGAAGGTTTTCTCTGGCGGAGCCTTGTTGTTGACGACCATGGATGGTGAGGATTTTCCATCCCCTGTGAATGCGGACGCAGTTAAAAAATACTTCGTATAAGAGACCCGCTGGACGAAAAGAATAAAATAGTCCAGGCAAAAATGGGCATCCCGGCGAACCAGAAAAAATGAAAAAGGTTCGGGAAAAAATTAGGGATAAAAAGAGAAAAAACTGTACACCCGGCAAGTCGAAAACCCCACAAGGGCGGCTTGGGCAAAAAAGGGTATCCCGGTGGACTGAAAACCCGAAAGGGCGGTCCAGGCAAAAGAGGGAATGAAACGAACAACTGCGTCTAGCATGACCGTCTGTGTTTTGGTTAAGACACATGGATAATCCCCGACAGGGATCGGTCGGAAGCGTTTTGTTCAGAAGGCATTAAGCACGGAGAGTTTTGAGGACATATGGGGTGTAACCGAGTTGGAAATCGATGAGATCACGGGTTCACATTGCCATTAGGATAGATTTTCCTTTTGTGCGCAATTACCTCTTTTCAGGGATTGCTTCCCGTGTATTGCTCAGTTACGAGCCACCTTTTTTCAATCAATAAAATGCATATTCAGTCAAATAATTTTGTTTTTGTTTTCATTACCGCTTTGATTGCAAAAACATACGTTTATTTTGATTAGAATCTTTGCATTTTGAGAACATAGGGGTCCCTTCCAATGCATGTTTATAGGATTGTAAACTTGAAATCTTATTCAGAAGGTTGAGAGACCCAGGTGTTGAAATTTTGGCACGCCTGGGGCACGTTTTTATCTAACGATCTCTTTTGCAGGTGCTGTTAGATATTTTCACTCACTTGCAGGTTGTGAAGTGAAGCTTTTTGACAAAAGATTCCTGTAGAGTCCAATCAGGGACGAGAAGTTGAAGAATGGTGAAAAGACGGCGAGAGATTTACGACGATCCTGGAGGTTTAATCAAGAAGACTCTTCAAAGTCTGAAGTAGAAAGTTGATTCTTTGGTTAGATGGTGAATACCGGTGTTCGACTAGTCGACAGGTGTTCCGTGTCCAATATTTCGTATCTCTCCAGCAGGTTCGATATCGGTATTTCTTCGGCAACCAGGCCTGAAGGTTGCTATTTCCCCTAGCAGGGTTGAGATTGTTATTTCCCCAGCAGGTCGGAAGATTGCTACTTCCCCGACGGAGGTGTGCGTTGGTAGCTGTTGTCCCCAGCGAAGTCCCCGAGCGGATCGTGTTCAGTGGAGGTCATCCCCAGTAAGGGTTGCTTTCCCCAGCAGCGGTGTTTTCCCCAACAGGGTGGAGAGTGGAGCGATATCGGGTTCCTCAGCAGAGTTCCTCGAGCTCCCCAGTAGAGTCCCCTGAGGGGGATACTTTTTATGCATTCATCATTTAGAAAAGCATAGCATATTGCATAGTTCATTGCGTAGCATTTCCATGGTTATGGAGCATTACGCTGTAAAAAAACTCATGCATCAGCATTGCAAGCATAAAACTAGTCTCAAGCCGTGGTTACCGTTTGAGAATTGGTTTTGCTGGTTGGTGAAGATGTTACTCTGAGGAGCTTAGCATCGTGGCGTTGGATCTACAATATTCCCCAGTAGCGCGATATTGGAGGAAGAGTTTTCGTCGGGCGGAGATGGAAATGAAGATCGGAGAACGTTACGCGATTAGCACGACTCAAGTCGTGGTTACCGTTTGAGAATTGGTTTCGCCGGATGGTGAAGATGTTACTCTGAGGAGTTTAGCATCATGATGTTGAATTAGCAATATTCCCCAGTAGCGCGATATTGGAGGAAGAGTTTCCGTCGGGCGGAGATGGAAATGAAGATCGGAGAACGTTACGCGATCAGCGCGACTCAAGCCGTGGTTACCGTTTGAGAGTTGGTTTAGCCGGTTGGTGAAGATGTTACTCTGAGGAGTTTGACATCGTAATTTTGAATTAGCAGTATTCCCCAGTAGCCCGATATTGGAAGAAGAGATTTCGTCAGGCGGAGATGGAAATGAAGATCGGAGAACGTTACGCAATCAGCGCGATTCAAGCCGTGGTTACCGTTTGAGAGTTGGTTTAGCCGATTGGTGAAGATGTTACTCTGAGGAGTTTGGCATCGTAATTTTGAGTTAGCAGTATTCCCCATTAGCGCGATATTGGAAGAAGAGATTCCGTCGGGCGGAGATGGAAATGAAGATCAGAGAACGTTACGCGATCAACGCGAAAATTGGGGATCAAATGGAGAAAAGGAAGTGCTGGTCATTTTCTGGAGAACGGGGATCAAATGGAGAAAAGGAAGTGCTGTGCATTTTCTGGAGAACGGGGTTCAACTGGAGATTGGAGTTGAAGATGGTATCCGGGATGAGGTCCTTAGGATTGTCTTCTGATCATGTGTCACCTTAGACTTTGGCAAGGCCAAGAGAAGTCGTTATGGGTGTCTTCGAGGGACGAAATGCACATGATTACCTTCCTGTTGGGAAGGTGTACCCTCTGATATGTCGCCATCAGAGTGGTGGTTGGTGTTATTTCCGGCATTGCCAACGGAATTAGCATGGGAAAATGGAGAACGAGGTTCAAATGGAGAAAAGGAGACACGGGGTGTTTTCTGGAGAACGGGGTTCAAATGGAGAAAAGGAGACACGGGGTGTTTTCTGGAGAATGAGGTTCACAACGACGATCGCGAGTTATCGTCAGGCGACTAGGGTTCAAATGGAGAACATGGTTCATTGTTTGGCAAACAAGAGTGATATGAAGTTGTCGGGGTTCAAATGCGGTGATCGGGGATCACTCGCGCGAAAAATTCTGGGGTTCAAGAAAAGCAGGAAAAAAAATCAAAGAAGTTTTGGGGTTCAAGAAACCCAAAAAAAGATAGTAATTCCCAGCGGAGCGCAAATTGTTCGTCTGTTCTTGGTATTCAATCACTCTTCACTCTGATCATCTGAAAGTTGAGGTTGTTCATATCGACAGGTTCACAAAGGATTGAATAGGGGCAGCTGTAACACCTCAAAATTTGCCCTCCTCTTCTTGGGACTAGTTTGATACATTGCATTTCATATTTTAGGGCATTAGGCATTGCATTTTGCATATCGTATGAGAATAAGAAAAGTCATCCTCCAGAGTCTTTTCAGAAGATAGAGAGGTTACATGATTCATGCCTGAAGGTCTCTATGGATTGGTGATCAACCATCTGAGGGTTTGCTTTTCACCAGGGTTTCAAAGTATGAGCATCATCTTGTTTGCAAGGATACATCACCATCATCATGGTTCTATCATCATCCAGGGTTTCATGATTCATGCTCAGGTTCCTTTGGATTAGGGTTTTGACCTCTGGTCAACCCTAATCAATGACATTCTTCCAGCCAGGGTTTCTCAAGGAGATAAGGTATTTGCTGAAGAAGAGGATCACATGATCATTATATTGAGTTTACATGAGCTAGGTTTTCATTTTTGAGCCATTTCCTCAAGCGGTAGAGGCTCAAGCTGATCAGGGCATGTCAAGGTCATCTAAGGACCACAAAAAGTCAACTGTGCAAGAGCTGAGGGCTATGAGGTGGGGAAATGAGTTTCAACACCTCCATCATGTTCAAAAGAGGTCCATTTGTCATTTCAAACATTTAGCTTGAAGATTTTGAAGTCAGGGCAAAACTTTCCAAAAATGGAAAGTGACCTGTAATTTCAAGTTTCCAAAAATGGCAATTTTTTGGTCCACATTCAACTTGACTTTCCAACATAAAATAAGCTTCAAATGTAATTTTGGTGAACATGAAAGTTGAAGATCTTTCTCTCCCCTTTTCAAAAAGTCCTATATGATGTTCATCTGATGATTGGTTGAGAAGTTATCGCCAAATGATCACAAAGTGTACATGGAAGTTCAACATGGCATAACTTTTGATTCAAAACTCCAAATTGGTCCACTCTATTTGCAAAATGCTTGTCTTAACCAATACTTTCCAAATCAACCATTGCCTTGCATGAAAGAAGTTCATATGATCATCATTGCTCACATATGCATTTTGGAGGGAAAATGGATAATTCAAATTTGGTTGATCATACTAGTAAAATACCACTTGCATTGTGTTTATTGGTTGGTTTTGAGTGAATCCAAGCTTTTGCATGAGAAACTCACGTGTTGCATGGGCATAAGGGTGCATTATTCATTTTTTGCACTTCACTCCATATTTTATTAATCATGATTAGCACAAGCCTAATTTTGATTTCAGTGTGATTAGGGGATCATATAAATAGCAAACCCTAACAGAATTTGCTCATAACAAACTTTGAGATCTCAAATTTCCATTTTCCCTCCAAAATTCTCTCTCTTCAATTTTCATTTTTCTTCACATAACTCTTCAATATTCTTGCATAATCATGTTCAGCATGCACTGTTAAGCAAGATTCAACCATTGTTTTGGATAATTGAGCAAGATTTGGAGCTATTCAAGTGCCTTTACATGTCAATGGAAATTTGGAATTAAGCTGGATCCAAGTGGTTTCAAGTGATGATTTATGCTTAAAGCTTCATTATAGATTAAAGGAAGGAGATCTGGAAAGTTTGAGGCCTTGAACGCACGATTCCATCAACCTCCATCTCAAGTAGGTTGAAATTCGATTCTCTCTTTTTGCCAATTTATTGCCATGATTATGTAGATCTCTTGATGTTGATCATGTTGATAGGTTTTGTTTTGAATTTGGTTAAGAATTGAGTTAGTTATGATGATTTAAAGTTTGGATGTGAAAAATGTTTTCCTTCGATCCGTTTGATTCATGAGGATTTAGGACTAATGATTATGATATTTGAGTTCCTCATAGAAAGACCTTTCGAACCGTATGCAATTTGCAAGTTTCTGGAATTTTTTTGATGCGCGTCCACCAGAGTACAACCGGAGAAGACGACCGGAACCACTGTTTCGGCCGTCTGGTTCAGACCTTAGGGTTTGGCTTCAGGCGCTTATGATCCTTCCAGGCGCGAGTTCGAACCTTCACCATGCTATTTTTAAAATTCCATTTGATTTCCCTTTTCCTTTGAAATGTTGCGTTTCAATAAGCGCTTGATCCTTCCGCGCGCTGGTTCGATTCCTCGCCATGCATTTCTTCAAATTTCAGTTGATTTTCTCATTGACCTTGCTTGCATGAGCTCGATTCCTGGCTCGTGCATTTTTGTTTTTCATTTGTTTTATCCTTCAACGCGCGTGTTCAATACCTGGCTGATGCATTTTCTGAGTTTCATTCAAATTTTATTTTCCCCATTATTTTCATTTTATTCCATTATTTCATTCAACTTCCAAAAATCATAAAAAATAGAAGACATGTCCAAATTGATCCAAACTTTTTTTCACATCCTTGTGTTAATGTCTATTATTTTTTGATGTTATTTTCGTAAATTGTTTGATGCTGGATTTTTAATTGTGATTGTTTGATTGAACATGATGCCATATTGATATGTTGCATTCATTTGATTGTAAAATGCTCATGGTGAATCCAATTGATTTGAAATTTGGCATGCTTGATCCTAACATGTGATATGATTTTTTGGCTTTGGTTTGAGGTTTTTATCATATGCCATCACTGTTTTGGACACGAACATATGTTGTGACAATTTGTGTCACATTTTAGATATTGCATTTGTGCATTTTCATTTGCCTATCATTTGAGCTCTTCTGAATCTGATTTTTTGCATGATGTATGTTCATAACATGTTGAATTCACATAAAAAATTTCATGATCATTGGATGCTTTTCTGTTTTGATTTGGATTTTCTTATTTGGATGTCCAACTTTGTGCATATTGTTTGCCTTTGCATAACATGATTTATTTGATGCATTTGCTTTATGAATTGGTCTTGGTTCTTTTGAGAACTTTTTCTTGATTGATTTAATATGATTTATGCAAAATATTGACTTCTGTTTTGGTCATTTGACTTGCTTTTGAGCTTGGTCTTTGTACTTATGGTTTGTACACATACTAATTGTGCTTTGTGTTTCAGGTTTGAGCATTTGGCACTAATGGTTGGTTTGGTTTCACTTTGTGAGATGCCAATACCTTTGATTACTAACTCTTGTTGTGTTGTAGGTCCATTGATGTGATGAACTAATTTGAGTGCTTACACTTGTGATTTGCATTGTGTAGATATTGGAAAGTTCCACTGTTGTCTGTTGGTTTTTCTGAATACAATATTAACTATTTGGCTTTTGTACAGGTACATTAGTGGCTTTGCTTTGCTTGCTTGCTTTGCTTTGGAGTGTGGTTGATACACCACTGAGGTAGTTTAGCCTTCTTACTCCATGTAGTCTGGAAGTCCTGTCACCTTTTTGGCAGGCATTTGGCTGAAGTCCTCCTTAAGAGGCTCCGATTGTGATTGTCTACATTTGTGCAAAAGACCTCCAAGTGAGGCATGTTACTTGATAAGACCTCAAGATGAGGCAATTGACAGATAGAAGGGACTAGCAGCCAGTCCCCTGTTATTCAGTGAGTCGTTCATTATGCTCGCACTACGTGCTGATGCTCTTGAACAAATACCCAAGATCTTTGTATAGAGTCAGTCAAGTGGAATAGGATCCCTCTTTCTGGATCCCCACGCTTTCTTTGATTTGAGCTCACCCAGGCCAGGGTTAAGAGCATGAGGTCTAATCCTCATTACCACATTTCATCAGCTTCACCCTAACTCTAAATGTTAGTGGTTAAGAGCTTCAGCATACCCCTACAGTTTTGGCTTGTTTGTCGAGGTTGATATGACTCCTCTTGACTAAAGCCCAACCATTTGTCTAAGCCTCTTGTTTGTATATAGTGTGTGATGCTTGATCATTTGTGATTGGTGTTTATTTGCTGTTTGAACTGACTTGCTTCCTGTGTGAGTTAGATGCATGATTAGAGACCTCAACCTAGGGATATCGTTTGCATGACAACTTTTAGGCTCGAGTCTTAGTCTCCCTATTAGTTTGTTTGCTTCCCTGGTCTCTGGTTAGGAGAGAGTTGTACCCCTGTTAAGGGGAACTACGTCGCCCTGATTCTCATACCAGATGAGATACGTAGGCAGGAGATCGAGCGAGATCTCTCCGGGCCACCTTTTGTTTCTTTTGACGTCTCAGCGTCTCTTTCTCTTTTTGTTTGTTTGCAACTATTAGGTTTGAGTTCTAGACTCCCTATTAGTTTGTTGTTCACCCTTTTGTCTTGTGTGTGTCAACCTTTTGTTTCTTTTGACGTCTCAGCGTCTCTTTGTGTTTTGTGTGAAAACTATTAGGCTCGAGTTCCAGACTCCCTATTAGTTTGTCTGTTCAACCTTTCCTTTTTTTTTGTGGCAACTATTAGGCTCGAGTTCCAGACTCCTTATTAGTTTGTTTGTTCACCCTTTTGCTTTTTTGTGTGTGTTCAACCTTTTTGTTTCTTTTGACGTCTCATCGTCTCTTTGTGTTTGTGTGACAACTATTAGGCTCGAGTTCCAGACTCCCTATTAGCTTGTCAATTTGATAACCTTTTTCTTTGGTGTTCGCTGGTTAGCGTGTGCTATTGTTTGGAGTCGGATGTAAGTCCATGTATTGGCAATCTGTTTCCTTTTGTTTGTGTTGATTGTTTGGAGTCGGATATAAGTCCATGTATTGGCATTCTGTTTCCTTTTTGGTTGGTTGGAGTCGGGTGTAAGTCTATGGATTGGCATTCCGTTTCCTGTTGAGTGTTTCTTTTGACGTCTTAGCGTCTCCTTTCGGTGTTTTGTTTCGGCGTGCGTTAGTTGAGCTACGAGTGCTCTGATTCTTACTCTGGATAGAGAAGATACGTAGGCATAGGATACGATGTCCTAGCGAGCATGTTTCCCATTTCGCCGAACTACGTTGACTCTGATGTTTGTTTCTGACAAACTACGTAGGCCCAGGATGCGACATCCTGCCGAGTCCTCTTCCTCCATCTTTCTTTCACCTGTTTTATTATTCCAGTGTGTGCAATCTCTTTGAGCAGTTTATCAGCAACCTTATTCTATTCTTTTGAGCGTGGATCCCGTCGAGTACGACGGACGTGAGGGGTGCTAATACCTTCCCCTTGCATAACCGACTCCTGTGCCTTGTAATCTCTGGTCGTAAGATCGTCCCTTTCCCTTTTCTTAGGTTAGTCCTGCGCTTCCTTTCCGTCATAGGATGAATAACGTCGGTGGCGGCTCTGTAAAACTTGTTTTTTTCCGCCGGTTGTTTTTCGCGTTGCGACACTCTAAGATTTTTCAATTCCTTGCGCAGCTCAAGAAATTGATCATTCATAGCATCCATCTTCTCATGAACATCTGGGCCCTCAGATGGCTCAGAATGATAGATGGTGTCGTCTACCCTAGGCACGGTATGCACGACAGGAGGAGGAACAACAAGGACCGGGCTAGATGCCGGCATAGAAGCAAAAGTTGGAGCAGGGCCCTCGGGCATGAAATTGGGAGGCATCCCCCACAGAAACCCGGCTGGCATAGCTGTCGGCATAAAATATGCACTGGCTGCAGGCACAGTTGAGGAAACAGTCTCAGAGATGACTGTCCTCTAGGGAGGAGTTGAAGGTGTTGGAGAAGACTGGTTCTGAGCAGCCGGGAACGATTCCATCAAAGCACTCAGTCTGGCGACTTCTTCTTTGAGTTCACGGTTCTCTTGCTCTAGATGATCCATCAGTCTGGAAGAGTTGGCTCTGGTGTAGTACCGGTGAGTCAGCTTGTCTTCAAAATAAATGAAGAGCACAGAGTTAGACCACAGGACCAGAAGCCGAGAACAAAACCTGCTTATGCATATGATGCATGCAATGCTTATGCATATGATTTGTTTTTATTTCAAAGGAACTCGAGGGTTTTATTTGCAAGTTTTGGAAATATTAAGCATTTTATCGCATATGGAAATATCTCATCATATATCATCAGGAAAAAGAAGTACAACATTGTCAATCGGGACACAGGAAGAACAGATGCGCGAAGCCTCTTCACCTCCCTCTCGTAAGCTGCCTCCATATCTGCCTTTTCCTTGGCTAGTCGGTCATACCTCCTTTTCCAAAACTTCGAAGACTGAGGAAGTAGAGAAGTCCATGTATCATTAGGATCATCAATAACCTGATGCTCGAGGAACTCTATCAAAGCATCTTTCTCCTTAATCTGCTGAAGCAACTCTTCCCTTTCACGGATCCAGGCACGTGATAGGTCTTCGTCTCTCAACTCCTCTAATCCTTGGTTAAGGAGGGTTGAAGGCCCAGCCACAACCAAAGGTGTAGGTCTCGGATAATCGTAAGGCATGAGATACTCAGATGCTCTCTTCCTTACCCAAGCAGTGTATGGCTCCAAAGCAATGCAATTCTTAGGACCCAACTCATTCCTTCCTTTCTTATGAACCTTGCGCCAAGCGCGAACCATTCTGCCCTTCAAGCCTTGGGGATCTTTACCCTCCTGAAAGAACACACCCTCTAACAGAATGTTATTAGGTTTATCCTTTAGGGGGAACCCAAGCTGACAACGTGCTAAAACAGGGTTGTAGTTAATCCCACCACATGTACCAAGAAGAGGCACATTGGAGAATTCACCACAAGAGTCGATAATCTGCACACCATCATATACACGGTTATACCAAGAGATATCATCATTAGTGAGAGACATGAGTCTCGTGGACCACCGTAGACATCCCTTGTTCTCCTTGAAGGCGACCGTCTGAGGTAAGTGAGAAATAAACCACTTATACAACAGAGGCAAACAACACACAATAGCACCACCACCCTTTGCATTCCTCATATGCAAAGAGAAATAGGTATCACCCAATAGAGTAGGAACGGGATTAAGAGCAGAGAAGATCCTAATAGCGTTCACATCCACAAACTTGTCGATGTTGGGGAATAATACCAATCCATAGATGAGAAGTACAAATATGGCTTCAAAGGCATCCTCACTCATGGCCTTCCCATAAACAGTAGCTTGAGCAATGAAGAACTCAGAAGGGAGACCTTAATTTCCACCTTTGGTAGTCATATGAGCACCAATCAGAGATTCATCTATGTGCAACATGTCAGCTATCTCTCGAGAAGTAGGAATACTCTCCAAGCCACTGAACGACAACTGATCCAGAATAGGTATACCCATAAGATAAGCATACTCCTCAAGGGTAGGCAAAAGTTGAAAGTCCGGAAACGTGAAGCAACGGTACAGAGGATCATAAAACTGCACCAATACACTCATCAGACCTTCATCCACCTGAGTAGTCAGAAGAGGAAAAAGCTTCCCAAAACGAGCTTTGAAACCCAAGGGATCTAATACATAGGATGTCAGATTCCTTAACTCTTTCAAATCAGGTTGTCTGAAGCTGTACTTCTTTGTATTCCTTCTTTGTCCTTCCATGCCTGAAAATTTTGCAAATAAACCCCTCAAGTTACTTGAAAAATTCCTTTTTTATTGATGACATGGATGCAGATGAATGCATGAGAATGCAACAATCACACTCAAGGATCACGCAAAGCACACCAAACAAAGGTCATGGGATGGATCATATTATCCTTAATATCAATCATCCATTTTGGTGGATTATGGTTTACACCTTATCAACACCCAAGTTCCATTGATATTAAGGATGCATGAACGGATCGACCATGAATCAAGGGTTTGTTGCAAGTCACGAGCATGGAGTCTCGGTTAAGAACCACCCAAAGGGAGTATACCAGGGTTTAAACCTGTCGATCATGTTCTACCAGAGGTTCCCATAGTCATCATCCCATCTTTCGGATATTATCGGAGAAACGACTACTCGTATTCCAAAAATATTCTCAAGAGAGACTCTTATGAGTGTAGTATCGCGTAACAATCGCATCAAATCTTACATTTAAACGACCTCCGCACTACATCCTAAAAATAGGCCAAGATGGGTTTGGTAAACTAAGGTCCTTGGCTTCTAAGGTCTATATTGGAAAGAGTAATGTCTAACCACAACTTACTTGTGTGACATTATTGATCCCAACATGACCTCCACCAAGTGAATGGACTCGCAAGTCAACTTGCTAAGGAATAACTCCACACAAGTCGACGAGACTACGTCATTCTCCTATCCTAAGTGCACTCGAGTTCGGGTATAGAACTCATCTCACAAAGATCACCAATCATACAAGCAATTAATATATCAAGCAATTCAATCATTACAAACAATACAGTAATCCCAAATTGCACAAAAATATATCACAAACAATATAATACAACAAGTGTGAAAAGTTGGCAAAACCCACTAGGGAGATTCCCCAGCAGAGTCGCCATTTTTCTGTAGCGGTGTATTCGTTACCATTGGAGATATTGACTAAATCCAAGGAAAATCATACAAAGTCGAGTCGCCACCGCACTTCTATTTATCCAAAGGAATGGTTAGAAAACGAACAAAAACCTAAAAGTTTTACAAACAAAACTAGTAAAAGAAACAGAGATCTGGGTAAGGGGGTTGGTTATGCAATGGGAAGGTGTTAGGCACCCAAAACATCCTAGGTACTCATAGGGAGCCCTTTTCATACTTGTTGCAAAGGTTATTGTTTTTTGTGAAAATTTTTATTTGTGCAAACATGATTGAAGAGATGAGAAAAGAATATACAAGTATTTACATTTTGTGTTTGGATGGATAAACCCATTGCCTACGTACCCTCTTATGAAAAGATTAGGATCAAAACCTCGTAGTTCGGGTAAATTTTTTTAAAACAAATGAGTGGATTGATTGGTCCAAAAGCCTTAAGGTCTTTTGTTATCAAATGGAGAAAACTCAACCTGAAAAACCACAAGTCCACCATGTGAGAATAGCTTCAACATGCTAGTGAGGGGTTAACCCTATAATAAGCATGGAAGGTTCATTGTCCATCACTAAGGACAAAGGTGAGTATTACATCTACCACAAAGATAACTCAAACCTAATAGATAAAGGTTATGAAAAATTTGATTAAGAAAGTGGACATGGAACCACAAAAAGCACATTTGAATGGGTTATATTTACCAATTAGAAGTATATACAAAAATGGTCAAAGTTGACTTAAAGATTCAATTCAAAATGAGTATTATGAAAAGACAGTTTGAAAATCAAAAGCATAAGGCTTAGGTTTCTAATGTTGAAAACAAAGTCAAATGTTTGCACAAAAGGTTTTTGGCTTGGGTTAGGATGGAGAAATGAAGAAAATAAAAGGTGAGGGTTAAGAAATGAAACCACACTAGGAGTTCCTCTCTTAAGATCATATAGATGATCCAAGTGGTTCCCATCCTTTGGAATAAGCAAGCACAAAGCATAAGCAATCACACAAGTCTCATAAGAGATCCTTAATAGAAGGAAACAGAATGCCAATACATGGACTTACACCCGACTCCTAACAACAAAAAGGAAACAGAATGCCAATACATGGACTTATATCCGACTCCCAACCACAAAAAAGGAAATAGAATGCCAATACATGGACTTATATCCGACTCCCAACCATAACAAACAAACATCAAAAGCAAACATCACAATCTATATACATACAAGAGGCACAAACAATGGGTGGGCTTTAGTCAAGAGGGTTCATATCAACCTCGACAAACAAGTCAAACTGTAAAAGGGTAAGTTGTAGCTCTTAACCACTAACATTGAAAGTTAGGGTGAAGCTGATCAAAGATGGTAAATGAGGATGAGACCTCATGCTCTTAACGCTGGCCTGGGTGAGCTGATCGGAAAAATAGCAAGTGTACTATTTTTACCGATGTAGTAATAAGGAGTTTTATTTCCAAGTATCGATCTCAGGGATTGCGTAGGAAATACTTATTTAACTTTGATTCTATCAGAACAAAAATATAATGGTTTGGTTGCTTTAGGAATTTCAGCAATAAACACAAAAGACAGTAAAAATGTAATTGATTAAATTAAAGCATGCTAGGGGAAGTTGTTTTTAACCAGTTATGAATTCAGTCAAGATTTCCTTAATACATATGACACATTCAATTACCTAACCTCAGAATGTTCTTCCTTAAGTCCGTAAGGAAGAAACTATTAAACTACCAATTCTTACTCAAATGTCCATTCAATTAATCATTGGTTTTAATCATAAACAATATCAAGGTTTGCGGTGGTTTACAAAAGTTACTAGTCCTAGATGATGCAATCATAAACCTAATTGTGTGAAAACCCTAACAATCACAATCCTGTTATTGATAGTCATAGATCAATTTGTATTTGTCCGATACAAATGCATAATAACATCACACAATTGAATTGAAATAAGTAACATAGTAATAAGGAAATCATTTGTTCAAATTCATAACATACGATCAAATCAGGACCACCCCCCTAACATAGGGGGTTTAGCCTCTCATAGTAGGAAACGAAATCATAGTATGAAAATTAGACATTACAAAGAACTAGGATATTTGGATCTTCAATGGTCGGAACCCTTGAATATCGCCGTCTTCGAATCCTCCGTAGTAGCTATCTTCTCAATGCCGTGTTTTCTTTCGTACGTCAAAAAGTGTTTTCTCCTTTCCCTTCCAAGCCTTCTAATAGCTTCAGATGAATCTTCTCCAAGCAAAATGTCCAAACTACCCTTAATGAGCAGAATAGGTTCACAAAGCAAAAGTTTAGGTTTCCAAGTTGCGCCCAACAACACGGGCCGTGTGTGTACACACGGGTGCCCGTGTGTGCTCTCCAAAATGGGCATCTTCAAATCAAGCTACAGAGGCAACAACACGGGCCGTGTTCCTCCACACGGGTGCCCATGTTAATGCACTGTTTTAAACAACACGGCCGTGTGTCACCACACGGGTGCCCGTGTTGATCTCTGTTTTTCTTCTCCCATTTTGCTTTGCCTGACCAACAACACGGGCAGTGTTGTAGCACACGGGTGCCCGTGTTGACCTGCTGTCTCTTCATATTTTTGCCTTTCTTAGTATCCATAACTTCACTATTAATGCTTTTAAACCTGTGCAATGGCCTGTAACAATAACACTACCAAACGAAGCGTAAAAGAGATCTTTTTGACATAAACTTGTAATCAAATGCAATGCGATACCAAACCAACAAAACATGATAAATGACTCTGAAGCAACTATAAACAAACATAAATCTTACCAAAGTGATGAAAATATGTCGGATTAACGGTGGGAATTCAATGGAAATGGTGACCGATCACAACCCCAAACTTGTCTCATTGCTTGTCCTCAAGTGATGTATAGAGTCCAAACAAAGGTCACCCACGAATTCATTTTCCACAATGCAACCTAGTCTTTCACAATTTGTGTTATTCCTTTCCAAACGAGTTTTAGGTCTCTCTGACTCAGACAGTTTGCCACATTTCCACATCAGAAGCCTCGTCACCTACAAGCTTTTCACACACTCACAACATCTCTCATGGTTAGGGGTGTACACTCACAGCACAGTATGCAATACCAAACTCTTAAATTTGAATACATTCTAATGTCGCGACAACAGCAAATTCCACACACTTTACGAGGTCTTTTTGGGTTGTAACGAGGCTTGGGTACGGTGGGATAAACAAAAAAATGGATAACAAAGGGTTTTGAACTCGGCAGTCATGTTGTGTGATTTTTCTTTCTCTTTTTCTCGTGCATCACGTATACTCTGGGGGTTAATTTCACTCTTTTGACTCTTTTTCTACTCAAATTTTTCGAGCATTTTATAGGTGTTAGAGTCTTAAGTCTCGGCAAGTGCATTTTTCTCTTTTGTTTTTCTTTTTTTTCTTTTTTTTTTCTTTTTGGACATACACAATTCTTTTCTTTTTGTATGATCTCTTATTATGCACTTGCCCTATCTTTCTAGATTACTACCCCAAACTTAGCTTTATGCACATCTTGCAACTCACAACAATCATGCTGAGTGATGGAAGGAATGAATGATTAGTGGTTAACATGGGTTTATGATGAACAAAAGGCTAAGGATCAACGGGGTTCACGAAGGGAAAACATACAAATGGGGATGGCTAGAAAGGCCCTAGCTAAACAAACAACTTGCCTCAGTGTGTGTTGTCATGCTGTGAAGTGTCAAAAGAACATACGCAAAATCAGAGTGGTAGAGTCATACCTGGCTGAACTCTCATGCTGATGTTTAGTGTTTGGCTTTTGTATTCTCACCATGTTGGTTAGCCTTACAAGCTCTGAAGCCTCCTCGTGTCATGTGGTCTCTTTTCTGATTCGGTTCTACCATACCGCTCTCTTGGTCCAGTGTCGCCAAATTGTGTCCGACTTTACTTTTCTCATGGTTGCATCAACTTCCGGGGTGCCTTATTGGTCGCGACTTTATGAGTCTATCGGGGTACTAACTGCAAGCGCACAGTCTAATCGCGTAGTTTTAAAAGATATTAATCCCACAGGGACTTAATGAATCGATCTACCGTTTTTCTAGGGTTACTGTGTAAAGCTAAGGCGGATGATACTTTAATGATAAGGGGGAAAAAATAAAACTAAATTTGGATCTAGATAAAATATCAAATAATATGGATATCAGTATGTAGTTCGTCGTATTTGGGGAATCAAATCTTCGTTGGTCTTTTTCTTAATTTTAAAATAAGTCTTTTCAGTAGACACTATTAATTAAAAGTCTTTTCCTCAAACTCTCGCTCTGTTGAATTAGACTATGACTTTATATTTTAACGTACGCTCTCACTATTTCGTTAAGTCTAAAATCACTTTTGAAAATAATAGAATCTATAGAAACTCCTTTTGAGAAAATACTAACCGTTTAAACGCCCTCGTCTCAAACTCTCGCTCTGTTGACTTAGATTATATGATTAAATTTAAATGCTTAACTCTCGTCCTCACATTTAACTTTTAAAAATAATTTTTGAAAATAATTAGAATTTAATTAACCTTAAAAATTGCTTTCGCCCTGATTTAAAGTTAATGTTCAATTTACACTGTCCAGTTAAAAACTCAAACCGTCGTTCTATTGATTTTAACTTCTTTATGTCTTTTACTCTCG
This sequence comes from Lathyrus oleraceus, assembly GCF_024323335.1. Classification (NCBI taxonomy): domain Eukaryota; kingdom Viridiplantae; phylum Streptophyta; class Magnoliopsida; order Fabales; family Fabaceae; genus Lathyrus; species Lathyrus oleraceus. The sequence goes on from NC_066585.1 coordinate 487,978,275, forward strand.
TACAAAAACCTTGGCATTAACTTTGTAAATTGAGACCAGAAAAAGAGTGACTATATTCTGAAATAAATTTAAACCAACTCAATTTGGATTCCTTTATTTCGCTTACTTTACATACCGATATCTAAATTAATTAGCCAGACATGATAAACATGCATAAACAATAATCATGCATAAATACGGCCATATCAAACAAACAACATATATAAACAGCGGAACAAAACATATGTAAATTAAAACGATAAATCAATTAATTAATGAACCTGGAAAAATACTAGAAATCTGGATTTTATCTCCTACGCTTCGATGCTCGAACACTCCACCACAAGTCGGTTGGATTTGTTCTTCACAATTCTCGATCAGATAGGAAAGTAAAAACAAGGAAATAAAATACTATGATCTAACGTAAGGTTAGATCCAGTAAAAATTACACAATAGTTTCCGGTGTAGAAACTATCGTGAGAAAGTAAATTGTATGCTTCAGAAATTAAACTAGAAAAAAAAATTGCTTGAAAAAATTAGAATGCTGGAGAAATTGTACGGAGAAGAGAGAGAGAGCTCTCATTGGCTTTTGTGAGGTTTATTTATATTAACCTCCCCAGATAACCGTCTCCTAGAATGTGTCTTCAGTATGGTTCAAAGCGTCTCCGAGTGCATGAGAGAATTTAGGGGAAACCGTCCACTCAGTTACGCACGTAAAGCCCAAAATATAGGAGTGGAATGTGTGACGTCCGTCACACTATGTGTTACGGTCGTAACACTAGGTCTTAGGACGTGGCGATCGTCACGTGCTTGTTGCGGTCGTGACAACAATTTATTTTGTTCCAAACGTGGGCTGGGCTTTGGTGCTTCAGCTTGCTGCTTTTCCTAGAAAACCTTCTTTTTGCACCCTTTTTCTTTCTTTTTCACATGTGCTTTAAATAATGATACCTGAAATAAATACTAAGAAAATGCCGAGTAATATCGAATAATGTAAAATAAATTGAATCAAATAACGATATAATTTAATTAAATCAAGTCTAAAGCAAGAAACAAAGTAGAAATCAATTTTTATTTTATTTTAAATATTAGCCAGATGAAATTTCCAAACACACATCAGTTCGTAATAGGTTGCAAGTAAATCTCGTTAGAAATAGCCTGAGTTTAATCTTAACATCAAAAACTACCGTAACAACACTAAATAACCCCACCTTATGCAAACCAGTTCGAGTCATGCTATTATAGCTCAGCCTAGTTCTTTTGCTCTTATTTCACCCGTTTTCATTCGAGCGAAATCACATTAAGCCCTTTATCTTTTCGCGCATATAGTGGAGTAACCGGTTAGCGATTCTGATCCCCTTTTAGTTAGAAGTTCTGGTACATAAGTTGGATAACTTATTTATTTAGTCTATTGCAAATTGCGGGGGATCGGACCGTAGTCCGCCCTACCAAGTTCAGCACCAGAAACCGCTGAACCGACTCACAATGGATCTTTCATACTATGGTTTTGTAGGGTCCGCAACCTTTGGATTAAATGATCGGGTAAGGATCACCTAACTTAATTAGTGCGTTTCCTGATTTTTAATATGTTGTTTTGGGAATCATTCACTTGTATTCCTCGGCTCTCCACGTAGTTTGCTATTAAGATGGTGCCGACTTCTTGTATAAACTACTCGGGGTTACTATAAAACTAAAAGTTCAAGGAATTGGTATAATAGGTACTTAAACTGATCTAACATGCTGAGGTTTTTAGAGTGTTGGGGCGGTAATAATTTTGTCTTAATTTCACTCAAGTTTTATAAAATAAGCAACCTTTATACTTATTGAGTGTGTTGAATTTTGTTATGGCTCAAGAAAATTGAGGAGAATAGATAATAAAAATTTTCACACTAGGGACTTGACTTAAGAAAAAAAAATTATTATTGAAAGGGAAATAACATACTTGAAAGGGAAATAAACATACTGATGGGAAATCTTAACATGAATGAAACAAAGTTTTCCCCCCTACACTTAAATAAAACATTGTCTCCAATGTTTCAAAAAAGCGAGAAAAAAAAGAGGGGAAAATGGTACCCAAACTCAATTCTGCCTGCGTCCTCTTGTTCTCGGACCCGGTGATCGTTCACGTACTGCCAAGTCATCAAACCTGTTAAGCAAGTCAGTGAACCTCTGGTCGGTTATTGCATTCCTCTCTTGTTGTTGTTGTTGCATCTGGCGCATCAGTTGCATTACTTCGTTATTCTGCGCATGCATGGCATCAAGCCGTTGGGCTTGATGTTCAATAGCATCCATGATGTCATCATTTGTTGCAGGCCTTCTTCTTCGACGACGTCAGGAGGATGGACCAACTACATTATCGGAAGGATTATGTGGGACAGAATGTTGTTCAGGACCTTGATCACCTTGCTCCATTTCATCAAACTCGTCTGGGGGCGGGTTTGCTTGTGTAGGCATGGTAGGTTAGGGAGCATTCAAATCGTAGATGAATCTGTTGGGGTTAGTAACATCGGTGAGTGCAATGTTGGGAAAAACGACGCTTGGGATTTCTTGGTTATTCACCATAAGATAATAATTCCCGCCTACCCTATTTTTGATTAAGCGGCAGGAGCGACAATAGCTGATATCCATAAACAGGGGTGGCAAAGATTGCAAATTCTAAAGTCGGTCCCCTAAATTTAAACCGAGTGCGATGGTGGTTATTAATCCTCCAATCATAAAAGGTTGATTGCCTCGAGCACAAAGGGTACGGATATGGTGAAGTAAGAAAGAGGCGGCGTTGACCCTTGTATTTGCTGAAAAGATGCAGTGTAGGAAGAAAAATGTGGTGAAGGTATTTAAAGAAAGAGTTTTGAAATTGGGAGGAGAAGTTGGTGAGAAATAAAAAATTAATGGGGATAAAGAGGTGAATTGAATGGGGGTAACGGTCATGACATGGTTACGAGGCAGCAATGTGTCACGTTCGTGACAGCATAACAGTCAAAAACATTTACGAGAAAGCAAGTTGTCACGTTCGTGACAGCATGCGTTACGCTCGTCACACCTCTGATCATGCAACGGTCAAAACATTCGTCACGATGCAGGGTGGCAGCATGCATTGGTTAAAATTCGTGACAAGTTTTGTTTTAGTATTATTATTTTTTTATTATTATTTTTTTCTCTTTTTGAATTGCCATGACCATAAATATCAATGCTACTTTACTACACCATAGAATATATTTTTTTTCTCTAATAAGCAAAAATACAGGTGGTAGTATATAATATTAGGAGTAGTGTATACTTGTACGTGATCAGAAATTTAGTATGTAAGTAGTAGTATACAATATATATCAGCATTGGTAATTTTAGACAGTGCATAAATCAAAATGAAATTTAATTTAACCAATAATGCCATTAGCTTCATAAAAATAAACATAATGTAATATTTGACTGAAGATAAAATAAAACATGCGAAAAAAAATCCTAAGATTAAAAATATTGTCAAACGAAACTATAAATTTCCTAAGACTAAAACTAGTTAATTGCAATTCTTCTAGCCACTTGTAGAATCTCTCGTCGGAGGAGCAAAGGAATTGACACGGTGTAGCAACTTGTGAAATTGATTTGTCATTCTACTCATGTGTTCCATAAATTCATGTCCCATCATAGTTAACTCTTCTCTAATGGCATCTTGTTCTGACATCAAAGCTTGAATAGTGGTATTATAATCAGTTCCAGGCATATGATGTCTAAAATCAGGTACTGCCGATTCTGCGGACGGGATAGGATGAGGTGGAGAGGCAGCATCATGGTAACCAGTTGGTGTCTGCGGATCAGACTCAGCATTAGGAATCTGGCTGTCAAGAATCTCATAATCTTGGATGGTTTCAACATATCTAACAGGAGAAGGCATTCCATCCAGGTTGTAGAGCCAATTATTTCGGTTATGGACACTAGTTATCGGGCTAGGCATGGTGAATAGGTAAAAATCTTGGTTGTTAATTAATAGTTCAAACTCTTCAGGTCCAAGGTTTCCTATAAACATAGTGTTGAAAAGGAAATTTATATTCATAGGCTGAATACCGCAAAAAGGGTTCAAATCAAGCATGGGTTGGCGCAATCCAATAGCATTAGCAATCATAGTTATCAATCCCCCTATTTGAATCGGTGCACGGTCATCTTGAATAAGGAGGTCAAAACTTGCCAACATATAAGTGGCACCATTCACTGGACGATTCTGGGAAGCACAAAATATTATGAAAAGTTCATCACGTGATATTGTGGTAATGTTTAAACTTTTCCCAAAAAGAGTGTGTGCTAGGATCTTGTGGAAATAACGAAAAGTTGGGTTATGTATGTTTCCAGAAAGAAACTCATGTTCCTCAGGTTCGTCATTTCCCGTCAAACTTCCCCAAAAATGCTCAAGCTCTCAATATTCAAAGAGGTTGTCATACGGTGAACTGGACTTTTTTGTGGTTTTAATCGCAATGTCGCGGTTAGCAAGAGTCGCCACCGACTTTTCTTTTATCCAATAAGGAAAGGTGGAAAAGAACAGGAAAAACCTTAATTTAGATTTTGGGTTCGGGAGGTACATTATACAAAGGGAAGGTGTTAGCACCCTTTGTATCCATGGTTATCCATGGGCTCTTAATTGCTCGATCACTTATATTATTTTTGTCTGAAAAAAAAAGTGTTTGTGAATTGTTTGGAAAATTGTTTTTGGAAAGAGAATTTAACTTTGTAATGATTCTTGTATGAATGTATACAAAGTGATTATCTCGTTTAGTTTTGAAAATTGTTTAGAAAAATATAACTCGGTAATGATTCTAGTATGAATGTATACCAAGTGGTGATTTTCTGAAGGCATTTTGAAAGGTGTGAGGTGCAAAAAATAAAAAATGTTTTAAGTTGTGAGCCAGCAATTAAGAGTTATACCGACCCAAGGTCTTTACGGGCATTTCCTATCCTTATGAGGGTAAAACTGTCCTTATTATTGAGAAATAAGTAGTTTTATCCTTTGGATGTAAAAGGGTCATCGTAGGGTCATCGATTGGTCATTGAAGGCAACAGTTATGAGGATATCTTAGCATTCGAAGGGACTATCATCTTTTAACCGTAGGCAACATCGGAGGGTCATCGAGGGACAAAGTTGTATATTCGAAGGCAACATCCGAGGGACTATAATTTATTTTATGATGATTTAACCGAAGGGTCTTTGCTAAGGGTATCCCCACGTTCGCGGGACATGACCGTAATATCGTAATCGTAAGGCAACAAAGAGAGGTCCAAGATCACTTATTCAAAGGCAAAGTTTTACAATTAATTATATAATTAGGATGAAACTCCACATTAAAATTATTAAAAATAATATATTAAAAAATTAATACATTAGAAATTAATACATTAAAAATTAATTTAGGGTGAAACTCCACAAGGGTATCCCACAAATAAAGTGGAATACCTAGCCAATAACCTTTTCCTGGGATATGTGAACCTTTACGAAACTCAAAAAAAAGAAACATGTCAGAACACCAAATCAGGGTGCAATCGAAGATTACACCGGAGAAATATCACAACAATAAATAGGATAGGATGAATAATGCATGGCTATGATAAAACATAAAAAAAAACAGAATAGAAAAGTCAGCTACTGTCTCGTTCGCCTCTGCCTCGCCTAGCGAAGGCCACGGATTTTGAATTTGAAAACAGCCCCATGTTAGGAACTTTGAATTTTATGGCATTTTATCACAGGAATAACATGGTTAAACATTCAGGGTATTCAGGCATATTTAAATTCCCATACGAAAGCAAATTATATATCAACATTTAATCATGATGCATTATATATGTAGATATGGCCAATTGAAAGTATAAACAATAGAGATACGCAAACCTGTTTGCCAATTCAAGGTTGAAGGGATTGACCACTTGTAGTATCGGAATAAGTTAGGCAGCGGGAATTGGACGGCGATGGCTTCGGTGCAGATGGGCTGCCTTCAGGGTTTCTTTACTCTGAATTCTCCGGGTAGGCAGGGTTCCTATGCCAAAGTTTCTATCCGTCCTTCTCTGTTCTCTTTCTTTCTTTTTCCTCAAGGTTTTGTTCCAAGGAAACCTCAGAGTGTTTTGCTTCTCTTCCTTCTTTCTCCAGTGAATCTCCCAGTGTAAACTCCAAGTCTAACTCCCCCTACTGAAACTTCAGTATTTATAGACTAATTTCGTGGGTAATGGACTTGGAATGAGGGAGACCCAAGTCCAAAATAATTTGTTATATTTTATTTATTTATTTTAATTATTTAATTAATTAATTAATTAATTAATTAAAAAAAAAAATTTTTTTTTTTTTCGTTTTTCGTTTTTTTTTTTTTTTATTACTGAAGTGCTGGTATTTATAGTGATAATGGTGACCTAATGGGCTCAGAATGAAGCCCGAAAATTTTTGTTGTCTGTCAGCTTCGCTAGGCGAGCGCGTAGCGAACAGGCCAGTTTGGGTCATTTTCTGGATTGGGCCATCCGTGAGCTGGGCCTTTGTTTCTTCAAGATCAGTGTTATATATGAGTCGGAATGCCTTGCAAAATGTCTTGAAATATTAATGGGCAAATTTTGGGGTATGACAGCTGCCCCTGTTCAATATTCTTGGACCGAGAGAGTTAGAATGGTGTGTACGCCATTCGTGGTCTGGAGGTGGAAGATTATTGAACACTAGAATGTCCCAAAAATTTGCACTTGAGAATCGACAGTTGGTCTTGATGGAGATGGGCTTAAAGATGCCATCCGGGAGGTTTGATGACGAAAGCTTCAGATCGCGCCGTATATTAGGCCAATTTGAAGACATGGGTGCCACACTGGGTCGTACGTTAGACCGTATAATGAGTCATCCATTAGGCTGGCGACTTCGCTGGGGAGTCGGAGTGTGTCATATGCTGTTGGGGATAAAGGATCAGAATGGACCATACGCTAGATCGTATCTGAGTTGCAGAATGAGCCGTACGTTAGGCTGAATCTGATGACGAAAGGGGTAGTCGTACGTTAGACTACACTTCAGAAATGTACCGTATGTTAGGTAGCATCTGTGGGGATGGACATCCGAACGGGTCGTACGTTAGACCGTCGCAGAATGAGTCGTCTGTTAGGCCGCATCTGATGATGAAAGCGGTAGTCGTACGCCAGACTACACTTCAGAAATGTACCGTACGTTAGGTAGCATCTGAGGGTTGTAAGATCCAAACGGGTCGTACGTTAGACCGCGTTGGGGTTGTTGGAGTTCAGAATGGATCGTACGCTAGATCGTATCTGAGTTGCAGAATGAGCCGTACGTTAGGCTGTATCCGAAGAAGAAAGTAGTCGTACGCTAGACTACACCCCTGAATGTACCGTACGCTAGGCAGCATCTGAGGATTTGAAGGTCCAAATGGGTCGTACGTTAGACCGCATTGGAGTTGCTGAAGAAGTCATATGTTGGGCTGAATCAGAATGAACCATACGTTAGGCTGTATCTGATAACCTGTATATGTTGTACTTGCAATAAATGTCTGGGATGGGCTTAGAGATGCCATCGTTAGGAGGATATCGAAGTGTTGTCAGAATGAATGTTCCCATGAACTGTATTTGAAATATGTATCTGAATCTTGAATGTGATTGATAAAGGTGTCTGTCTGAATGAACCTTCTACTTTGACTATATCAGGAGGATAATTAACCTGCAAAGAAAAAGTTAGCTTCATGCTATGTCATGATGCATGAGATGTTTCGTGTTATGCTAAAATAAATGTGAATGTTGTATGCATGCGTATGCTGTGAAAGGATGTAATGAATGAGTTATGCGTATGAGAAGTTCTGCTTGGGGACTCTACTGGGGAAAATAAATCCCCATCTACTGATTTGAGACATTTGTGTCGATGACCCTTTCTCGGCTGGGGATGCTTGATTTCTGTCTGATGGTGGAAATATTCAGCAGAGTCGGGCTGGAGATGGATGAGATGATCAGCCTGTCTGGCGATGCCGACCTCTGTTGGGGAATAGCTGGCTGTGCCGGGGAATACTGCCAATTTCTTCTGGGAAAAATAGGCTTGCTGGGGAAGAGAATTGGTAGCGGATTCATTGGAAGCATGGTTAGACCTTATCCTCGATCCTGAAGTCTTGTAGTAATTGCTATTGCTATTCTATGCATGTATTTTGGTAAACATTGGTCATATTCAAATGCATATATTAATTCAAATTAAATCAATGGACATTTACGCAACCAAAACAGAAAAGTAAAAACAAAAGCATCTTTTTTTTGAAAGAGGGTTGTATTGATTTTGAAAGGAGACCTATAAACAGGCAATTTGTGTACAAGGAGACAGAAATCCTAGTAAGAGGAAATTGTCGAAAACAAAGAGAAAGCTATGTGGAAGAAGTCCTATTGATTTTAAGCCTACTACTGTCATTATGTCTTCGAGCATCTCATCCCTTGCTGTCGGATAGAAGTGATTGGCTTGGTCAGTCCCTCGAACTTGGATGAAAGTTGACTGAGAACGGGACATAGTCATACGCTTTAATCCCTAATTTTTGCCTGGACCGCCTTTTCAGGTTTTCAGTCCACCAGGATACCCTTTTTTGCCCAAGCCGCCTTTTCAGGTTTTCGACTTGCCGGGTGTACATTTTTTTTATATATATCCCTAATTTTTGCCCGAACCCTTTTGGTTCGCCGGGATGCCCTTACTTTTGCCTAGATACGTCGATCTAGCGGGTCTCTTTTATGCGTAGTATTTTTTAACTATGTCCGCGTTCACGGGATGTGGGAAGTCTTCACCATCCATAGTAGCGAGTATCATGGCTCCACCAGAGAATACCTTCTTAACCACAAATGGCCCTTCGTATGTGGGAGTCCATTTGCCTCTGGGATCACCTTGTGGTAGAATGATACGCTTGATCACCAAGTCGCCAAGTTGGTACACCTGTCTCTTAACTCTTTTGTTAAATGCCTGGGTCATGCATTTCTGATATATCTGCCCATGACAAACAGCCGCAAGTCTCTTCTCATCCATCAAATTTATCTGATCGAGTCGAGTCTGAATCCATTCGTCCTCGTCTAAGCCCGCCTCTTTCATGATTCTTAGAGAGGGAATCTGAACTTCCACTAGTAAGATGGCTTCCATTCCATAGACTAAAGAGAACGGAGTTGCCCCTGTCGTAGTGCGCACTGAAGTGCGATAACCGTAAAGAGTAAAGGGTAACATCTCATGCCAGTCTTTGTATGTTACTGTCATTTCTTGCATGACCTTCTTGATATTGTTAGCAGTCCCCACGGCGCCGTTCATCTTTGGCCGGTACGGAGAAGAGTTATGGTGTTTTATTTTGAACTGCGTGCAGAGTTCAGTAATCATCTTGTTGTTCAAATTAGTGCCATTGTCAGTGATAATTCTCTCAGGAGACAGCAGGTTTCTCAAATAGGTATTTGATAGAATCCATCTTAGAAGTCAATAAGATGGTATGATTCAACATATACTGTCTTAGTCGGCGAGCAGCCCAGGCCAAAGCACAGCAAGCTTTCTCGGGCTGTGAGTATCTTGTTTCACAGTCGGTACCTTTTGCTAAGGCAGTATATGGCATGCTCTTTTCGACCAGACTCGTCATGTTGCCCCAACACACCTCATTGAATTTTCTAACACGGTCAAATACGTAATTAAAGGTCTTCCTTCAACTGGTGGCATCGGAACTGGAGGTTCTTGGCGATATTTCCTGATTTTGTCATAAGCTTCTTGGCATTCATCATTCCATACCATCTCTTGATTTTGTCTCAGTAATTTGAAGATGGGTTTGCAGGTAGCAGTCAAGTGTGGAATGAATCGGGCAATGTAATTCGAGTGCCCCAAGAAACCTCTGACTTCTTTCTTGTTTATTTCAGTACCCAGATTTACAATTTCAATTGATTCCTCATGCGGCTGTATAGTCTTTTCTTCTTGCAGTAGTCGGGCAAGTTCTCCAGGGACTTCACAATCTTCCTCGCTTCCATCCTCGGCTTGGTAGATCGGATTTTCAAAGTCATAATGAACAGTAGCAGAGTCATTACCAACAGGATCCAGAGTGGATATGGATCGGCAAATTGTTACGTGAGTGTGTGCAAGAAACATAGCTTGTTTGAAAAATGACAGGAAAGATAAAGAGCGCAATATTTGAATGCAAAAAGTCCATTGATCTATTGAATATGAATATGCTTATGAAAATGACAAACCCCTAACAAATTAGCCATTGTGCCTCGGGCATAGACACAATGCTTTAAGAAGTTTGATTGTAAAAGAAAATTAAAATTTGCAATTCTAGAATAAACAATAACAATTACTCCTGACTAAAGGAAATCGGGATAATGTCTTCAGTCTTCCAATTGTTGAGTCCGTCACCAATTGTTGGGAAAATCCAGCTATCCAAGTCGCAATCACTATCAGCATCTTCCATAGCATTAATCTGATTTTTGACTATCTTTCCAGAGTTAAACCCCAGGCCAGCTTTATCAGACTTGTACGGTACATTGATCAGTTGACCCCAACCAGCACGATCACCATTTTCAATCGCGGCTTGAGCATCTTTCAGAGAGATCATGACAGGGGGAGCACGAACAACCTTGGGCACAAGGGGAGTTGGCTTAAGGACAGGACTGGGTGGAGGAACCACTTCAAATGACTGAGAAGGAGTCTCAAAGAATTCACCATCCATCTCAACGTATTTGAAGGCTTGCACACTACTGACAATATACTCTTCTTCTCCACATACAGTGACAACCATGCCTGCTATTGGATACTTCAGCTTTTGATGAAGCGACGAAGCTACCGCACCTGCCCCATGGATCCAAGGGCGCCCCAACAAGCAGGAGTAGGCGGGACGAATGTCCATCACGTGAAAGGTAGTGTTGAAGACTTGAGGTCCTATCTTGATAGGGAGAACCACTTCACCATAGACAACACTCTTCGCACCATCGTAAGCACGCACCACAACATCACTAGGTTTCAGTTCAATGCCTTTGTAGTCAAATTTATCGAGTACAGCTTTCGGGAGCACATTCAAGGAAGAGCCGTTGTCGATCAACACGTGAGCCAGGGTGATCCCCTCACACTCGATGGAGATATGCAGAGCTTTATTGTGATTCTTTCCTGCTGGCGTCAGGTCAGCATCGGAAAAGCCTAGGCCATTGTCAACAGTCAAATTAGCAACATAATGTTCGAATTGATCGACGGATGTTTCTTGAGGCACATGAGCGGTCTTCAAGAATTTCATCAATGCATTGGCATGGGATTCAGAGGATAATAACAAGGACAACATTGAGATTTTAGACGGAGTATGCCCCAATTGTTCCACTACATCAAAATCGCTCTTACGGATGATTTTCAGCATCTCTTCCATTTCCTGTTTGGCAACATCTTCAGAAGTAACTTCGACCGATGTCTCTGACTGAGGAGGATTGACTGGTCTTTTTCCTCGAATTTCGGGAGCGGGAGGTGAGATTTCTGGGGAGTAGATCCTTCCACTTCGAGTAACTTTACTAGTCCCCACAATATCATTAGGATTAGCAGAACTACCAACCTGCTTTATGCCATGGATGTAAACGTCGCCTCCATAGTTCCACGGAATAGCTTTGCTGGAGGAATATGGCACGGGGCCAGGTGCGGTAATAATCAGGGGAGCCACTTTGGGCTCAGCGGTAATCTTCACAGGCACTCTAGTAGCGGTAATCTTCACTGGAGCTTTGGACCTAGCAATCACAGATACCTCTTCAATAGAGTTGTCCACCTTAGGAACCCTTTCAAATAGAATTGTACGATCATCCATCAGCCGTTGAATGCCGTTCTTCAACTTCAAACAATCATTGGGTCGGAGTACACAGAGATCGCAATCTTCAGCACAACCTGGAAATAAACCAGCTTGCAATAAATTCTTCTTAACGATCAGGAGAGGAGATGCTAAATCAGCAACGTCAGTAACGTGAGAATTGTCGTCCACAACATTAACATTCTGGTCATGATTAGGCATAGGTGCTGTGATGACATTGGGGGTCGCCGGAGGATCAAATTCAATTTCTCCAGCGTCGATCATATCCTGAATCTTGTTCTTCAACAACCAGCAATCATTCGTATCATGCCCGGGGCTATCGGAGTGATAGGCACACCTGGCGTTGGGATTATAACGAGGAGAAGTAGTGTTGGGATTTGCAGGAGGGCCTCTGAGGGTAATCAAATTGGCCTTTAACATACTCTGCAGTGCTTGGGTTAAAGTCATATTGATCTTGGTAAACTGTCTTCTCGACCTGTCTTGTCTGTGTTGGAAGTTCTGAGATGGCGGTGCGGCAATTGTAACTGCCCCAACAGTATGGTCACGATTCTTCTTGTTATGCTTCCTCTCACTGTACACAGCATTTGATTCATTCTTTCCCTGATAGGACTTTTTGGTGCTTGCAGAAGTAGCTGCCTGTATCTTTCCACTTCGAATGCCGCTTTCAACCCGTTCACCTGTCAAGATAAGTTCAGTGAAACCTGACGAGGAACTTCCCAGTAGATGGCTGTAGAATGGGCCAGTCAGTGTACCCATGAACATGTCCACTAACTCTCGATCAGTCATAGGGGGTTTGACTCTGCCAGCCAAATCTCTCCACTTTTGAGCATATTCTTTGAAACTTTCTTTAGAGCCCATAGTCATATTTTGTAGCTGTAGCCGAGTAGGCGCTAACTCAGAATTATACTGGTAGTGCTTGTAGAAAGTTGTTGCTAAATCAGTCCATGTGCGGATGTTAGAGCTCTCAAGCTGATAATACCACTCTAACTGTGTGCCAGACAGACTCTCTTGGAAGAAATGGATCCACAGTTTCTTATCAGTAGTGTGCGGCTGAATCTTTCTCACATAAGCCCTTAGATGCATCTGAGGACAAGAGGCACCATCATACTTAGTGAAAATGGGAACCTTGAATTTGCGGGGAATGACCACATCAGAGACCAGACCCAAGTTTTCGAAATCCAGACCGGGCACTTTCTGCCCCTCCATAGCTAGCATACGTTCTTCCAGCAACTTGTACTTATCATCCTTCGGAGAGTACTGTTCATGTTCATAATCTTCATCGTCGTCCTCAGAATTGACGAGATTAGGATTCTCATCTTCCGAATCATTCTCGGTCTCTTCTTCTGAATCCTTCGGAATTCTAATCTTGACTCCTGTAACCTGTCCCTTAAGCCTTCTCCCCGGGTTGATGTAACCCACAGGTTTCTGGTCCTTCTTCTTCTCCATCAAAAGAGCTTTCAGTTCTTCCTGCCCCTTAGATAAGCTCAGCATCATTTCCTGGAATTGAGCATTCTGGGCCTGGAGATCTTTGACAGTTTGTTCGAGAGCCATTGTTCAATCTGTTTGAATCTGCTAGAATCTGTTGGAATCTGTTTGATAGGAAAATCGTGAGAACACTGATCCTTTAGAATACCTGTTATGCGACGCAATGCAATGTATGAAATGTTTTCAAGGACTTTCGGGATTTAACTTTGCATAAACTAACAAAAAGAGCTTTTTTTTTTCTCTTTTGTTTTTGCTTTTGTTTTTGTTTTTTTTAGCAGAGTTAAATCCCTAAATCCTTGAAATGGTTAGTACAATGCCATGATGTTATGATGTTATGATGTTATGTTGTTAGATAAATAACAAGCACAAGCAAGTCACACAACAATCATTCCTAGGTTTTAAGGCTTGCGTGAGTTCCATAGGTAAATACCCTCCCCACTGAAGTTTGGTTGGTTCAACCTGTCTTAGAATAGTAACCGGGTTCTAGAAGGATCTCAAATCATTGACCTTTCCTTAAGTCCACTTCAGTGCAACACCAAGTGGTTGACCGAAGCTTCCCTAAAGTCCAATCTCAAAGAGTGTAGTATCGAGTCTCAACCAACTCCAGTCGGAACCGAAGCCAGTTATCTCACTACTTTCTAATGGCCAGGATGAGTCAATTAGGGTTCTAAAGGTCTGGTTAATGCTTTTATGACACCACGCGAATGCCAAATATTTCCTCAACTAACATGAGGAACATCAGGACATCCAAAGTGCCACATTAACCGTAGCCATCATTTTGACCATTCCAGTATACGCCGGACAGTCGCGATGATCTCTTGCTACTTACCTAAGGTACACTAGATCCGGGTGTAGGATCTTTCACTCAAGCATAACATACCCAAGCAATCCCTTAAAAATAAATCAGACAAATTGAATAAGTGATCTTGTTTTTAAGGTAACCTCTCTTTTTAAATATTTAGGCTCCCCAGCAGAGTCGCCAGTTCTGTCATACGGTGAACTGGACTTTTTTGTGGTTTTAATCGCAATGTCGCGGTTAGCAAGAGTCGCCACCGACTTTTCTTTTATCCAATAAGGAAAGGTGGAAAAGAACAGGAAAAACCTTAATTTAGATTTTGGGTTCGGGAGGTACATTATACAAAGGGAAGGTGTTAGCACCCTTTGTATCCATGGTTATCCATGGGCTCTTAATTGCTCGATCACTTATATTATTTTTGTCTGAAAAAAAAAGTGTTTGTGAATTGTTTGGAAAATTGTTTTTGGAAAGAGAATTTAACTTTGTAATGATTCTTGTATGAATGTATACAAAGTGATTATCTCGTTTAGTTTTGAAAATTGTTTAGAAAAATATAACTCGGTAATGATTCTAGTATGAATGTATACCAAGTGGTGATTTTCTGAAGGCATTTTGAAAGGTGTGAGGTGCAAAAAAAAATGTTTTAAGTTGTGAGCCAGCAATTAAGAGTTATACCGACCCAAGGTCTTTACGGGCATTTCCTATCCTTATGAGGGTAAAACTGTCCTTATTATTGAGAAATAAGTAGTTTTATCCTTTGGATGTAAAAGGGTCATCGTAGGGTCATCGATTGGTCATTGAAGGCAACAGTTATGAGGATATCTTAGCATTCGAAGGGACTATCATCTTTTAACCGTAGGCAACATCGGAGGGTCATCGAGGGACAAAGTTGTATATTCGAAGGCAACATCCGAGGGACTATAATTTATTTTATGATGATTTAACCGAAGGGTCTTTGCTAAGGGTATCCCCACGTTCGCGGGACATGACCGTAATATCGTAATCGTAAGGCAACAAAGAGAGGTCCAAGATCACTTATTCAAAGGCAAAGTTTTACAATTAATTATATAATTAGGATGAAACTCCACATTAAAATTATTAAAAATAATATATTAAAAAATTAATACATTAGAAATTAATACATTAAAAATTAATTTAGGGTGAAACTCCACAAGGGTATCCCACAAATAAAGTGGAATACCTAGCCAATAACCTTTTCCTGGGATATGTGAACCTTTACGAAACTCAAAAAAAAAGAAACATGTCAGAACACCAAATCAGGGTGCAATCGAAGATTACACCGGAGAAATATCACAACAATAAATAGGATAGGATGAATAATGCATGGCTATGATAAAACATAAAAAAAAACAGAATAGAAAAGTCAGCTACTGTCTCATTCGCCTCTGCCTCGCTTAGCGAAGGCCACGGATTTTGAATTTGAAAACAGCCCCATGTTAGGAACTTTGAATTTTATGGCATTTTATCACAGGAATAACATGGTTAAACATTCAGGGTATTCAGGCATATTTAAATTCCCATACGAAAGCAAATTATATATCAACATTTAATCATGATGCATTATATATGTAGATATGGCCAATTGAAAGTATAAACAATAGAGATACGCAAAACCTGTTTGTCAATTCAAGGTTGAAGGGATTGACCACTTGTAGTATCGGAATAAGTTAGGCAGCGGGAATTGGACGGCGATGGCTTCGGTGCAGATGGGCTGCCTTCAGGGTTTCTTTACTCTGAATTCTCCGGGTAGGCAGGGTTCCTATGCCAAAGTTTCTATCCGTCCTTCTCTGTTCTCTTTCTTTCTTTTTCCTCAAGGTTTTGTTCCAAGGAAACCTCAGAGTGTTTTGCTTCTCTTCCTTCTTTCTCCAGTGAATCTCCCAGTGTAAACTCCAAGTCTAACTCCCCCTACTGAAACTTCAGTATTTATAGACTAATTTCGTGGGTAATGGGCTTGGAATGAGGGAGACCCAAGTCCAAAATAATTTGTTATATTTTATTTATTTATTTTAATTATTTAATTAATTAATTAAAAAAAAAAAATTTTTTTTTTTTTTTCGTTTTTCGTTTTTTTTTTTTTTTTTTATTACTGAAGTGCTGGTATTTATAGTGATAATGGTGACCTAATGGGCTCAGAATGAAGCCCGAAATTTTTGTTGTCTGTCAGCTTCGCTAGGCGAGCGCGTAGCGAACAGGCCAGTTTGGGCCATTTTCTGGATTGGGCCATCCGTGAGCTGGGCCTTTGTTTCTTCAAGATCAGTGTTATATATGAGTCGGAATGCCTTGCAAAATGTCTTGAAATATTAATGGGCAAATTTTGGGGTATGACAGAGGTCCTCTTGGTTCATGGTGAATGTGTCAAAAGAAGTAGGGAACCCTAAGAGGTTAGTAAATTCTCTAATGTTATACTGATACTCCATATTGAACATCCTGAATTGAATAAAACCTCGGTTTATTCCTTTTCCATGGTTCGGTAAATAAATCAGGGAGCTAAGGAATTCTAGAGTTAGCCTCCGGTAAGTAACAAATTGTCTCCGAATAGGAGTGGTTTCCCACCCTATTTGATTCAGTAGATATAGGACACTATCTTTTAGCCCAAGTACGGTCATTGCATAATCATCAGCATAAAAATTTGGGTGCATCTCTCTCTCAGCAAGTTCGTCAAATTTTTGTCTTTGAGCTCTCCCTCGGAAATTAATACCCATATGATCAATATGTGTCATCAGGTCAGTGTTAACTAAAGAAAAGAAAAACAAGAATTTTAGTCAGGATTTGGCCAGATGCCGAAAGAAGAAAAGAAGAAAAATTTAATAAAATAAAGAAAATGAAGAATGAAAACTGAATAAAATCAAAAGAATAATCAAAGAAAAATAAAAATTTGTGGGTTGTCTCCCACGAAGCACTTTGTTTAATCTCGCAAGCTCGACAGAAAACTATTAAATATTAATCTATTAATTTTGGAGACAATACGTCTAAGTGCAGGACTTGCGAGTCTTCATTGTTTTCAGCATAATGATAATGTTTTAGATGCTGCCCGTTTACGATAAATGATTCAATAGATTTTCCTTTAATTTCTATAGCCCCACTAGAAAAGACATTAGTGACTTTGAAAGGGCCAGACCACCTAGAGCGTAGTTTTCCTGGGAATAACTTAAGTCTAGAGTTAAACAATAGGACTACATCGCCTTGTTTGAAAGTTTTCCTTGATATACGTTTATCATGCCATTTTTTCGTTCTTTCCTTGTAGATTTTAGCATTTTCGTATGCATCTTGTCTAAGTTCCTCTAATTCGTTTATATCTAGAATTTGCTTTTCACAGGCGGCCTTATAGTTTAAATTTAAATTTTTAATAGCCCAATAGGCCTTATGTTCTAACTCCACTGGGAGGTGACACGATTTACCATAAATAAGCTTAAATGGGGTTGTTCCTATGGGAGTTTTGTAAGCGGTTCGATATGCCCATAAAGCTTCGGGTAATTTTGATGACCAGTCTTTCCTCGATGTAGCGACAGTTTTTTCCAATATCTATTTAATTTCTCTATTAGACACTTCCACTTGTCCACTAGTTTGAGGATGGTAAGGTGTTGCTACTCGATGTTTTACACCATACTTAAACAATAATTTTTTGAGTATTTTAGATATGAAATGAGATCCACCGTCACTGATGACTATTCTTGGGACACCAAATCTTGGAAAGATTATATTCTTAAAGAGTTTAATTACTACTCGTGTGTCGTTTGTTAGAGAAGCTATAGCCTCAATCCATTTTGATACGTAGTCAACCGCTACGAGTATGTACTTGTTACCAAAAGAAGGTGGAAAAGGTCCCATGAAATCTATTCCCCACACATCGAAAATTTCTACTTCCAAAATGCCTTTTTGTGGCATTTCGTCACGTCTAGATATGTTTCCTGTGCGTTGGCACCTGTCGCAACCTGAAAAATACAGTGTGCGAAAAAACAACCGGCGAAAGAAAATGATAGAAGAGTTGCCACCGTGCGTTATTTATTCCAAAGGAGGGAAAGGAAACGCTCGAAGTAAACCTGAAAAGAGGAAAGGAAAAGACAAGGTCTCGCAACCAAATCTTGGGTTCGGGAGTCGATTATGCGAAGGGAAGGTATTAGCACCCATACGCATCCGTAGTACTCTACGGGATCAACTTTTATAGTTCTTGTCTAAAGGGTGTGAGTTTATCTTATGTTGTTTACTAAAAAAGGGGTTAAATGAAAATGACTCGCGCGGATGTCGCATCCACTGCATACGTATCTCATCTGAATATGAGAATCAGAGTCTTCGTAGCTCGGCTGACTTATGGGTTGGGGGGATGTGTGCTCGACAAGACATCGCGTATTATACCTACGTATCTCATCTGGAATGAGAATCAGAGCAAGCCGTAGTTCGGCTAACTACGTGGTTATGGATTGGGTTTTAGACGAACGACGTTACTACGCAATCTACCGGATGCTTGACCTTTGGAGACTTACTCGCCTGTAGTAGAAGGAGTAAACGTGTATTTAGGAGAAGAAAAAGCAATGAAGGGTTAGGGTTTGGGATGCTCATGCAAAAAGGCAATCCTTGACGAAGGAACCTATAAAAAAAAATAAACACACAAAAACATTGCCTCCTATCGAGGTCTTCCAGCTAGGAAAGCAGTAAAATGCGGGGAAAATGTAAAAGGTACCACGCGGATAAAGATCCGAAGTAACAACAATTAGAGGAATGGGAAACCCAGGGATCCTTCCCAGCTAAACACCATCAAAGAAAGTGAGTCAGTACAGGTAATCAGAATGAAACCTCCAGGTGGTATCCCACAAATAAAGTGGAACACCAGGCAAACCATCTCTGCAAGAGTCATATGAGCCCTCACAAAACAAAACTCAACAAATAGGTTAGAGAAACAAAATAGGGTAACCAAGAGTTGCCCCCAAATCAAAATGTAACCACATGAATCATGCTCTTTCAATTCACAAAAAGCTCACAAAAAGCAACCAAGGGTAGGAGGCCTAAACCTCTTGTCAAACACATGCATCAAAAGGGTATCAAATTCACCCATAATACCTCATACATTTAGAGCATTCAAATTAAAGGCATAAAGATGATGGATATAGGGCAAACCTGATTGGAGAGATCGATTGAAATCAAATGGCACGGCTGGATTTGCAAAGCAATGTTAGGGTTTGCTTGAGCTGAAAGTGTGTGAGTCAGAATGAACCTTTCAGAGTTGTCTGAAGGTTGCTGCAGATTAATTATCACTCTCTCTGTCTAGGTTTCTCTTCAGGTTTTGTCAAGGGTTTTGTTCCAAGGAAACCTCAGAGTGTTTTGCTTCTCTTCCTTTTTCTGTCTCTTTTGTTTCAATGAAACTCTAGTATTTATAGCCTAATATTGGTAGCTTAGTGGGCTTTTGAGAGAGGTCCAAGTCCAAGATTTTTCTATTATATTTTATTTATTTATTTAATTAATTATATTTTATTTTATTTCGTTTTTTTTTTTAAATAAAGTTTCTTGGATCTGATTCTGATTGCCATGATGAAATGCAAATGATAAATGACCTAAAAATGAATGCATGCATAAGGTGTAAAACGTATGCTTCCAGGAAAAATGAAGGGTAAATTTTGGGGTATTACAGCTGCCCCTATTCAATCAACTAGAGACCTGGAAAGAAGATAGCAGCGGCTCTCGTGCTTTCGAGGTATCAAGGGATTGAATACAATAAAAGCCCGAAAATTTGCACTGAAGTGAAGTGAAGTAACAATGCCTATCAGAATCGGCAAAGAGGTGGTCTTGAAAAAAGAATCCGTCTGGTACGGTGAGAGTCAGTCTGAATACCGAAAAAGAATGTTAACCTGGATACCAAAATAAATGGTAACACATAAATAACCATGGCCTGAATGTCGCTCATCAGTCTAAATACCGAAAAAGAATGTTAACCCGGATACCAAAATAAATGGTAACACAGAAATAACCATGGCCTGAATGCCGCTCATCAGTCTGAATACTGGAAATGACTTCGATCTGAACATCGAGATATATGAGATTATTAATATTGGTCTGAACACCGAGAGACTGGCCTGAATGCCACAAGTTGCGTCGACCTGAACGTCGGAAAATTCTTCGATCTGAACATCGGAAAATTGGCCTGAACGCCACAAGTTGCATTGAACTGAACGTCGAAAACTTCTTCGATCTGAACGTCGGAAAATTGTCCTGAATGCCACAAGTTGCATAGACCTGAACGTCGGAAACTTCTTCGATCTGAAAATCGGAAAACTGGCCTGACCGCCACAAGTTGCATCGACCTGAACGTCGGAAACTTCTTCGATCTGAACATCGGAAAACTGGCCTGAACGCCACTTTGGTTTGAATACCGGAAACTTCATGCCTGTCAGCATTGGCAGAAATAGGGAACAATAATAGAGACGGCGCATGGGCCAATGACACTTGCTGGGGATAACAAAGGTAAGTCATGAACAATCTTCAGTCTGAGTACTGGAAACAACTTTTGGCTTATCACTTGGGATACCGAAAATGTTTTATGCTTACATGCGTATGTTTGAATTTTTCAATGGCGTAATGCTCCATGAAAATGGAAATGCTACGCGATTTGGGAGGGTGCAATGCAATATGATTCTACATGCAGGGATGCGAAATGCTGGGTAGAATACCAAGCTGAGGCAAGGGGATCTGCTGGGGAAATGATCACCATCTTCTGGACCCTGGCAAGGCTGCTGGAGATGCACAGCGTAAAGAATTCTGTGGGGAAATGACCCGCCACACGGTGTTCTAGCAATGACGAAATACCGAGATTCTGACTAGGGAGAGAACGGCACTGAAAACATGCTGTTGGGGAAAGCGATAGTGGTTCTGGCAACCACAATTTGCGAGAGATGACTCAGCATGGGAAGCAAACACCGATACGGTACCGAGGTTCTTCTTCAAGGAAAGAAACCATGGATCTGGCATTGAGATTATCGATCTGGCCTCGAACTCTGAGGAGCAGCCGCTTCTGCTGGGAAGATACAGTCTGGCACTGTCAACTCCGTTGGGGGTATATAGTCTGACACTGTCAACTCTACTGAGGAGTGTATAATCTGAAACAACCGCTTGGGGGAGGTACAGTGGTGAGAACCTGCTGGGGATTGAAGAATCCAACGCTCTGATCAGCTCTGCAGGGATAAGATACCGAATTTATCTGTTGGGGGAAAACATTCACGATCATCTGCAGGGGATTTTAAGGAAATGCCCCGAGGGTACCTGTTCTGAATAGACGATCCAAAGCACTTAAAATTTACAGCAATTTTAAATGTTTATTAAGCATGTACCTGTAAAGCTCTTATGTGTCATGATGCAATGTTTATCAAAAAATTCAGACGTCATTTTTGCAAACAAAACAGAAAAATGAAAATGAAAACAGAGATATACTGAATAACATGATTTTATTGATTGAACGGCCTCTGAATAGGCATTTACATCAGGAAGCAATCCTTGGAAAGAGGTAATCGCACAACAGATAAAAAACAGACATTAATCTAATGGCAATGTGAAATGGATTTCTATTGGGTTCCAATTCTGCTATGACTTGCTCGTCTTCAAGACCCTCCAGATGATCAGCTTTCTGAAAGAGTGATTGGACTGTTTCCTATCCTTCAAAAGTTTCCAGTCATCGACACGAGATGAGATTCAGAACTACTCAGAACACAGTCATTCGCTTAATCCCTAACTTTTGCCTGGATCGCCCTTTTCGGGTTTTCAATCCACCGGGATACCCATTTTTGCCTAAGTTGCCTTTTCAGGTTTTCAACTTACCGGGTGTACAATCTTTTCACTTTTAATCCCTAATTTTTGCCCGAACCTTTTTCATTTTATTGGTTCGCTGGGATGCCCATTTTTGCCTGGACTACTCTTTTTATTGTCCAGCGGGTCTATTTCATGCGAAGTATTTTTTAACTGCGTCTGAGTTCACCGGGGAAGTGAAGTTTTCACCATCCATCGTTGCAAGCATTAAGGCCCCACCATCAAAAACCTTGGTGACAATATACGGTCCATCATAGTTAGGAGTCCACTTGCCCCTGTGATTTGTCTGAGGAGGAAGGATCCTTTTCAACACCAAATCTCTGACCTGGAAGCATCGAGGATGCACTTTTTGATCAAAGGCTCTCTTCATCCGACTTTGATACAACTGCCCATGACAAATGGTTGCCATTCGCTTCTCTTCGATAAGACTCAACTCATTGAACCTTGTCCGAATCCATTCAGCTTCGTCTAACTTGACATCCAACAGGACTCTTAGAGAAGGAATCTCCACTTCAACAGGTAAGACTACTTCCATACCATACACAAGGGAGTAAGGGGTTGCCCCGGTCGATGTACGTACTGAAGTACAGTACCCATGCAAGGCGAAGGGTAGCATCTCATGCCAATCTCTGTACGTAACGACCATCTTCTGCACAATCTTCTTTATGTTCTTATTTGCCGCTTCAACAGCACCGTTCATCTTAGGGCGGTAAGGGGAAGAATTGTGATGCTGAATGTTGAAATTCTGGCACAACTCCTTCATCATTTTGTTGTTGAGATTAGAACCATTATCAGTAATGATTCTTTCGGGAATCCCTTAGCGACAAATGATTTTTTTCTTGATGAATCGGGCAACCACATGTCTGGTGACCTTCGTAAATGACGTTGCTTAGACCCACTTGGTGAAATAGTCGATGGCAACAAGGATGAAGCGATGCCCATTGGAAGCGGTCGGCTCAATCTTTCCAATCATATCGATGCCCCACATAGCAAAAGGCCACGACGAAGACATCACATTCAAAGGATTCGGCGGCACACGCACCTTATCAGCATAAATCTGGCATTTATGGCACTTCCGAGCCTATTTGAAACAATCAGATTCCATGGTCATCCAGTAATAACCTGCTCTCAACAATTTCTTAGCCATTGCGTGTCCGCCGGCATGAGTACCGAAGGAGCCTTCATGAACTTCCTGCATTAACATGTCTGCTTCGTGTCTATCCATGCATCTGAGCAAAACCATGTCGAAGTTCCTCTTATACAGAACATCGTCTTTGTTCAAGAAGAAACTGCCTGCCAATCTTCTCAAAGTCTTTCTATCATTGTTGGATGCCCCTGCAGGGTACTCTTGATTCTTCAGAAAGCACTTGATGTCGTGATACCAGGGCTTGTCATCAACTACCAGTTCAGCAGCAAACACATACGCGGCCCTATCAAGGCGCATCACGTCGATCTTGGGAGCATGGTTCCAACGGATCACCGTGATCATGGAGGATAGAGTAGCAAAAGCATCTGCCATCTGGTTCTCATCACAAGGTATATGGTATAACTTTACTGTTGTGAAGAAAGTCAACGGTCTTTTCGTGTAATCTCTGTAGGGGACCAGAGTAGGCTGGAGAGTGTTCCAATCACCATTCACTTGATTGATTACCAGAGCTGAATCTCCGAAGATGTCCAAAGTCTTGATTCTCAAATCAATGGCTTGCTCAATACCCAAGATACAGGCTTCATACTCAGCTTCATTATTGGTGCACTCGAAAGTCAGACGAGCGGTGAAAGGCATGTGGGCACCTTTCGGAGTTGTAATGACAGCACAAATTCCACTTCCTCTAGCGTTGACGGCCCCATCAAACATTAAAGTCCACTTTTCGTCTGGATCAGGTCCCTCTTCAACAACTGGCTATTCACAGTCTTTCATCTTGAGGAACATGATCTCTTCATCTGGAAAATCAAACTTCATCGGCTCATAATCTTCAACCGGCTATTGAGCAAGATAGTCTGACAGAATACTCCCCTTGATGGCTTTTTGGGAAGTATACTGGATGTCGTACTCTATCAGTACCATTTGCCAACGAGCAACTCTTCCGGTGAGAGTTGGCTTCTCAAATATATACTTGACTGGATCCATTTTGGAGATCAGTAAGGTTGTGTGAGACAGCATGTATTGTCTCAATCGCTTAGCAGCCCATGCAAGTGCACAACATGTTTTTTCAAGCATTGAGTATCTCGACTCGCAATCTGTGAATTTCTTACTCAGGTAGTAGATGGCATGTTGTTTCCTACCTGTCTCGTTGTGTTGACCGAGAACACAACCCATGGAATTGTCTAGTACTGTCAAATACATAATCAGCGGTCTCCCTGGGACCGGAGGCACAAGGATAGGAGGATTCTGCAAATACTCTTTTATCTTCTCGAACGCCCTTTGACAATCATCATTCCACCTGATAGCCTGATCTTTTCTCAACAATTTGAATATTGGCTCACACGTGGCTGTTAGGTGAGAGATGAACCTTGCAATGTAGTTCAACCTCCCTAAGAAACCACGAACTTGTTTCTCTGTTCTTGGCTCAGGCATTTCCTGTATCGCTTTCACTTTGGCCGGATCCACCTCAATCCCTTTTCCGCTAACAACAAAACCCAGTAGTTTTCCAGATCTCACCCCAAAAGTACACTTGTTCGGATTAAGCCTCAGCTTGAATTTCCTCAAACGTTCAAACAGTTTCTGCAAATTCACCAAATGTTCTTCTTCTGTCTGAGATTTGGCAATCATATCATCAACATAAACCTCGATTTCATGATGAATCATATCATGGAACAGAGTCACCATCGCTCGTTGATATGTTGCTCCGACATTTTTCAGACCAAACGACATCACCTTGTAGCAGAAGGTGCCCCATGGGGTTATGAATGTTGTCTTCTCCATGTCTTCTGGTGCCATCTTAATTTGATTATAGCCAGAAAAGCCATCCATGAAAGAGAATACCGAGAACTGAGCCGTGTTATCCACCAAAACGTCAATGTGAGGTAAGGGGAAATCATCTTTAGGACTAACCCTGTTCAGATCCCGGTAGTCAACACACATCCGTACCTTTCCATCCTTCTTAGGTACCGAAACGATATTTGCAACCCATGGCGGATAATTTGTGACTGCTAGAAACCCTGCATCCAACTGTTTTTGCACTTCTTCCTTTATCTTGACAGCCATCTCTGGTCTTGTTCTTCTGAGCTTCTGCTTGACCGGAGGACAACCTTCTTTGAGCGGCAAGCGATGTACCACGATGTCTATGTCAAGCCCTGGCATGTCCTGATAAGACCAAGCGAAGATGTCAACATACTCTTGCAGGAATTAAATCAACCCCTTCTTCACATTGTCTTCCAAAGCAGCCCCTATCTTGATTTCTCTCTTGGCGTCCTCGGTGCCGAGATTAATCACTTCAACAGACTCTTGATGTGGTTGAATGACCCTTTCCTCTTGTTTTAATAACCTGGTAAGTTCTTCAGGGAGTTCATAGTCTTCATCACCCTCTTCTTCAGCTTGAAAGATTGAATTTTCAAAGTCGAAGCGAGCCATAGAAGAACCGTTATCAATAGGATCCAGTGATGTGCATCTGCATGAGTGATGGTATGTGCTTATGAGTGTGAAAAAAAATGTGGAAACTAAACAAAACATTGCCATTTTTTTTTTGAAAAACTGCAAAAATAGAAAGACAGTGAACGAAATATTTGAATGCAAAAAGACGTCATTTATTTATGATAAAAAATGCAAGTGTCACATAGATGAGCCCTACAATGAGTCATTACGCCCTGGCGGAATGTAAGACTTGGATATGCATGAATAAACAAAGAAAATTACTCCTCCAGACAAGTGGCTTGGACAATCTCCTCAGAAGACCAATTGTCGAGAACTTCACCCGGGATCCTCGGACGCACCCAGTTATCGATGTCGCAATCACTATCCCCATCTTCATTGTTGACCGCAGAGACTAATTTGACTTCTCCTTCAACCATGTTAACGTTGGCTCCACCATGCTGGGGCATGGGATTGTTGACGACATTAGGAGCTGGTGCAAAGTTAACGGCCTTTGAATCAATGAGGTCCTGAACTACGTGCTTAAAAGCTTTGCAGTTCTCAATATTGTGGCCAGGTGCCCCAGAGTGGAAGCTACACCTAGCGTTGGCGTCATAACCCACCAGAAGCCTACCAACGGGAAAATAGCGTTAGAACTCTGATTTTCCCTACTCAGCCCCTAAATCAAACATCAACATCAGGGAAAATAACATCTAACATCAATACATCATATATCTATCAATAGTCATGCATTTTCATTGATTAATCATGGCTTTTATAACTTTATTCATCAAAATCATCTCATACATAAGAACACCAATTCATACCAACCTCATGAACAAGAACAAACAAATCTCATGATAAAATAGTGCACGAAAACCACATAATACATCATACAATTCATCCTATTTCAGAATTCCATTCATGTTTATCAATCATTCAACAAAACGAAAAACTTATGAAAAACCTAATGGGATTAACGTCTTCCCTCTATCCAATCATGCAATCTACACCATATTAGGAGTAACCCCTACCTTAGATTTTCCAGCAAAACACCTTCAAGCTCTAATAATGGAGGTTCCCTTTATCCCTAGACTTGCCTCTTTTCCCATTTATGTTCTCACGTATTCCCCTTTTTTCCAAATCTCTACTAACAACTTTTTTATCCTTAACGTAATTCTTAATCTTATAAAATTGCACTAAGGCCCAACTTATGTTACGATTACCATCACTCTCCCCGTACTCCCTAACTTTCTATTTTTCCACCCAAAAGTCTCATTTTCTATTTTTATTTTAATTAATAAATCAAAATAATTACAATTCTAATTATTTAAATATTTTAGTCTTTCTAGTCCTTCTATCACCCCACTAACACTCTCGTTATACCCCACCAAGGCCCCACATACACATACATATAACCATACATATTTAATTAAAACACACACAATATTAATTAATTAAATAAAATATGAAATAATCTAATTAAATAATTTAATCAAATTTCGGCGTGTTACAACTCTCCATCACTTATAGAATTTTCGCCCTAAAAAATTATCTAAAGGAAACAAAATGGGATACGACTCCCTCATTTGGCTCTCCACCTCCTAAGTCACACCTCCACCAACTTGTCCTCCCCACACTACCTTCACCAAGTTAATCTCCTTACCACATAATTTCTTCACTTCCCGATCCTCTATCAACATGGGCGATGCCTCAATAGTCAAGTTCTCTCTCACCTATACATACTGACAGGGATCCAAAATGTATCTCCTCAACTGAGACACGTGAAACACATCATGAAGATTAGCAAGCGGAGGTGGCAAGGCAATATGACATGCCACATTTCCTATCCTCTGCAAGATCTGATATGGACCAACAAAATATGGCGTGAGCTTTCGAAACTTCGAATCAACTTTTGGTTCATAAAATATGCAAAGCATGAGTATTTTCACACAACTTTTGTGATAGTTGGTTCATGAAATATGCAAAGCATGCGTATTTTCACACAACTTTTGGGATAGTTGGTTCATGAAAATGTAAAGCACGAGTATTTTCACACACTTGAAGTGAGGAAGAACAACCTCGAAACGAAATTGCTTAGTTTGAACGGAGAAACACCATGTATTGTATTTGAGGATTTCTTAATGCACCCTTAATACTTTTTAGCCACCGCGTGAAATTATTGAAATGCCCCTAGTTTTCGGATATGCATCTCCGGACGCATCAATTTATGAATAAACATTGAAATATTTTGGAGATACATCTCCAGAACAGTTTAAAACATTCAATACATTCCACTCATAAGCCATTTACATTTGAATTGTACCAGAGATGCATTTTTGTGCATATTTCGGAGATACATCTTTGTAACGTCTCAGAACTTAGTCTTTCATTTTATACTTTTTTATCTGTATTCAAATAAAGATTTAAACCATACCATACGATCGAAAAACAAAAATCTACGTACAAAATTCTAGATGTTCAAAAAATTCCATACATAAATAAAATACCAATAAATATCAAAATACCATACAATCGAGACCAACAAAGTAGCAAAATCGTCAAAATAAAATACAGAACATAATACTATTATATACTAAGACACTATTGTGTATGTCTGACTACCTATCCTCTACCTCTTATGCCTCATATGCCAGCTCTGCCTCCTCAACCATCAAACCCATATGTTCCCCGATGCTGTCTCTGATACATCAATATCCCACATGCCTTCCTCAATGTGGCATCTAGGACCTACCTCACATCATACCCATCAGGGAAGATACCTCTATCAATGTCTGCCTGCCCAATCTCTACTATGCGACGACACCTAGGCAAGACATCCTCAACATGATCTAGTTGTGCATGTTCCTCCTATAGTATCTCTTGATGAGCTGGTCTTGGCGGGTATCTTGGAGCAGTTTACACCATGTATGGATTTGACACCCTGAAGAACCATCTGATGTACCCTTCGACGTAGTTCCAGTCGCTCTCAGCTATGGTAGCTCGTGCCTCCTCCGGTACCAGATGAATCTCATAATCATCAAACATGTCCTCTATCTATATACATGTCAAGTCAGGATAAGTAGAGACAGTAGGGTATTTGGGAATGATCTGAGTGAAGCTGAACTCCCGCATGATGAGCTCAGGAAGGTGAGGAGCAATGAGACGTGATATGCATGCCAACCATCTAGAGTACAACACTATCTCGTCAAATGGTCGCGTCTCGCAGTGATCAACATATCTATTGAAGTGGATGTCCTTAGAAACCAAATGGTTAAGATAGACTCTATAAGGCTCAGTCGCATGGTTCCCTATGAGAGGAATAAAAGCAGTAGCACGCGGGATATCCTCGGTGTAATTAGGTACACTCGCCCAACTAGAGATGCGTGAGAAGTTCTAGAGGATCCAACCCTAAAATAAAAAGTTTAGAACACACAAATCATCATTAATGGCTTTGCAAAGATGAAATAAAAATGACAAAGAAACATTCAAAGACTAATAATTATTATCGTCAGTAGTGTGACGCTGCCTGTGACCTGCTTCGTCTTCCACATACAACCCTCTCTCAGCTTCGAATACAGGTATACCAAACAAGCCGCCCCCCGGTTGTATTCATGGATCCACTCTAAATCCATGAAGTAACGTAGGTGTTCGATTGCAGTATGAGTGCTATCGTTGGTAAGTATTTGTTTATCGTCTCCACGTGGATTAGTGCGATATCAATGTCGTTCAATAGTTACTAAGATTTTAAGCTTATGTTTGCAAAATTCTTTTTAAAGCTACACTATATAAAATAGATAACAGAAAAATAAAGTTTCAGAGAGGTGAGAACTTGCCAGGATTGAATTTCATCTACCGATCAAATACATAATTTACCAATCAGTTGTACACAATCATAAACATTCGTCAATATCATCACGTACCGCTCACAAAAGAGTTCATGTCTAAACTTCCAATGAGATTTCAACTTTATTGTTTAATCGACGATCTCTCAGCCTATTAAACAATACAGAGCATTAAGAATCAATACTCACGGTGAATGTTAAACCTAAATTTATGTCTAGAGTTTAGAATCTAACAGAATGTTTATCCTGGATCTATATTCGAAGAGTACTTCTTAGTAACAGTTCAAATCATAAGATAAATATGTAAACAAGAATAACATCGATAAAGATTCATGAATAGATTGTATACAACTCCATTATTAATAAAAATATATACTATAATAGTAAACTTACACCAAATCCCAACAAGAGAGGGATTTAGCTACACATAGTATCTAGATACAAAAATAATGGGTGAAGAGGAACAAGCATCCACCGCGATTTCCCAATGATAGAAGCGAATTCAACTACGGATCTTCAAGAAGTACCCGTCACTTGTTGTTTTCTAAGCCTCACTCTCTCCAAAAATGGTTTCTCTTTAGTCCTAACTATTTATCAGTTGAGAGTCCAAGAGATTCAAGAGAGAAGCGCACAAATCTGATTTGGACCTATTTATACAAAGTTGAGAATTTATTGTCTCGCCCGACGAACTCATCGGCCCAATGAAAGTTGCTTTTTGGCCCAGCTAGAATTCAGAGCGCATCAAAATGTCATTGGCAAAAATATCTGATCTCGCCCAACAAACCCATCCTCGCCCCGCGAGCTCAAAATCTCAAGTTCTCGCCCGGTGACCAACACGAGATTTGCCCCTGGATTTCATTTCTTTGGCCTCGCCCCGAGCTCACCATAGCTCGCCCGACGAGCTCGCCTTTCCTTCGCCAGGTCTCGCCCAACGATCATGCTGAAACTTTTCCCTTCTTAGCTTTGTTACTCCTTCTTTGTCTTGTGTATTTTTTATGGATTCATACAACAATTCATGCACACTAACACACATATCAAGGATACCAAAGCCAATTGCAATTTATATAACATTTATGGCAACACGGGAAAATTAATCAACGAAACTGCAAAATAGTTCGAAAAATACCAAGTTTTTATATATCAACTATAACCTAATTTAGCACTTATCAATAGGTAGACGACGTCTGTATAGGTGGCACTCTTGCCCACAAAAATCACAGTGTCAACCAAATAAAGCTGGTATACTCTCGACACATGAGATATGAGGAACGCCACCTGCTCATCATCACCATCAGCCTTCTATACACTCAGGATCACATCCTCATATATGTTCTTCAAATATACAAATCTAGCATGAGCACCCTTGGTCTTATCCAACTCATTAATCGCCTCCCTTGGATCAACACCCAAATATTCTACCATAATCTCAAGTGCCTCGTCTTTGGTCATCCTCTTATGATCTAGGAGTCTCCCCCAGATTGGAAGATGTAGCAAACACGAGACATCTTCGAGTGTGATAGACATCTCACCATGCGGGGGATGAAACAATGAGGTCTCTGAGTGCCATCTCTCCACAAATTAATTAAGCATCTCGTGGTTGACCGTAGTATAATCAGTCATGCACAAGTCCTTTAGGCCAAATAAGGAAAAAACTGGCTGAAACCATTCCTCATTCGGCCGAGGCAATGCAACAATCTTTCTCCCATGGTTAAGAAACTTTTGCGGATCACGCTCCTGAAATTTTTCATAAATAATCAATGTAAAAAATTAAAATTAACGCAAAAATAAATAAAGAACCCAACTAATGCTACCTCTTCGTCCCAGATATATGTCTGGAAGTATGGTCTGAATATAGAGGTAGTAAGGACAATTCAACTAGACCACCTCCAAAAGCCTTTGGCTCAGCATCTATAACAGCCTCACCCTCCGGAGGTGGCACTGGATCAGCAACATCGTTAGTAGAAGGTGGGACAGAAGGTAGGACTGGATCAACAACATCATCGGTAGGAGGTGGCACTAGTGAAACCTGATGCATCGATAGGAGGTGGAACTGGTGAAACACGACGCATCGGTAGGAAGTGGCACTGCTAGAACGCGAATGTTAACATTGTTCACTAAAAACAATCAACACACACTTTGTTTTATACTCTGAACTACGGAGCTCTGACTTCCTTATTGCACGATGAGGATACATAGGCACAAGGGTTTGGATCCTTGGCGAGCACACTAATTTAAAACTTTTCTTTCTCCCTTAACTAATAGCAAGTAACCTTCAGATAACAACATCCATACGCACGAAGAACAAGCAAAGTGGTTCCCATTGAGTACAACGGATGTGAGGGGTGCTAATATATCCCTTTTGTATAACCAACTACCGAACCCG
This sequence comes from Lathyrus oleraceus, assembly GCF_024323335.1. Lineage (NCBI taxonomy): Eukaryota > Viridiplantae > Streptophyta > Magnoliopsida > Fabales > Fabaceae > Lathyrus > Lathyrus oleraceus. The sequence continues at coordinate 488,009,914 of NC_066585.1, forward strand.
CTCATGGTTGCGAAGACCATTCTCTTGGAGTTTTTCGATATTTTCTTTTTCCTTTGGAATAAATAAAATCTGGTGGCGACTCTGTATTTTTCGCGGCACGACAAACTTGACTTAGTCAAATCTTTTACTTCATTTTTTCTCTTTAAATATAACGATCCCCTACCAATTTTGACAGAAGTGAAAAAGAAAAATACTAGAACATAGAACGTGAGAACCTTTTTTGTACTTCGTTTTATTCTTTACTTTTTTTGCTTTTGGTTACATCTTCCGGTCATCTTAGAAATTCTTTCTTGTTATTTTGTTATCTCATATTTGCATCAGGAAGAGCCTGTTGAATCTTGGGGGATTTGCACATATAAGGCGGATAAATCTTGAATGATAGTGTTCTTACACGCCTCAAGTTGTTTAACCGTTTGTTATTTTGCATGTCCATTGATTATTATTATAATTAAAGGTGATTGAATTGCATTGAGATTCCAATTTCTACAACATATATGACTTATATGTCAGTACTCAATGGTTGAGTGAAGAATTTTTTTTTTTCTGTGATGGGTTGTTGTACCAGGAAGCATACATGTATTCTAATTTCATATAACAACCGTGGACCTACTTTTACCTTTCTCACTGATTAGTTTGATATGGTTTTATGTCTACTTATGTAAAATATCATTGTTTTTGTTGAAGTGTAATCCAAATTCATTCAAGTATTTTTAACACGCAATTTCATCGATTAATCATAATTTTTAACACTTTGTTCATCATATTCATGCAAACCATATGAACACGATTTATACCACTCTTATGAATGCAAACATCTAATTTTCATGGTATTTTAGTACACGGATTTCAGAATTATTACAACAATTGCATCAAGTTATCATAATAGTTTTATCCATATCATCAACATTCAACCATGGAAGAAATTAGGGAAAAGCCTAATGGAGATTAAGGACTTCTTTATACCTAACATGTAATTAACACCATATTTAGAGTAATCCCCCTTATCTTGGATTTCCAGTAACAACTCTAAACTTTGGCTATGGTGATTTCTTCTCAAACCCTTGTTCTCACTTTGCTCTCGCTTTGCCTCCTTCCTCTTGTCTCAAAAATACGTACTGACTACTCTTAGATTTTTCTAATCCTTTTTTTTATTAAAAACCCTAGTTTGATCTTCTAATCATTGTACTTTTGTCCCAACTTGTTCTAATTCTCACCATTCACCTCATTATCCTCGTACTTTCTAATTTCCACCAAAAACATATATTTTCTATTTAATTTTAATATTATTTAATTATCTAATTAATTAATTAAATAACTACACCCATCTCTACCAATCCCAACATAGCATATACATGCCAAAACACAAAATCTTCAATCCAATGCATATAAAATTCATTTAAATATATAAATAAAATATAAATTCAATTAAATAAATAATTTAAAGAAAATGGACTGTTACATTTGTGGCTGACATACTCTGATACTCCTCTGATACCAAATGAATCTCGTAGTCCATCCGTATATCTCTCATTTTTAATCACATTGGATTGAAGATAACACGTGCTTATAAATAACTCTTAATTTTAAATCTAAAGAAAAATTCAGAGATGCATCTCCGAAAGTGTTTAATGTATATAAAACACGTGCAAAACCCTCACTCTTCTCCTTTAGATTTGACTCTGATACTTATTTGCAAACAGACCCTAAAACAAATATGAATATGCATCTCTGAATTAAATTTTAAAAAAACAAAAGAATACTTATCTGCAAACAGACCCTAAAATAAATACGAATATATATCTCTGAATTAAATTTTAAAAAAACAAAAAATAATACGTTCGTAAAATCATCTTTAAAAATTGAGAATATTTTTTATTTTTCTCCAAAAATTTAAGACAACATACAAGAGTGGGAAAAGAAATTACCTTTAAAATTTGGATATGATTGCATTCATTTCAAATGGCCAGTTGAGTAGTGGTTCAGCCCAACTAAATAAATCACCACTACTGGTGCAGACCAGAGATACTCATGATATCCTAGTATAGGCAACGCCAGAGGTACTTGATCACATTAAGATATTATGTTGTCATGCATTGGTAAATATAAATGTGCAGATTTTGCAATCATTTCTTTTCTTAAAATGTAAATATATATTTTTGGAGATTAAAAACTTAGATTGCAAGCAATCTAAATTATTTGAAGGACACCGGTGCAAACCTGTCAAACTACAGAAATTATGAAATTGCTAATGGTGTTTCCCTCCGTTATTTTTTAAGTGTTATTTTTTGACTTTTTACACATATCAAGAAAGCTGATCATTATTGTTACTTTTTAAACAATTATTCTCATTTTACCTATAATATCCTTAATTATATCCTATATTTATTTTACTTTTTCTCTCTCTATAATAATTGAATAGGGATAATTTTGACAAAAATGCATTTAATACTACTTTAAATTCTGTAAGTGACAATTAAAAAGAAACAAAAATTAATCAAAAAGTGACACTTAATAAGGAACGGATGGAGTACCATCTGCTCTTTGAGAGAAGTCTTACATATCAATGACAACACAACATCTCTATATTAAGTTTAATTGTTACTACAGTAATTAACAAAACCATCACTCTTATCGGAAGGAAACAACTTAGCTTACTTAATTTGGAAGGAAACAACTCAGCGAACACACATGTTAAAAACCCACAAATAAAAGATATAGGCAAAAGCTAACGTGTGCCCGGGCACATGTTAATGACACATTTATAGAAATATTTTTTTGGAATACGTGTATTTGATTTCTTGAAATTTAAAATTTTATTTTACTCTACACAAATATTTTAATAATAGTAACCTTAACTTTTACCCCAAGACATAAGTTAGCAAGACCCAAAAATATATTGATAAAAGGTTAATGTTAACATACCTCAAAGACACAAGTTAATGATACATTTATAGAAATATTTTCTTGGAACGCATGCATTTGATTTCTTAAAACTTAAAAATTTATTTTATTCCACATAATTTTTTTAATACTCCGTTGTAGTAACCTTAAATTATGCCCCAATGACAAAAAAAAAATGAAAAAAAAGTAAACTCTACATTTTTAGTAATAAAGTAAATGTTCAATTTCCAAAACAAATTTTACTAATATTTAGCATTGTCCATACTAACAATTAATTACAGCCCATCTAATTTTTTTCACTTCCCATCTTTTAAAGTCAAAGAAAAACAGTGATAAAGTATATTATAAATTTAAAAAAGCAATTAACACTTCAAATCATACCATGGTCAACACATTAGATTGTTAAATACTTCCGTTAATAATTAAAAGAAATAAATAAAAAGCAATTATCACCGTCACACAACACAAAAAGCCAGAAACAGAAAACATCCGTTACAAGCATTGTCTTCTGGCCAAAACATAAAGATCACAATGGACAAGATCTACAACAAACTAGTATTTTAATCACATTGCTAATCCTTGCTTAACGTATCTGTCCATAGTGCTATGTTGTGCATGTGACTTGCAAATTTCAAAGCTCTAGGTGACAACACACTACCCTCTACTTAATTACTTACACTAATTTAACTTCTTTTAGCTCTTCTTATTGTTGTCCCTCAAATCTTTTGCTTCCATGTTGGCTACGGCTAACTCTATCCATGGAACTTGAAGTACCCTCTTCTTTCTTTGTTGCTAGTGTTTTGGATTTCCTTGGTATGCACTTTGCCCGCACCGAATCTTCCTCATGCTCCATGATTTGCAGCCGGGAACCACTGCAAACGGTAGAGTTTAGACTAAACCATAATATCAAACAATTCTAGTTTTAATATAATATGCAAAACTGCAAGTGCTTGATTGATTATATATATATATATATATATATATATATATATATATATATATATATATATAAAAGGCAATCAGAACAAAGTCTATAATGAAATATCTGAAATCAAATGTACAATTCAAGTACTCATTTCATTGGGCCCGACCAAAATTCCTTTTTTTATTCACACACCTCCCACTGATTTAGGGATGCAATTTGGTAAGTTAATCTATGGAAAATGAATGAACTCTTTGGATGCTTTTAACTGGACCCCATACATACACAGTATTTGACAACTATCTGGGACCAGAGTAAAAGGCTAGAGAAATCAATAGTTACATTAACTAAATTAAAAGGTATACAATTTATTCACCATTCATATGGGTCAAAGATGTAACAAACTTCAGATTCAATGGCAAACCAAATTTATGTATAATGTACTAAAATTAAAATAACATAACCCATGAGCCATTAGATTTGTAGTTAACTTCAGAGAATTGTTTTAGAATAACTTATAATGTTCTAAATTAGGACCACTTCTGAATGTCTGTTTTACAGGATATGTTTGAATGTCTGTTTCTGAAAATGAACTAAATGTCATTGAATTATTGTACAATCATCTAACATAAGTTTTTAAACTTTTCTAAATGTATCTCAATTATTAGACAGATCATTCCACAGTACTAGATTTGAATCTAGAGATTGAATCCTAATTGAAGCAAACATTAACTAAACTTCACATAAGATCATACTAAACAAGCAGAGATTAGAGATTTAGAGTTTCATCCTAATCTGACCACAAAACTATATTAGTAGTACTATATACAGTAATAGTAACATGATAATTTTAAACCTATAATCTGACCACATTAATATTGTACTACTATTATAGTATTATATTAGTATATTATATATTCAACTCCAACAACATTATTTTTATATGATCTTCAATCTCAAGATGCTTAACCACTAATTTTATTCAACCAATGCAGCTTAATTAATTGAAACTATGATATGAATGTCAATGTCTACAGTCTCCAATGTTGCTAATTACTAGACAGCACAAACTTTATTCCACTAAAGGATTTTAACGATGTGCATCACGTGTATTGCTAGGATTTAGTTAGTAACATCTCTTTTAAATAATCAAAGATAAATATATAGTTTCGTTAAGTCAGTCCAGTTAGACACGAATGAATAGTACACTAAATTCAATAGAAGAAAAATAAGTTTATGTAAAAATTGATTATGATACATACCTATCAGCATTGTAAGAAGAGGACCTCTTAAATGCCATAGGAACTTCCACTTTTTTGGTTTCAATCAAGCTTCCACTAAAATACTCTTTATCTTCCAATCTCACCCTGCCCAATTCAGGAATTTCCATCAATGTCCCTATTTCTTTACCCTCATGGTTATGATTCCCTGCTCCGCGGGGTAATCTAGACTTGTAATGCCCGAGTAATGAGAATCCTTGATCTTTACCCGAGCTGGCCCCACTCACACTCTCCTTGAAAGAAACCGCACCGCACGATAACAACTGCAAGAGCACTGATGAAGCTTTCATCCTTCCACTAGGACAGCTTTCAACCGTCGGATTCTCCTTCGCAGAAACCTCAGATCGTAATCCCAGCCGTCCATCTACCTTCATAAGTGTTCCCAGTGTTTCCGGACTCGAATCCGACGGTGGAGGCGAGATCTCTTCCCTACTCAGCTCCGTACTCTGATTTTGATTACATTCAACGTGTGGGGCCCTCTCTCCCTCCGTTTCAATTTCATTCTTCTCTTTCTCATCTTCATCTTCCTTCTCTCTGACAACTCTCCTCCTCCTCCGCTTCTCCTCCGTCTGAGTCGACGCATCCGCGGCAATGTTTCCAACTGAGTCACCCAACGACTCCGACTTATAAACTCGGTACTCGTTCAAGTCAATCGAACTCCATGACTGGTTGCGCCGCCGCGTAATCACCACCGGAGAATCAGATTCTTCCTCAAACGGCGTTTGAGCGGTGGTAGTAACGTGATCGAGAATCTCAGATCCTTTGAGAATGTAGTCTTGCCCTTGCGTTGGATATATGAAATCATTCTCCGATAAATCATGCCAAACGAAACCGTTTTTATAACTCCTGAAACAAATATAATACACAAACTCCAACATCAATGCTAACAGAAACTAAACGAATTTGAATTCAAGAGCTATTTGTTTGAAACGGTACCGTTTGGAAGACCAAGAGTACATAGTAGCCATGGCTTTCCCACGGAGCAGGTTCAAGCGAACGATCACGTCTGTAACAGAAATATTAATATTATAATTATTATTCAAAAATGAGATTTAAATAAAGTTTTTAAATTAATTAGCGAATAATGAAGAATGAATATACCTTTGAGGTATAGTCCGTGAGGGGAAGAAAGAGGAACTTCCATGAAATGAGGGTGTTGGAGTTGGCCGTTACGGGAGAGGTAGTAAACGACGGAAACTTTTCTGGTCGTTTTGGGTTTGGGTTCGGTCCAAACTTTTGTTCTCTCTGGACTGGTTTCTCTGGCTCCTATTCTTCCTCTGGAACTCGAATTCACCGACATTTTTCTTCTTTTCAAAATCTGAATTGTGATGAACAGAGTGAGTTAGTGATAGGTAAGAAAAAGAATTAATAATGAGAAAGAAAGCGATGTAGCAGAGAGAGAGAGAGAGAGATTAGGGGTTGGTTGGGTACTTTACTTGGTTAGTTATAGTTGAAAATGTTGAAGTAGACTTTGAAGAGCTTTTATACGAAAAAATAGTACTACTACTATACTATCATGTGATATTTTATTTTATTTTATTTTTATAAAAATAGAGAGAGGGAGAGAATTCAAAACGGGATGCGAAAGACAAGAGCTAGAAAACAAGTGAGAGTTTCAGTACTGGCAGTCTTGTGAGTATGACAGTAGAATTCTCTTTAGTTTATTAATTAGTAATTAATATTACATTATTTACAATACACATATTAGAGATAGAAGAAGCGGAAAAAGCAGAACGTCGTCGTAACGGAGTTGTTTTCTTCTTGCCATACTTGTGTCTTTTCTAAATTGCTTGGTAAAATGAAGACACCATTTGTGCCAAAGGGTAAATTCGAAATATACATTAAAGTCTACTGTTTCCAAGCTGTTTGTCATCTTACTAAAGTCTGACTATACAGTACCATATCTATTCAATTCAATTCGACAGTAAATGCTTCTACTAGCCAAAAGATACGATGAACGGTTGGTAATTCCATTTTTATCTCAAAATTCAAAATTGGGACTAGGGCCATTTCTATTTTATTTCAACACTTTATAAGAGGTTGTACTACTATGCACTAACCAGAGGTCCATAGCATGTTGTAAGTACAATTATCTTTGAGTATTACTATTACCAGTTTAGTTTGATATTAATTCAGATGTGCTTCATTTAACAACATTTTTCTCTTGCCTTTTTTTAAAGAAAAGTTTTCATAACTTTTTTAGCCGTCAATATATACAAGCATATTTAATATCTTTGTTTTAGGTAACTATACATAGACATTTGAATATACTAATGCGGATTTGATTGTATCTCATCTTATTTATTTATTTTTTAAAAATAAAATTTTGCTCATAAAAAAAATTATCTTAAAATTATTCTTGTATAAGTTACTTAATAGTGTGAGATGACAATTTAATCAATAGTGAATAGTGATTGTATTAGTTATTTTAAATAAAATCAAAAGATTAAATATATTTATCGATCATTACTAATAAGTCTAAAAATTAGCTTTTAAATATTTAAAATTTAAATTTAAAATTAAAAAATTATTTAATTAAAATTTTAAATCGTTTATCTTCTTTCTTGTTTATTCTCCTCTTTCTCTCACATCTTCCATTTCTTTCTTAATCTCGGTTATCGTCGATAATCACAATGTGGTCGTCATTATCGATCATCTCCGTCAATCACAATAGCATCGTCTCGTCATTCAATGATGTCACCTTTATCGTTTCAACGTTGAGATAATAGGGATGACAACTATAATCGGTGAGACAATGACATTGTAATTGATGAGGATCTTTCAAGATACATATGGCTCTAACTTATTCAATTTATCTCGATAAAGAGAATAAAAATTTCTTGTTGAGACCATTAATATGTAAATGACTCATGTAATCGATGATGAAAGAGAATCAAAATTCGGTGAGACAATGACATTGTAATTGATGATGATTGTACCTTTAAACACAGAGCTCCATAACTTCCTGTTGAGACCATTAATATATAAATGACTCAGGTAAAGGAATCAACCCTTGATTAGAAGTCAAGGACCCTTTAGTGACTGTCAAGGATCCCTTGTTGAAGTTACCTCATTATACCTCCCCAAAGATCATAGTTGCACCAAGGGACGAACCTTTTCATAGGCAAGGTGTGGTTGTAGCCACACCAGAATTTTCAATTTTTGTTCTTATATATTTAGTTTTATTATTATTAAGTTAATTAATAAAAGAAAAAATATCACCAACGCCAACTCTCTCTCTCTCTACACACAATAACTTATTTCTCTCTTCTTATCAAACCTCACCACCATCTCTCATATTTGTCTTTTACTCTCATATTTACTAATCCAATAATCTCTCATTTTTTCTCCAATTTTTTTCACTTGCCTTGGTTTCATTTTTTTTGTGTGTGATTGAAAATCAAAGATAAAGTGAGTATTTCAAATTTTCCTCATTCTTTTCTCCTTTTTGAGTTGAACCCTAAAACCCCAATGTATTAAAATATCAATTTTCTTAATTTCTCATAAATTATTTTCTTTATAATCAATTGGTTTCATTGTTAATTATGAATTGTTAGAAACGGATCCAGGAATTAAGCCTTCAATTTCAAGCTATCATCCTGACATCCAAAATGAGGTAAGGAAATATTATTTAAAAATAGGTCGTCATCAACCTCCTCATAATTTTGTTTACCCTTGGTCTGTTTGAGGTAAACAAAATTATTGATTTTACAAAAATTGATTTGATTTGTATAACTGGATTGATTATATTGAATCTAAGGACCTAACATTTTGTTTGCCATGTTTTTTGTTTTAAAATGTCTCTAAATATGGGGGATCACTTTATGGGAGACAGTTTTGGTGATTGGAATAATGCTCAAAGATTGGCTAATCATGTTACTTCTTCCAATATTCATATTGATTGTGTGCATATGGATTATGCTCTCATTAACTCAAACCAAAGTATGAAGGTCGTGTTTGTTAATCAAACTAAGCAAATGAATATCGAATATCGTGTTCGTGCAAACACATTCCTTATAGCTATTATGTTTCTTTTGAGGTGTGACATGCCATTTAGAGGGAGTAATTAGTCCATTAACTCTTTATTTAAGAGGTCATTTCTTGAGTTGGTGGACACTTTAAAGGAAATTAACCTTGAGATAGCTAGTGTAATAGATTTTGCTCAGAGAAATAACCTTATGACTGCCCATAAGATTCAAAAGGATCTTGTCGCTACTTGTGCATGTGAAATAACTCAACAAATTCTATGTGATATTGCGGATGATGTGTTTTGTGTTTTGATTGATGAATCTGGTGATGTTGTTGGTAAAGAACAAATTGTTGTTGTTATTCGTTATGTTAATGATGAAGGTCTGGTAAAAGAAAGGTTTCTTGGCATTGTAAGTGTTAAAGAAAAAAGTGATAAGTCACTTAAGGAGGCACTTAAGAAGTTGTTGTATATTAATGGCTTAAGTATATCTAGCATTATGGGACAAGAGTATGACGGAGCTAACAATATGAGAGGTAAGTTTGGTGGTTTTAGAAATTTAATCCAAAATGAGAACCCATCTGTTTATTATGTGCATTGTTTCGCCCACCAACTTCAATTGGCACTTGTTGCATGTGCTAAGACTCACAAAGATGTTAGTGATTTTTTCGGTAAGGTCAATATGCTTGTTAATTTCATACAATCTTCTATCAAGAGACAAGAATTGCTTCGAGAAGAACAAGTAACTCAGTGTTGAAATAGTTTTTGGTGGGTAAGTATTTTATATCGTCTCCTAAGGAATAGGTGTGAGATCACCGTCGTTCTACAATTAACAATGTTTTAAGTAAGGGTTTCAAAGAGTTTTAGATTATGAAAAGAAACATTCACTGGTATTTGTAACAACGGTAAAAGATTCGTACTTTAAATGTTTAAAAAAATGTCAAGATTAGAGTTCATTAACCTATTTCATATGCACCCGACTAATCTAGCATGTGAATTTCATTTATAATCAATATAATCATGTATTACTCATCAACATCGTTTATGTCTAACCAGTGTTGCAATTTTTAACGTATTGTTTAATCGACAATCTCTTAACCTATTAACCAATACAATAACATTAAAATTTGATACAAGTGAATATCAAACTCCAAATCTATGTCTAGACTTTGGTCTTTGATAGATGAAAACTTAGGTCAAGACTTGAAAGGTATTTCTCAATAATGATTTAAACCACAAATATACATAAAACCAACGATAATCATCTATATTGATCATTAACTAGTTCACATACAAAGAACCAAAAGAAACACATACTATTTAGATTAATTACATCTAATCTCGACAAAATGAGGTTTAGCTACACATCATGGTAGTTTGCTTCATAAGAGAGATGAAGAAATTCATAAGCATCAATGTCGAAAAGTCGAAGATTAATGCTCCAAATACCTGATTTTGAGTTCCTTTGATATTTTTGGTGTGTTTTACTCTCAAAACAGGTATTATGTACTAAAATTATGAAGTACAAAAGCATATATACTAGGCTGAAAAAGCAGACCAAGCTAAGCCCCATCAGAGCTCGCTTAGCGCGACTGCATAACAAAAAGACCAAACTGCCACAAACGACGCTAAGCATCGCGCTGAGCATGCAACCTCCTGCCTGGCCACCTTTAAGCGTGCTTTGAATGCGCTGAGCCCAAACTGAAATTCTTGATTCCATCAAAATACATCTTGAAGCATTTCTTTTGCCTTTTAAATGTCCAATGCTTCAACTATGCAAGGAAACCTACAAAAATGAATATGATCAAACTATATGATTTTTACACGATAAAACTAAAAACCAATTATCTACACTAAAGTTAAGGTTTTGCCATGAAATTTCAATGAAACCAAGTGAAAAGGGCCACAAAATACTCTTGATTATATACACAATTTGGCCTTTATCACTCAGTTTGCTAAATTGATTGAAGAGGACCAGATAGAGACTGGTAGTTGATTAAATCAAGAATCATCTATTACTAGAGCGGGTGACACTCGTTGGGGTTCCTACTTTAGGACTCTCTCTATTTTGGTGACTTTGTATGGTGCCATTATTGGGATACTTGAAGAAATTGGGAATGATACGTCATTTGAAAAATATGGGGAAACTATGCTTTTGTTAGATGTGTTTTAATCCTTTGATTTTATCTTCATGTTATATACGATGGTTGAGATTTTACGATTTAAAAATGATTTGAGTGTAGCGTTACAAAAGCGTGATCAAAATCTTGTAAATACTTTGTCACTTGTCAATGCTACCAAACAAGAATGACAATAAATGAGAAATGATGGATGGGAATAACTTATATCTAAGGTTATGGAAATTTGCAATAAGCATGATATTGATGTATCTGATATGGATGCATTGTATGTGCAAGGGAAGAAACTTATGCGACATGCTACAACTTCTAGTGTTTCTAATTTGCATCATTATAAGCATAATTCTTTGTTTAGTATTTTAGATTTGCAGTTGCACGAGCTCAATGCTAGGATTGATGAAGAGAATACTGACTATTTAGAATGTGCTTCATGTTTGAGTCTTTCAACGTAATTTGTAGCTTTTGTTGTGAAAAAATTATTAATGGTGGTTGAACTTTATCTAAATGATTTTGTAGATGTGCCGAAAGTGGTATTACGACATCAATTTCATAATTATGTTAGAAATGTTTGATGTTAGAAATTTCCGAAGTTAAAAGGACTTTCAATTTTTTTTGCAAAACTTGTGGAAACAAATAAGTGCAACACAATTGATACGGTTTATAAGCTTCTGAAATTGGCTTTAGTGTTGTCGGTAGCAACTGCAAGCATGAAACATGTTCTTTCAACTATGAAGTTTGTGAAGAGTTAGCTATGTAACAAAATGAGTGATCAGTGGTTAAATGATCGTCTTGTAACTTTTATAGAAAGAGATGTTCTTGAAACAATTAATAATGATGTTATTTTAGCTCATTTTCAAGAAATGAATGATGGACGATTTTCATTATAATGTATTGCATTAAACAATATTATTTTTCATTTTTTAATATGATTTAGTTCATAATTTCTTTTATGTTTAGCCACAGCAAAATATAATGTCTGGATTCGCTCCTGGTTACACCTGTTGCACATGGAAATGCTACCGACTTGAAGAACATTGAAACAAACCATAACCCAACTCTACCTCCTATGGCTTGAGGGATACTATTTCGATCATAGGTAAGGCTTAACCCATTCATCATCATAACAACATGTATGAGGGGTTGAGGTATCTCGTTATCCGCACACTAGAATCGATATATCACTAACTTGATCGTTAAAGTGCTTGCATTGACAACTCCATCATCAAACAAATTATGAAAGACCTTCGTAAATAATATTAGATAATGATCCACCATTTGTATTAAGACATTCATATTTATCATAAATACAAAATACAAAAAACTAAATTAAAAATAATATTAGTTACATAGTAATATAATAAAAATTAATTAATATTTGATTTAAAATTGATATAATTATTTATTATAAGATTATTTCTTTTATGAGTCATTTTAGAATGTACATCCTCCTTTACCCAATAAGTGATTTATTTAGTATAAATAAATGTTATAAAATAAATGAATCATTTTAATTTTTAATATATCTTTTTCAATTTTATCATCTAATCAATATTATTTATTCTCAATACATGATAAATGTGTTTTAATAAAAATATCATCATTTCTCTTTTATTTTTTAATTTTTTTTAATTTGTATGAAATAATCAACTGAATCAGTAATTGTGAGACGAAGAGAGTAATTGACGGTATAAAAGTTAATTTTAAACTTTTTGAAAAAAAGTGTCTCTCTCATAATTTAAGCTCCACTCACTTTATTCTGCATGGGCAAGGTGAAAAAAGGTCAGTAAATAACTTTATTTTGCTTTCTACTTTTTCTCATTTCTATGAACACGTTGAAGTGGGTTGACTACAATTTAGACTTAGACACGCTTTACACCTAACTTTGACTCTAATGCATTTCATGTCTATTTTGAACTTTATAACCTTTCTTTTTAAGAGGCATAAAATTCAGCTATTCAATTTTAGTGGGCCCCATGTCCTATCATCCAGATGGAGGGACTTTATTTGTGGGATGTGAACGTTGACCATGTCCCTTAAAATAAGCATATTCTCAACTACTTGGAATTTTCTACCAATTTGCTGTTATTGTAATCTTAATAATGGTTTTTGGTATAGTTTTGTAGAATGGGATTTTCAGCCGTAGATAATTGACTCATTCGCAACTAACGTGAATGGGGCATGGCATTGGCAGGTTCAGTTGTTTGTGACCAAAGGCGTTGATGGAGATTTGTTATGTCTCTTTGCAACAAATTCAGTTGCTGATCACACGGTGTCAAACTATGATGACCCCACTAATTCAAAGGGATCACATATATAGACCACATGCCGCGCTTATTTATTATTCTTAAAAACAAAGGGAGATAACGTGTATTTACATTAAAGAAAAATACTCTTCAATTAAAATATGAGGTAAATTTAAAGTAGATTTCATGTATATAATGGCATGACTAGTTACGAAAAACAATGACACATTATTGAAATTGTTTTTTTTTTAAATAGAATAAAGTTAACATATTTATAAAAAACTTCGGTTTAGTGACAATTATGTTTAAGACTATCTAAAAGTGTTCTAATTTTAATGGAGGTAATTTTTAATATAAGAGAGTGTTAGACAGAATATAGAGAATGAAAGAATGAAAAGTAAATTGTAGTTTGTAATCTAACTATATACATGTATTTATATATTTATATATAAGTATTAATTGTATCTCAGATAATTAACATAATAAATTAAATTTGAATTATATTATAAAATACCCTCTTATAATTTAAGTAACTAATAATAAATTAATCATAATTGATTTGAATTATTCTTAATTTTTTCTTAAAATCAGAAATATGTTGGTGAAAATGTCGGTCACTTGTGTTTCACTCGAGCAATATCTTACCTCAAGTTCACCTTAATTTGTCTTCTCCCTCAGGAAGTGAAACCTGGACTCAATGTGCTTACTCTGTCTGTGCAAGAACTGAATTTCATGCAAGATTAATGACTGACTTGTTGTCGATCTACAATACAAGTGGTCTCTTTACTTCGACCTTCATCTCATTCAGCACATATTTGATCCAAATTGCTTGACAGACGAGTCTTGCTCTTTAAAGAAATCCTCGTGCTACTTGTCTATAATCTTGCAACTGGTGCATATACTTCAGAGCTATTGAGTCTTGCTCTTTGAAGAAATCCTCATGCTACCAATCCTACCTTATGTCTTGTAATCGACTCATCCAAATTGTGCTTCATTTTAAACATCCACTTCACTCTGATAGCTTTTGTGTGTGTTGGCAATTTGACTAGCTCCCATGTATTATTTCTTTCAATAACTTGTAACTTTTTGACCATAGCTGCCTTCCATTGTTTATTTTTTAAGACCTGATTATAGTTGATTAGTTCAACACATACAAGTAAAGAAAAATGAACCAACTCTCCCATCTGGTGTGACTCCATCATCACCAACCACTTCACAGTCTTGAAGTCTTGCTGGGACAACTATGGTTCTTTGAGGTCCTTGTATTGTGTTTGCCACACCCTCATGATTTTCTGGTTCGACAATTGGAACTTCAGTAACTACTACGAGGTCATTAACTGGAACCTCGTTATGATCACTACTTTCTTCATCAAAGTCACAACTCATCAATGGTTTGTTGGTTGCATCATTTAAGTCCCAATTCCATGTAGAGTTCTCATCAATCATAATGTCTCGACTCATCAAAATCTTATCATTGATTGGATTGAATGTCCTGTATGCTTCAGTCTTGTGATATCCTACCATAATCATAGGTTCACTCTTATCATCAAGATTTCTTCTCCTTGCATAAGGACATTCTTGTAGCAGATAGAGAGAAACACCTTCAGATGACTTATTGATGGTCTCTTGCCACTTCATACTTCATCAGGAACCTTGTTCTTTAGTTTATTGGTAGGGAAATTGTTTAGTCTATAGAGAACACTGGTGACTGTTTCTTTTGCTTCAACATGCATCTAGCCATATCCAATATGGTCTTATTTCTTCTTTATGCTATTTCATTATTTTGAGGCGTGCAGGGAGAAGTTACCTCATGATCAATACCATATTCTACATAGAACTCCTCAAATAACTTGGACGTGTATTCGCCACTTCCATCTGTCTTTAAAACCTTTATCTGCTTTTCACTCAGGTTTTTGACAAGTATTTTGAATCTCTTAAAGGTTTCAAATACTTCATCTTTGCGCTCAATCACATAGATCTAGAGTTTTCAACTATACTCATCAATAAATGAGATAGAGTATTTGTTTCTATAAATGGTATTATCCTTAAAAGAAACACATACATCTGAATGTACTAATTCTAGTATACAGGAGGACCTTATTGGCACAGTCAAAATGAAATACTTTCTAGGTTGCTTACCTACCAAGCAACCTTCACGAAGCTTCTCATGCATGATAAAACTTGATATACTAGTTACCATATCTTGAGTAATCCGTTGATTTAGTGACATAAAATTTAAATGGTCAAACCTTAAGTTTCACAACCAACTATGTTTGTGGTCGACAACTGTTTTCGATCATTGTACCTCAGTCGAACAAATCATGGTCTTAAATATTCTATTCTTTGACATAGGAGATTTTAAGACCAAATTATTTTGAGTGTCGTATAATTAGAAAGCTCCATCTGTCATAACTATAAAAAAACATTTTTTGACCAATTGTCCAACACTTAGCAAATTGCAATTTATTCCAGGTACATGGAGTACATCTTCGACCATGGCTTTTGCTCTATTTCTCCTTTGAATAACTATGTTTCCTGCATCTTATGCGCTTGTAATGAGCTACTACATACAAGCATGACCTTGCTCTTCTTCGACTCATCAAAATTTTCTAACCAAACTCTTCGACCAATCATGTGGTTCGAGCATCCTGTATCGAGGAACACGATCTTAAATTCGATATGCTCATCTGAAAATGCAACTGTAAGCACCATGGTTTCAGAATCTTCACATGCAAAGTTTTCTCCTTCACCGTTCTTCTCTATTGAAGAACCTTTGTTTCCTTTTTTATACTAGCAATTCTTGGCCAAATTACCCCATTTTTCACAGTTGTAACACTGCACACTCTTCTTCCCGAGTTTTTCTTTATGAGTTGAGGTTCCTTCCCCTCTTTTAGAGGATTCAGAAGTCCTCTTATCATTCTTTTTCTTGTGAGAATCCAGCCAAAAACATTTCTTGTTCAGGGGCTTGTCACTTTTTCCTATAAAACTAGAACCTCTATGTTTCTTCCATGTTTGGCATGTAGTGCTTGTATCGAATCTTAACCCCTTTCCTCTCAACTATCCTTAACTCATGTGCCTCCAATGAACCAACCAAAATTTCCAATTTCAAGGTCCCTAGATTGTTGGATTCTTGAATAGCCATGATAACATGATTAAAGTGAGAGATCAATGTTCTCATTACCTTCTCAACTATCATCTTATAAGTTAGGACTTCAACATAGCCTTTCATGAGATGGAGATGATTTTCACCTTTGAGACATAGCCTACAATCTTTTCATCTTCTCCCATCTCATATTGCATTCACAATGCCTATAAATTGAAACCTTTAACCTTCTCACCACCTTCATAATACTTGACAAGAATATACCATGACTCCTTTGCATATTCAACATGAGAGATTTGATCGAAATTCACAACATCCATTGCAGATTTAATGCAAAACGCAACCTTGCAGTATTTCTTCTTGGCATCATTGTGGTTGATCCTCTGAGCATCATTTACGTTGTGAGCAAGTTCAGGACGTCATTAGTGACCACTTCAAGGGTTTATTGGAAACCAAACAAGGATTTTATTTGCTTACTCTATCGATTCCAATTTTTGCCATCAAGAAACAGAAGAGAATTGGGAATATCATTGCCACCATTCATTTATGCAACAAACATGATTCACAGTTCCTTGAAACACGACCACCAACATGAAAATCTTGAATCAAGATCAAGAAGAATTAACCGAAACTCTAAATACCAATTTGTTAGTACTAAAACACTTAGGTGAGGAAGGAATGAGAGTGTTAGAGAGAATGTAGAGAATGAAAAGTAAATTGTATTTTGTAATCTAACCACATACATGTATTTATATACAAGTAATTACTTGTATCCTAAGTAATTAACATAACAAACTAAATTTGGATTATATTACAACAAAAGAGTTAGAGTACTTAAAGTTTATATATATATATATATATATATATATATATATATATATATATATATATATATATATATGTATATATATATCTATATATATATATATATATATATATATATATATATATATATATATATATATATATATATATATATATATATATATATATATATAAAAGTTATTTTTAAAAAATGGCAATTATCTTTGAGATTTTTATTATTTTGGAGTTCATAATTTTTTTAAATTTTTTTATTTAGGTGTAGCATGTGGAGCACCATATCACATGTGATATGTGTTTTTAAACACTAACTTTTGTAATGGTTTCACTTATCATTATTTTTTGTTAAAAGGGTTAAATATGTTTGTGGTCCTTCTAAATATTTTAAATTTCGTTTTTAGTCCCTCAAAATATTTCCTTCAAAGAATGGTCCTCATAAAATTTTTCGTCCACACTTTTGGTCTTTAATACTAAAATTGTCGCTAAAATTGTCGCTAATTCATTTGCTAAGTAATAAATCATCGCTAATTCAGTCGCTAAGTTGTAAAAATCGTCGTTAAGTTGCAGGAGGGATCAAAACTGTGGGTAATATTTTTTAAAAGGATCATTCTTTGAAGGAAATATTTTGAGGGACTAAAACCAAAATTTGAGATATTTAGAAGGACCACAAACATATTTAACCTTTCTTAAAATAATTATTTTTTTCTTTCTCTTTCTTTTGAAAAATAATTTTTCAAGGATGTAGGTTTTATGAATTCAAATGTTATTCACAAGAATCTGGGGTTAGAAATTGTATATTTATACGTTTGTTTCTAATATTTATCAAATTATGTATGAGTATTTTTTTTATAAACAAGATTCAAATTTAAATTTTTAGTTTTTTATTTCCATATGAAATTATTAGAATCTTACATTCCATGAAAATAAAAAATAATCATCCATAACTTTTCACTCCAAACTATTTAAACTCATCTAAATTTAAATAAAAATAAAAAATAAAATATATTTTAGAAATATTCTTGGAAAAAAAAATACTTTTTCAATGGTGTGGAAGTCGTATGATAGAGCGCGTAGAAAATTCGTATGATAAAAGGCGTGTGATAGAATGCGTAGAAAATTCGTGGAAATATCTAGAGAAAGAAAGGGTTACGATTGCATATATTTGAGTTATCAAATATATGTATGAAATAGTATCGACTAGTGTGCGGAATCAGGATGGAGTGACAAACAATTTTCCCACTATAATTATTGTTAGTTTTGGATTTGTTGCATTATGTAAAATAAAATAGGTTGTTCAAGTTGTTTATGTGAAGAAGGAAACATGTGAGAACATATGTCCTAGCATTTTTTCCACATTTGCCCCTTGTCAGCAGGTCAATGTGGAAAGTTTTATGCGCATTATTTTCTTATTGTTTCGATCATATTTGTTACAGATTGTTTAACAATGTTTGTGTGATTTGTTTGACCATTGTTTGAAGATTTAAATGGAAATTTAAATTTGAAATTGAATTAATAACTAATATATCTTTTTGTTGGAGACTTTTGTGGAAGAAATAAAATCCAACAATATCAACTATTATTCTGGACGAGATCAAATTAAATATCCAAGGAGAAAAATCCCAGAATAGCATTATTATTTAAGGAGACTCTCACCTCATGTATCAGGTGTGCCATAGGATTAAATCTTTGTGCTAAGGTTTTTATTGAGTATTTTGTTTGTTGTTTCTTGTACATCATTTTATTTCTTCATTCATATCATAAGGCATAATAGTCATTTTGTTTAATTGAGTTGTAATTCAACATTCATCATTGTGTTTATTGATGTTGATCACTTGGGATTAGTGATTGAGAGAAAATGAGAGGGGGTTCCCATATTTAGGGGGAGACCTAAATAGAAATACATTGAGGGTAATGTCGCGGCTGGAAAAATCACAAAGTCGCCATCATCCTTTATTCGTTCCCAAGGAACAGAGAAATAATGATAAAACCTAATGTTAAGGGGAGAGACCAGGATTCAAGAGTCGGTTAAGAAAGTGGAAGGTATTAGGCACCCTTCATCTTCATTGTACTCAATTGGATCATCCTCTATAATTTAGGGTTGATGTGTGTTTGTCTAAGGAAAGTTTTCCTCTGTTACTTATTCTTGCTTGATTTATTTATTTACAAGGAATTATTTTGTTATTAAGAGAAAATGTTGAAAAAAGGGACAAAGAAAATGTTTTTGGTTATTGTACTCACTAGAGTGTTACAACTCTATGCTTATGTATCCTCAAGTAATATGAAGGATCAGAGCATCGTAGTTCATCTAGAAAATGTTTGTTCGTTTGTTGTTTTTAGATTTTGAAAAAGTTCTCAATGTATCGATGGTGTAAAAAGTATTTTGATTTGAAAATGTCTAAATGCACAAGGACAGAGGACTTAGGATTTGAATGTGTTGTGTTGATTTTAGTTAATTTGGTAATTGCAAAGATGTTATAGTTAATTTAATTAGAGATTAAATTAAATATTATATATACATAATTATTTTTAATAGTGAGATTTATTAAACATAATCAATTAGTAAAAGAAAGATTAATATTATTTTAATTAAACCCTACTTAACCCTCATTGCTACTGTCTTAACCCTAATTATATCTAAAAATTAGCCCTAATAATTAATCATAAAAAAGTTATCCTAATAAAAAAAACCTAATTCTAACATGTTTTTGTATTTTTTATTTATTGATTAAAATGAAGAAAAAAAATCTTAATTAGGAAATTTTAATTATTAACTTATTTAATCTAATTTTAATATTAATATAACAATAATTATCCTAATAATATTATTTATTGAGAAAATAAAATAAATAAAAAATGAAAAATATTGCAGGGGTGTATATCATACTACACTAGCAATGGGCCATTGATTAGGGGGGGAGGGGGGGGGTTGAAAAGTAAGGAATCTAGGCATATTTGCATTGATGCTTGCATTGGGGGAGAGTGGTCCATAGAGAGAGCCAGTAGGGTTGACTCTCTCTGGGACGTTGGATTGATGTAATGAGATCGAAGCAGATCTTGCAATGAGCGTATGATGGATGATCACACTGAATCACACCGCGTTTTTTACTCGGATTTCACATATTTATTAGGTCTTTATTATCATTTTGCTTGTGTTATGCTCTCTTTTATGTTGTTTTCAGATATTTAGCTCTTTCGGGACCTTTTTAGAAGAAACGAAGCAAAAAAAGCAAAAATTAGGGTTTTTCGGCAAATATTGTACACATGGCGTTATGCATGGCGGCCGCTATAGGAGAAGCCATGACACATCAGCCCTCAACCAGGAGGAAACCGCCACGATCCCATGAACTTTCCCATTCACGCACATGGCGGGCGCCATGAAGGGGTGGTAGGCGCCACCTTTGCATTTCACGTTCCCACTAAGGAGAAGTTGAAGGGCATCATGGTCTTTGCATGCTGCCGAGTTCCTCTATAAATAGGTCGTTCTAGTTCATTTCCAAATCATCCAACTTAGTTTACAACACTAAGACTATATTATCATCTGTAAAAGCGGTAATCCGTCACATCGAGGGGTTATCGCACCGTAATGTAATTGAGTTGGAGCACTTTGATTTTGCTGTCGTTTTTATCTTCAAAGTCAAAGGTTTATCTTCCTTGTACTAGATTTAAAGCCTCCGTTTGGAGCAGGTTCTAATTTAATCGCTTTTATTTATTTTACTTGTCATGCTTTACTTTATTTAATTTCTTGCCACGCTTTACTTTATTTAATTTCTTGGCATGCTTTACTTTATTTAATTTCTTGTCATGCTTTACTTTATTTAATTCCTTGTCATTGTCTTTATTTTATTTAAACTTCCCGCCATTATCTTTACTGCTCGTTTTAATTGTTCTACACACTTTACTTGTTTTTCACGCCTTACATTCTAAACTTCTTTTTATCATGTTCAACATCGTTGTATTTGTTTGTATTACCATGTTTGGCTAAATCTTTCAAAGGTTAGAATGTAAGGATCGCGGTTAAAAAGATGTTTCACATATTGCATCTGTAGAAATGTTTTAAAGGTTGTTTTGATTTTTAATTCGAGTTTTCTGAAACAAACTTGGTTAATTTTAACTACTCAAGGAGTGCGAAAGCATCCTGGCTTAGCTAACTAGGAATTTTTATCACTTTAAGGAAAAACGACTTTTGAAACTGTTTTCGAACGCGCTGATAGATTTAAAATTAGGAAACTCCTTAGGTAAACTTTCCAAATCAAAATTACTTTTCAACTAAGTTTTTGAGTCTTATTTCTTAAAAATAAGTTTACTACTTTAGCGTTTTGCGCACCTTTTATAAGTGACAATAAAAGGCCTTAATTTAAGGGTAAACTCGGTTCTGAATACGTGAAAGCGACATTTCCTATTAAATGGATTCTTTTCAAGAGTAGAAAATATTGCCCCATAAGTAGTTCTATTTAGATAATTGAAACATCATTTAACTGACGTGAATTACATTCAAGCCTATCTTTATTTGCACTGTATTTTCCTTTATTTATTGTTATTTTACGACATAAATATTTCTTTTGTACCGCCTTAGATAAACATCATAACAATAAAAATCGATAGATTGACGATTTGGTCTCTGTGGGATCGATATTCTTTTATATTACTCTGACGTGATTCGTGCACTTGCGAATAGAGCGATCAATGGACATATTGGTCAAAGTAGCCAAGATGGATGGACAAGATATGGAGTCAACCAGGGTGCATGGGACATGTGTGTACAAGGACTTAGTCAAAGTCAGTTGATCATGTGGCCACGTGCTATTGATCAAAGTTATATGTAGAAGGATATTAAAGAGAGTTTCATTCAGAAACTCTCATTTCCTTCCTCTCTTTCTCTCTCTAACCATCGCCTCTCTCTATTCTTTCCTCTTTGCTCCTCTCTCTCTCTCTCTCTCTCTCTCTCTACCCTATTCCCTCTCTAAACCACCAATAAACCCAGAAACCACCCCATAAACCACCGATATCCCCAGGTTTCCGATTGATACTCATCCAGAACCTTCGAACCTTCAACCAGTGTTCATCAACCCATAAATGCAAATGATGAACACCAGCCCATAAATCCTTCAAACCAAGAAACCCTAACCTAAAACCCTTAGAACCCTAACCCTAACACACTACCCAGATGAACCCTAATTGAGTTCTTATGAACCCTAACCCTAACCCAATGAACCCTAACATAAATTTGATGAACCCTAACCACTTTTCTCAACCCAGAACCCATACCTTCATCATGTTCATCTTCAACTTCTGAACCTTAACCCTTACATACCTAGAAACCTCTTAAACCTACCTAGAATTATATCAAACAACCCCAAACCCTATATCAGAACCCTCTTAACCCCAATCAACCATTCAAACACCAAATAAAACAACAAAAACTCAAAAACCCTAAACCAAATTCTAAACAACAATCAAACGCAACCGGATAGCGTCACATGTTCAATGGTTCAAAAAAATCCCTACCTCCCCTGTCTAAATTAAGTTGCGTCCCTTCCCTTCCTTCTGATTTGTCTGATTTTTTCTTCAGTGTATCCTCTAATCCCTTCCTTTCTTCTTTTGCAGGTATGAATATGTGGCTTAGCTCGAAGCTACTTGAGGTTTCGATATGAAACCTTAAGTGTTGTGGAATCAGAGCTTTAGTGAATGGGTTAGGGATTGCAGCAGCTTTCACGATTCTCAATTTTTCGTTCCTTCTTCTGAATTAGGTTTAGTTATTTATAGCTTAACAATTAGGTTTATAGATTCAATTGATTGATTGTTTTAGGCAATTTGTAATCTGATTAGATTTGATTTGATTTATTTTTTTAGGATTTATGTTATTTTAAATCTAACAACTTCTACCTTGTGTATTTGGTCTGATCTTACTTGTAATTTGTAATCTATAATGAATCTGAATTCTATTAATTGAAGTTTTTGATTCAATTTGAAATTGCAGACTTTTGATTCACTCTGATTTTCTCATTGTGCGCCCACTAGGGTTTAAGAGAATTAGGGGATTGGAGAATTGGGGATGAATCCGGGTCATGGACTTGACCCGATCCAGTGATGGATTTGGGTCAATCTTGACCCAATTGACTTGGTCTTGGGTCATTCACTTGACCTAATTGAATTTGGGCATGGTTTTGTCCGGTCATTTTGACCAATTTCAAATAAAGACTCAATTAAAACAATAAAAAGCAAACTAGCAACACTTAAAAATTATTAATAAAACACCAATTAAATTAATAGTATACTAATCTAATCTTAATTATTCTTAAATCGAAAGTTATTTAATTATACATTAACCAAAACCCAGTTAATAAAAGTCTATTAACTCAATTAATTAAACATTCTAATTAATTTTAATTAATCAATAATATTAATATACTACTAGTAATCTATAATGAATAAAAAACTAAATCTTATTAATACACTACCTGATTTTTCAAAAAATATGACTTTTACTAAATGTTTCGAAAAATCCGATAGTATTAATTTTATTCTTTTTGTCTATCTAAAATGAACTACCGATCTTTTTCTAAAATTCAAAAAAATTCAAAACATATTGAATTTATCAAAAATCCTAATAACTTTGTTTTTTAATAGACTATCCCATATGAATTACATGTTATTTTTTAAAAATCGATAAGTTTTTCGACCTACATTATATTTTAAAAAATAAAATTGCATATCATATTTTTAAAACACACTATTATATTTTTTCTATTTATACCAAATTTTTAAATTATATATCAGATTTTTTGTATTATGAAAAATTAGGATGTTAGATTTAAGTACTGGAACCACTACCGACCAAAACCATAACCATAACATTTATAACAAAATTATGAAAGTTACTCAAATTCAATCCTACCAAAGTTATGATGAAACAAAAAACGCATTCATTATAATACTAATAAAATTTTAGGAATATGGTAGTAGTGATGTGTGTACACAGAAGATGGTCGGTTAGTCCAATTTATCTGCACAATAGTCCAAGTGATGAATCTAAACTGGTTACAGTGTGAACAAAGACATAGAGCGACACATGCATTTGCCTTAGATACTCCCAAAAACCACAAGGCAATGGCATGGCCTAATCTTATTTATGAGAATTTGCATTCTTCTCACCTCTACAACAACTATTCTTCTTCACAATCACAACTGCATCGTATGTTCCCACCTGTTGACTCAAGGACACCACACCAATAAACTATATGCTAATTTTACTTTACTTTATTGAAATTTGAAAATAAAGGACTATGCTAATTTTATACACTATTCATTCGTTGATATTTACGTTCACAAGTTTTGATGCATGTAGTTGTCATAAATTATTGTAATAGTATTTTCACATGTTGAAATGGTAGTAAATTACTAGTGCGCAAATTATGTATATTCACATGTTTGTTTTGTACTGCTCCAGCTATTAATTTTTTTTCCAATTCTTTTTTTTAAAATAATCAACATTTTCAAAATTAATTTTAAAATAATAAGTTTTTTAATTTTATTTTAAAGTAATCACATTTAAAAGAAGATGCGTCAATTGAATTGACGCCTCCATAATATGTCAAAAGGAGGCGCCTAAGGCATTGGCGCCTACATTGGAAGTCTCATAAGGAGACCCCAATGTCCATGGCGTCTGCATTGGGCCTTATGAGAAGGCGCCAATGCATATGGCGTCTACTTAATGCATGTGGTGTATGCTCCAATTCATCTGGTGCATAGACCCTTGTATTTTTTTTTTTTTTTTAATTTTTTCTTTTTCTTTTTTATTTATTTATGAAATAATAAAAAATAATGTAAAAAAAATTATTCATGCTATAATAAATGTTACATGGGATTGACAAAATTTTAATGACCGACCCGATCGAAACGTCCCCCTGTTCCACATCCAGGTGCGTTAGTTTGTCTCTGAGGTCTCCCACGATTTTCCTGAGGTGTTTGGGGTCTTTGTGTGCTGACCTGATCGAGTGATGACTGATGTGAAGGTCCGACGGAAGTTCCAGCGGTATTTGACAGATGTGTTATCATTTGTTCCTAATATCCGGAGGGGCTCTGGCCAACGGCGCTTCCGTAATGGAGTTTGGTGCCCATGTCATCGTAGTTAGGTCGATGAGGTTGGGTGGATTGTGGACGGTATAGTTGCCCGAATTGGGACATTGAATCGTTTTGGAAACGAAGCAATGGTTCCTGGGGCGTACTATAGTTAAACAATGATTGTGTGTTTTGGTGTTGGATTGTTTGAGTGGTCATTGATGGGGGGCTACGATGAAGTGACCCATATGAATTATCTGGGCTATAGACAATTGTGGTTGAATCGTATGGTTGTTGGTGGGTAGGGTTTGATTCTTGGTTTTGTGGTTGGGTGGGTGACATGAATGGATTGCGACGTTGGGTGTTTGATTGTTGGGTGGATGGCATGAATGGGTTGCGAAGTTGGATGTTTGGTTGTTAGGTGTATGTGGTAGGTTGATGTTGTGAGGTTGGTCGTTGGGTTTGGGTGGTTTGACATTGGTGTTGGACGAGGACTTGTTGTTGGGCGTACGATGACAAAGCTAGTTGGCGTGGATCCATCAAATACCGTGGCTCAGACACAAATTGTTGAGTTGTTACCGACCTAAACCATGCCATATATTGTTGAGTTGGTCTTGCATCATGAATGACTGGTTCGTTTAAGATGTGTTGTCGTCGATTCCTTCATTGACGACACATCTCTTTTACAAAGTCTCTCTAGTCGGAATAATCCCATTGGGCATCAACTATTTTTTGATGCCAATTCCCCAAACACGTCAGAGGTTCTGGAATCTGTTGTTGCATGTTGAACTGCAGTTTGATCCGATCACTCTGGTGCATTTCCACAGTAGTGAACCAGATAATTGGTGTCTTTGCTGCACAAAGTGCAACATCGTCATGGTTCACATCATGATCAAGACCTAGATTTGGCCTCCAGATAAACTGTAAAACAATACGAAACGATTAGATGATAAATAATTTGATAAGTATTTTTAAATTAAAATATAGTTGTGTAGGAGTATTACATTGTTTGGTCCAATGTGGTCCAATAGATTGCGATAGACTATTATAGCGTGTTTCAAAAACCTATTGTAGTTCATCCCCCTTACTGACCACCTTAGATAAAAAAAAATAAAAAATATTATTTACAGTTAATTGTAATATAAAATATAATTAATCAAGTGGTAAAGTGTTACACTTACTTTGTTACAAACGGGAACATGAATGGGTTCTCGTTTATCGGGGCGAGTGACGACATTCTTGACCAACCCCATGCTTGTAGCAAATACGCACATGAAAAAAACGTACAAGTATTCTTTTTTGCATTTTTACACATTGCACTATATAGATGAGACAACACAACTGAACCCTAACTATATGTGCTTACCTTATTAATGTTGCGTAACAACGGTAAATACATAATATTTACTGAATTACCTATACTTTCTGGAAATAAAAAATTACCAAATAAAATCATAATATAACACCGAGCTTTAATCATATTTTCGTACTCAGTTGATTCTTTAGATAATATTATACTCGCATAATATTGTTTAAGGTATTTTAAATTTATACCTTGCCCCCTTGCTTGACCGGATGACTCTCCCTCAGTTTGGTCGTCACACAAAGGGGCATCCAATAATTCGTTGTAGATAGAGTTGTCCTGGTTTACTCTACCATTCACGGTCTTACCATCTATACGGAGATCTAACAACATGTATACGTCCTCAAGTGTGACGGTACACTCACCGAAAGGAAGGTGAAATATGTGGGTGTCAGGTCTCCATCTCTCCAACAAAGCAAGAATGAACTTGTAGTCCACCGAGTATGAGACAATGTTGAGGAGATTTCCAAATCTACATCCTCCAATATATGGTTCTATCAAAGGATCGTGGTACATATTCATGTACACGACATCGAAAACGCTTTGGGTCCTAATAACATATAAGTAAGAAATACAATAAGAAGAAGTAATATATAATACAAACATAGATAACAAAGGTATACGAATTAAATATGGAATAAGTGAAAAGAGAGTGATAACATATAAATGTTGAGATATTCTCGAGTGTTCCTCTGTGTTCATCACCCATAGTCAACAAAGACATAATTTGATGTTGCATAGCTTGAGTGTGGCAGAGAAAGAGTGTGGTAAAGAAAAAGTATAGATGATTAGTGTTGGAGATGATTTGATGTTGTGATTTGAAGCCTATTTATAAATGAGGGAGTTTTACTAGGTTTGCAACCTACACATGTTGTGATTCGTTGCATGCATGGAAAAGTAGGGTAGCCATAGTCTTAGGCACATGCATTTGACATTCACATGCATGGAAGAGGCGCCCTTGCTCTTGGCACCTGCATGTGAATAATCACATGCAAGGAAGAGTAGCCCTTGCTCTTGGTGTCTAGGAGTATTTATAGTGAAAGGGCGCCCTTGCTCTTGGCACCTAGGAGTCTTTGCAATGAAGGGGCGCCCTTGCTCTTGGCGCCTAGGTTACTTTATGCGCCTAGGGAATGGACGACTGTTTGGATTATTAGGGAAGAAATTCTCTTATGAGATTCCTTGTATACAGAGATTCCTTGGGTGCATGCATTGTGTGTTCTTGTCACTACATGCATTCCTTGTGTGTTCTTGTCACTGCATGCATGGTCAAGTCTGTGCAGATGAATAGAGTGAGCAATGCATTCAACGTTTACGCTATTTAAGTGCATTTGAACAACTTAGCAATGCATTCAATTTCAGTATAGAAAAGAAAGTTAGATTTAAAAAAAATGTCTTCCTCACAATATTATATGATCAGTGCCCATATCGAAGGTGAAATATTTGATCATCAATTATTCGATTTTTGTTTTTGCAACACAGAGGTAACTCGGTTTATAATAAATCGATGATCATTGTTTTTACATATGAAACAAAGAATAGAAAAGAAATTGCAGTGTAGTCCTGTGGGCCAAATCATCTATAAAAATCCGGTTTGGTTTGCAGAAAACCAAATGAAGTTTTATCAGAAGAAGACTCGAGATGATGATGATATTCAGCATATGTTTGTCAGTCACGAACAATCTGGCTACAACGATATAGAGTTGTATATATTACCACAACAATAACAAGTGTCTCAGTTCATTGATCAGTCACAAGTGTTTTGTGAAACTAATGATGAACAATCTGAGGTAAATGTTCCAGATGACGACGAAGAAGAAGCCAAGATCTTGGTTGATTCAATGGTGAACACTGATGAGGAAGAGGAGGCAGTACTAGCTAGTCATGTATACTTTCCACCTCAACACATGACAAGGTTGAATTTGGGTTTCGATGAACCTTCATCAGATATATGGTACAATCCTTATGTGCAAATGCAAGGATCTTTGAAACAAGGAGACACATTTCGCACAAAAGAGGAATGTGTAAAAGCCATTAAAAAATTTCACATGGAACTATCAGCTGATATTAGAGTTGATAGAACTAACACATTGAGGTACAAAATTTATTGTCCAAATGAGCACTGCCTTTTTAGGTTGTCATCTTCATACCGAAAGAGGAGCAAATCTTGGGAGATTGGATCCATGGGTCCAGTTCACACATGCATGCTGACAAACCCAATGCAGGATCATCGGAAATTAAGCTCTCAGCTAATATGCGGAAATATTGTCTGTCATTGGAGACAATCCATTGTTAAATATGAGTACAATAATCTCACATATTAGGGCAGAGTACGAGTATACTCTATCATATAGGAAGTCATGGATAGCTAGGACAAAGGTTGTTGAAAAAGTGTTTGGCAATTGGGAGGAGTCTTACAAACAACTTCCAAAATACATGTTGGCTCTAAAACAATATGCTCCAGGGACTATTGTCAAGTTGGAAACGTTGTCCGCATATACACCAGACGGGACGTGTGCTGTTGGAAATGGAATATCCCACCATCTATTCTGGGCGTATCAACCATGCATCATAGGTTTTTCTTTCTGTAAACCAATTATACAAATTAATGGTACATGGTTGTACGGGAAATACAAAGGAACGTTACTGATGGAAGTGGCACAAGATGGAAACAACAATATTTTTCCAATCGCCTTTGCCCTTGTTGAAGGGGAGACTGCTGAGGGATAAAGTTTTTTCCTAAGAAATCTTCGATTGCACGTTGTATCTCAACCTAACTTATGTTTGATTTCTGACAGACACCCTTCAATCATTAATGCATATAACAACATTGATAATGGTTGGCATAATCCTCCTTCGACGCATGTGTTCTGTATTAGACATATTGCTCAAAATTTCATGCGGGAAATCAAAGATAAGACGTTGCGGAAGAAGGTTGTCAATGCAGGTTACACATTATTAGAACCTTCTTTCAAACACTACCGCGAAGAAATAAGATTGTCAAATGAAGATGCAGTACGGTGAATCGATAGTATTCCATTGGAGAAGTGGACTAGGGCATACGACAACGGTCAACGTTGGGGCCACATGACATCAAATCTTATGGAATCAATGAACTCTGTCTTCAAAGGCATCAGTAACCTGCCTATAACTGCTTTGGTGCAGGCAACATAATTCAGGCTAGGGGCGCTGTTTGAAAGTAGACGCTCCAAATGGAATTCAATGTTGCAATCTGAGCAGTTATTCAGTGAAGCTTCAATTAAATTCATTAGACATGAAGCTGCCAAAGAAAACACACATGTGGTTAAGATGTTTGACCGTACTAAAGGTTGGTAGTGTTGTCGAGTCCATGGATCACAATGAGGGCATGCCGATGGGACAGTACAAAGTCAAACTAGATAGAGGTTGGTGCGATTGCGGAAAGTTCCAAGCCTTTCGTACGCCCTGCTCCCATGTCATTGCGGCATGCTCAAAGGTTCGAAGGGATCCATCCTACTTGCTATCTGAATTTTACAAAGTCACGAGCCTATCAAATATTTATAAAATTAATTTTTCCGTAGTGGCAAAAGATGATTACTGACCAGAATATCAATGGGACATCATCTGGCACAACGAAGTTATGTGAAGGAAGAAAAAGGGTCGCCCAAACAGCACACGGATTCGAACTAAAATGGATACGGCGAACAAAATGGTTAGATTATGTAGTTCATACAGTCGGCCAGGTTAGAATCGTACTACCTGTCCTAGTGTTGGAACGAGCATAACCAGATAAATTCAAATGTACCTCTGTTGCAATATATGAAAAACTAAATTTATTTCATATTATAAGTTTGTGAGCAAATATCAATACATAAACAACAACACAAACAATTAAAACAACTACAATACAATAACTAGGCGATTACAACCATCAAAACAATTTTGAACATGTAATACATCATCGTATGAACGTCTTGGTCAATCTTAATATCCATTCGTTCACACACTTATCCATTTTGGTTGAACATGGACACAAGCCATTGGATTCTTCTAATCCTTTCACCACCCCCAAATTCTCCATCTAACCAACTGTTCAACGTCCGATTAAGACGTTCAAATGAATCTATATTCCAGAGTCGAATCTTTATCGGAGACGCAACGGCGGAAAATATTAAATCGGCATTTCGCTTGTGAATGTATTCAGACATGGTTAAAACACAAAAACTTGAAGGAGAGTGGAGTTGAATGAAAGAAAATATGGTAGTAGGGGAAGATTTTGTGTGAAAATATTGCATCCAGGGCGATGTCAATACATGCAAGCGTCATAGACATTGGCACCTCCTCATGAGGTACAATGCAGGCGCCAAGGTCTTAGACGCCTACTCTTGGGACAAGATGGATGCGCCAGTTCATTTGACGCATCTTTTTTAAAATATGGTTATTTCAAAAAAAATTGAAAAACTTGTTATTTTAAAATTATTTTTGAAAAAGGTGGTTCTTTAAAAAAAATCTGTTTTTTCTTCTTCCAACTAAGTTGAATGATATTATAAAGACTATTGTAATTGAAATATCATATCCCTAAAATTTATTTGGGTTTTGTTGAGAGATCATAGGATGGAAATGAAGCATTTAAATGGAGATAATTTGAAGAAAAAAAACTTTAACCTTTTTTAAAATAGCGTATTTGTATGTAATCATTAATGAATGTTCATAATGTTCATTGCTAATATATTTTAAAAATTTTAAATATTATAAATACGTATATTATATTGAAGAATTTATTTAGACTATGTTTTATAAAAATAATAGTTGACTGATAAATTAGTTGATAAGGTATAATTTATGTTTGATAGTTGATGATTGATAATTTATAATTTATAATTAATAGTTAATAACTGATAATTGATAAACTAACTAAAATATTTGATAAAATTAGCGATTCAAATAGTTAATAAATATAAAATGATATAAAAGAATATCTTTTAATTAATATTAAATTATATATTTAAGATAATAAAGATAAAAGTGAGAAAAAATATAATAAATCATAAGTTATAAGCTAAAACGTTATTTGAAATAGCGTATGAAAATAAAATATAAGCTAAGAAAATAAATTAGAAATTAGTAAAACAAATTATAAACTCGTGAGGAATTTTTTTAATCAAATTTGTCTTTTGTTGTCATATAAAATTATAAATTATAAGCTTAAAATGACGTCATACTAAACAAAATCTTAAACTATCTAAAACCTTTGTTGTATACAATTTTTTAGATTCCTCGAACTAAAAGATTTTTTTACCATGAATAAAAATAAACTTATAAAAATTCTCTCCATCTAAATCACTCACCTGTTTGCTTTTAATCATTTTTTTTATATTTCAAAACCATCTCATTCTTTCTTCTCCAAACTCTCCAATAAAGAAAAGACACAAACCCACCCATTTTAAAATATCTTTAGAATCGATGTTATAACCATAACTAGTTCTTATAACTGTTAGAATTTTAGGTTACAAATGTAATATTTAGGATATTAGGGTAATTATTTAATTAGAAAAAAATAAAGTGATATAATTATTATTAATCTATGGTTAAGGACATATATGTCATGAAAGGTTATTGTGTAGAAGCTAAAAGTCAATATTCTAATTTGATGAGAAGTCAAATTAGAATATTGAAAATAAAAAAATAACCTTAAGGAAGTTACACTTATTTATATGGGTTATGGTCCCCATTTGGAGAATGATCGAAACACATAGTTTATTAGATTTTCTCTCTTCATCTCCATCAGAAGAGAATTAAGAAACCCTAAGGCACTCTACAAATCAGAAGATTACATACCTGAAAACCTTCAATGATTCCAATGGCAAACTCAGGTACGCTTCTATTTTTATTCTCATATTGTATTCAGGTATGAGTTATAGGATATGGACTCAAAGAGATTATATCATGATTCTGTTCTTGATTTCTATATGGGTAGAGATGCATTGGATAATGAACATATCTAACAAGTGGTAAGTAAACTTACTGGGGAGATCTTTTGTTGAAAGGTGCTTGTGGAAAGGTTACTTACTGGGGGAGGCTAATAAGTATCCCGACTCGGGGAATTGTAATGGTATAGTTAGGGATTGGACTTCTAGGAGCGGTACCAAATCCTATGTTATGTTATGTATGTTCATGTGGATGTGTGTTTTAAGACGATGTATGTCTTCTGAGATGATGCATGTCGTTTATGCATGATGCATTATTTGGGCTAATGCCTCTTTTATGCTATGTGCATGAAATATGTGGAAGTGCGGAAACCAATGTATTTTGTAACATTCTGACTCTCCAACCTTTGAGACTTTGATATGTCCATGGAATGGGCTGTTAGACTATGGCACGGATCTAGAAGGGGGGGGGGGTTGAATAGATCCCAATTAAAAACTCGAGTCGGCGCTACCAATTTAGAAGAAAAGTTGGTTTTAAAAATGTTTTAGGTGCGGAAGCGGCCGAGGAAAATTTAGTCTAAAACGAACCGTTATTGGAAAACCGGATATGCGTTAAGCTAATGGATAATAGATGAATTGGAATACAAGTCACTACAATTATTGCACAATCAATGAAATAATTCACTTACTAGCAAACCTAGTTCCAATGAATCAAAATACCAAATTTAAACTGATACAAACTTAAGACAACTTTGGCTTAAGCAAATTTACAAACACTTGGTGTGCATAAACACCCCAAGTGATACTTGAGTTGAGTAAGTAAATCAATTTGTCCTAGTACAATGTATTATTGTACTTAGTATTCAAACAGCAGTTTTAATCACTTACTCAACTTATATCAACATTTGGTAAGAATTGCTTAAACTAAAATCACTTAAATTTTAAGCTGAAAAACAGATTATGCAGAAAATTAAAGAAGACGCAGATTTGATGAGGCAGTTCCCCCGCCGTCCTCGCTTCGGGGTACGTCTGCCCTCAATTCTAAAAATAGAATTGAGATGATTAATTAGATATCACCTGTGAGATTTAATCGTTTTTACAAGGATTTCAAAGTATGTAAACAACAGAACTTCCAATGTGTTGAATGATACTTCTTATCCTTGCTCCTTGATTCAAGATGAATCAAGACCTTTGATCGTTGATGCTGGACCTCCGTTTCCTGCCACTCGTTGAGAAACCTTCCGTTCTTCAACCCCTTGGCCCGGCTGATCACGAACACGAACGAATCAAACCCGAATCCTTCACTACACAAACACCGAATCCGCTACTAGACTGATGAAGACTTTCTCTTATCAGTCACCTTCGCTCAGCTGAATGTTAATGAAGCAATTCGTCCAAAAACCCCCAAACACAAACCGGTATTGGAGGACAAAACCCTAATGGTTTTATTCAAGAAAGAACCTGCCAAGACTTCAACTCGAACCCGATTCTCCAATCGTAGCTACGAACCTTATCACCTTCAATCTATCACGAATCACATCAAACGTTATTGTGTGCAGTTGATATATTGTGAACTGTTGAGGATGAAGATGATGAATCTTTGACACCTTTTTCACTCTTTCTTGTTTCCTTGAACACTTGCATACAAATTGACAAATGTTGGTTAATAGAAGTGTTTTGACTTCTATATATAGTAACAGACAAAATCAAACAAACATAACAGTATTTCAAACATTTGAAATAACTCAGAAAACTGAGTTGGCGCGCGAACGGTCGACCATAGGTCGGCGTGCACTGACCCGTGGGGCATGCGCCGACCCTTATGGTCGACTCAAACATTTCATGCGCTGACCCGTGGATAGCATCACTATGCCATGCGCTGACGTGTGGTCGACTCAAGGGGTTTATGCGCCGACCCGTGAGCTATGCGCCGACCCTATGGTCGACGCAAGCAGTTTTGCGCTGACCATCCTCCAGTTTGGTTTGAGCTTTGCGCTGACCCGTGAGCTTTGAGCTGACCCCTATGGTCGACTCAAAGCTTTCAAATCTGCAAAAAATTGTGATTTGTGATTTTCATGCATTTAGTCATGATCACACTTTGTCTACATGTTTTTAATGATTATAGTAGATTTAGAGGAACGTAGAAAAGGATATGGTGGGTAATGTGTTGCATTTGTTTGTAGACGTGCATGATGGTCTTTTGTCATCATCGAAACTTGATATCGTATGTTGTATGACACTTTGTCTTTACATACTCCCCCTTTTTGATGATGACAACCTGTATAAATCAACGTGACAAACAACATGCGGTATTGACACATTTTGCACACTCCCCCTTTCTTTTGTAATCTAAGGCTATTTGCAGAAAGCGAAAGCGACTGTTAGTTGTGGACATTTTGTCAGCATTTTTCTCCCCCTTTGACAACATCAAAAAGAGAGACAGAGTGATTATTCAAGATAACAACGAAAAATTCACAGGTAGTAGCAGAGATATAGATACCAACGAAATAATATCACACTTATATCATTTTTTTTTGTTTTTTTTGTTTTTTTTTGTTTTTTTTTACTAATAGTCATTAATTAAAAGGAGAAAATACATAAGGAAATTACGGTTGCATAAACAGGCAAAACAGAAAAAAAAAGGAATGCATTCAAAGACAACAAGCAACATGTAATATGCAAATGAGGGTCTATTGTCTTAGGTGACGGTGGCCTGGATGGTAGCAGACGCCTGGGTTTCTGCTGGGGTCAGCCAGAGTTGATAGGTAATCAGAAACACCTTCCAGATGCCTGAGACTCCTGTCGACACACCGTTCCAAATCTGCATACCGTCCATTTAGGCTTGTGGAGAGGTTGTCGAGCCGCTCATTTTGGGTTTGAAGTTGACTGTTAATCTGAGCATATCGGTCATCCTGGGCTTGCATGAAGGATTGTTGGGCAAGTTGCATGTTTCGCATCATGTCCAACAGCTCTGAAGAATCTGCTTGCTGTGGAGGGGACGGAGGAAATTCTTCCTCAACTTGGTGATACGGCTGGTAAGATTCACGTTGAGTTGTCCAGCCCGTATGTTGCCAATCACCCCAGTTACCCCAGCGTGGAACACCTTCTTCATTTGTATTCGGCTGCTGAACCCAAGCGGAGCCGGAGTAGTCATGAGTGCCAACGGGTGAAGGACTGTCATCTCCACCATTGTAAGCAGCATCGTGCCTTGCTTCTTCTTCTTCTTCTTCTTCATTTTCCACTTCATCGTCTTGTTCTTCGCTTTCATCACTGTCAGCCCTTGGAGGAACGTATCCTCTTCTAACAAACTTATATTTTCTCCGCTCCTTGCACCAAATATATCCCATCATAGACATGGTTTTTGTGCTGAACTCTTTGTCAGGTGAGATTGATGTGAACGGGAAAGACGGATGATTAGCATTGGCGGCAGTAATGACTTCTTGAATGAATGATCCGTAGGCAAGAGCAGTCCCTCGTCCGGAATCACGTAGATTATACATTCTACTAGCAATGTAGTATGGCCAGTTGATTTTTATCTTATTTTTCAGAATGTAAATCAAATGAACCTCGGGCTGTTCGACTCTGGAGAGACCGCCCTTCTTCGGCCGCAGGATGCGTGAGACAACCCACTGAAGAATCCTTTCTCCGGCGTTCAGTTTGCCGGCAGTGACGGTTCGTGGGAACAAGTCACTTTGCACAAACTCATCAGAATATGGCCGTGCCAGCATGTCATTTAATGCACTCTTAAACTCATAGCCATCTATGTGGTGAGAGTCAGTCACCTCAGGTAGAGAATTTCCAGCATCATCCACAGACATGTCAAAATACTTGTTCCAGAAATTTGATTTAATCGATACCTTTGTAGAGCCAACTCTGGAGGAAAGCTTGTGCCCGCGAAAGTTCTCATGAAGACCGGAGTAGAAAACTCGGACAAGGTCTTCACTGTATTGAGTGTTGCACTCCAAGAAGTTGATGAGGCCTTGATGCTGCAGCAGAGACAGGACTTCCGGTAGGTGCATGCGTTCAGCTTCAAGTTTGTAGAACGCATGTTGTTGCACAACTCCTCGTTTACCGATGTCTTTGTTGAAAATTTCGACACGAGCAGGTGGGACGAGTGATACAGCAGATACGGGAAGAGATGCACCGGATGATTCTCGGGGTCTTTTGCCGGAGGGTCTGCGTGATGAGGAAGCCATTTGAGAAGGCTTGAAACTAGGTGTTTGGATATAGAGAGAGGGTTTAATAAGGGTTTTGAGAGTGATTCTTCTAGAGAGAGGTTTTTCCCAATTTATAGTGGAAAGGTTAGGGTTTTGGGAAGATGGAAGAACAAAGGACACTAGCCAATAGGTAGATGCAAGTTACAGAGTAGTGGGTAGTTTGAAAGGTAATGGAATGTAAATGCACATTTAATGAATGTTTTTGAATGTGAATGCATGAAGGATGATTTAAAATTTTCTGCAGAAACACAAAATTTTC
This sequence comes from Lathyrus oleraceus, assembly GCF_024323335.1. Classification (NCBI taxonomy): domain Eukaryota; kingdom Viridiplantae; phylum Streptophyta; class Magnoliopsida; order Fabales; family Fabaceae; genus Lathyrus; species Lathyrus oleraceus. The sequence goes on from NC_066585.1 coordinate 488,047,090, forward strand.
GAGCGATGCGTCGACCATACCCCTGTATGCGTCGACGCATACTGTTTGATTTTAAAAAAATGCAAAAATTATTTAGTCATGCGTCGACCATAGCCCTGCTGCGGTCGACTCATACAGTTCAAATTTCCATTTTTCCCTATTTAGCACATGCAATGACCAGTTTGATGCATAATTATCAGTTCATACAGCAATAAACAACCAAAGAGAGATATCAAATATATATAAACAACATCATTATGAGATATAACTATTGTAGTCATGAGACTTTGCAGAGAGATAGAAAGAGAGGAACAATATCACCTTAATGCCTGAGTGACTTAGTGAACTGTAGGCTTATGCTTACAACAACAAAGATTTGTCAGAAGTACAGAATTGAGGTTTTAAATGTAATAAGGTAAACAGCAGATTAGAGTGCCCGTTCCGAAATATCGAGAATGCCAAGTTCTCGGCGAATATGAAAGAAAGGTTCAGTGGCTAGCGGCTTTGTGAAAATGTCCGCTAGTTGATTTTCAGTGTTTACGTGTTCAAACACGATGTCACCTTTCTCTACATGATCCCGAAGAAAGTGGTGTCGAATTTCGATATGTTTGGTGCGAGAATGTAGCATAGGATTCTTGGTCAGGTTAATAGCACTTGTGTTGTCACAAAAGATGGGAATACGTTCAAGTTTGAGGTTAAAATCCAATAGTTGTTGCTTAATCCAAAGGATTTGGGCACAACAACTACCGGCGGCAACGTATTCCGCTTCGGCGGTTGACAAAGCAACAGAAACCTGTTTCTTGCTATGCCAACTAACCAAAGAGTTTGAAAATAGGTGACAAGTGCCACTGGTGCTTTTCCTATCCGATTTGCAACCGGCAAAGTCGGAATCGGAAAAACCTACCAAGGAACAATCATTACCTTTGGAATACCATAGTCCATACTTCGGAGTACCGGATAGATATCGAAGTATCCGTTTAACGGCTTTTAAATGGGATTCCTTGGGACATGATTGATATCTTGCACACATGCATACGCTAAACATAATATCGGGATGAGAAGCAGTAAGATAAAGGAGTGAACCAATCATACCTCTATACCGTTTTACATCTACTTCCTTACCGTCTTCATCTTTGTTCAAGTTGGTACACGTAGGCATGGGGGTGTCTATGGCCTTAGCTTTTGCCATGTCAAATCTCTTGATAAGGTCCAAACAATATTTTGTCTGGCTCACGAAAGTTCCTTCTTTGAGCTGTTTGATTTGTAGACCGAGGAAGTATGTGAGCTCCCCCATCATACTCATCTCGAACTCGCCCTGCATAAGGTCAGAAAACTCTCTCACAAGATTCATGTTAATAGACCCAAAAATGATATCATCTACATAAATTTGCACTAATATCAAGTGCTTTCCTTGACGTTTAATGAAGAGGGTTGTGTCAACCTTTCCTCTTGAGTAACCTTGATCGAGTAGGAACTTGCTTAGTCTCTCATACCAAGCTCTAGGAGCTTGTTTGAGGCCATACAAAGCCCTTTTCAGTTTATAAACATGATCAGGATACTCATGGGATTCGAAACCCGGAGGTTGTGCGACATAAACTTCTTCATTTATGTGACCGTTAAGGAACGCGCTCTTGACATCCACTTGGAATAGCTTAAAGTCCTTTGCACAAGCGAAGGCAAGGAGAAGGCGTATAGCCTCGAGTCGGGCAACCGGCGCATAAGTTTCCTCATAGTCGATGCCTTCCTCTTGGTTATACCCTTGCGCGACTAAACGCGCCTTATTACGGGTTATTACCCCGTTTTCGTCCAGCTTGTTCCTAAACACCCATCGGGTGCCGATTACTCGATGATCTCGCGGAGGAGGGACAAGGTCCCAAACCTCATTTCTGGTGAACTGATTAAGTTCCTCCTGCATTGATAAAAACCAGTGTTCATCGAGTAGGGCTTCTTTAGGGTTTTTAGGTTCCATCTGCGAAACGAAAGCGAAGTGATAACAGAAATTACTTAGCTTGGATCGAGTTGTTACACCCTTTGAGATATCTCCGATAATGTTGTCGATTGGATGGTCTTTGGAAGACTTCCAAGCTTGAGGAAGATCATCGTTTGAAGGCGGATGAGTTACCTCAGTTTCATCATGGTGTACATCTTTGTCCTTCTCAATTTTGACTATGTCGGGTTGATCAATCCCCGGCTCGCCACCTTTGAGTATGTCTTCAGTAGATGTACCTGCACCATGTAAAACACTACCCTTTCCGACATTTCTCGGAATGGATTCATCAAAAGTAACATGTACAGACTCTTCTACAGTAAGTAATCGCTTGTTGTATATTCTATATGCTTTGCTAGATTGAGAGTATCCGAGGAAGATGCCTTCGTCGGCCTTGGAATCGAATTTCCCTAAGTTTTCCTTTCCATTGTTCAATACAAAACATTTGCAACCAAAGACATGTAAGTGAGAAACATTTGGCTTTCGCCCTTTTAAAAGTTCATACGGTGTTTTATTTAGAATGGGGCGTATAAGCACCCTATTCAAAACATAACAAGCCGTACTAATGGCGTCGGCCCAAAAATATTTCGGTAAGCCACTTTCGTTGATCATTGTTCTTCCCAATTCTTCCAAAATTCGATTTTTACGCTCCACAACCCCATTTTGTTGAGGGGTACGTGGAGCGGAGAAGTTATGATCAATACCATGGTTACCGCAATATTCTTCAAATAAGTGATTTTCAAACTCACCTCCATGATCACTTCTAATTGCAACAATGTTTGTATTTAGTTTATTTTGGGAAAGCTTGGCAAATCGTTCAAAGGCGGCGAATGTGTCACTCTTACTTACTAAGAAAATAGTCCAACAAAATCGAGAAAAGTCGTCCACTATTACGAAACCGTAATAGTTTCCTCCTAGACTTTTAATCCTAGATGGCCCAAATAAATCCATATGGAGAAGCTCGAGAGGTCTCGTTGTTGAAACGATATTTTTGGATTTAAATGAGATCCTCGTTTGCTTCCCCTTTTGACAAGCATCACAAAGGTGATCCTTGGTGAACTTAATTTTGGGGAGACCTAGGACTAGATCTTTTGAGACTACTTTGTTGAGTAAGTCAAAGTTAACATGTGCTAAACGCCTATGCCATAACCATGAGTCTTCACTCATTGTTACGAGGCATTTGTCACTTGTTAACGATACTTCATTTAAGTCAAGCATATAGACATTGTTCACACGAAGACCATTAAACATACTCTTCTTATCATCATTATGTACAATTTTGCAACAATCTTTTGAAAACGATACATTGTATCCTTTGTCACATAATTGACTGATGCTAAGTAGATTGTGTTTAAGACCTTCGACAAGCAACACATCAGAGATAGTAGTAGACGAGGGATTACCTACACTACCTTTACCAAGTATTGCTCCACGGTTGTTATCACCATAAGTTACATATCCCTTCTTCTTAGCCACAAAGTCAATGAAGAGAGATATGTCACCAGACATGTGCCTTGAGCATCCACTATCGAGAAACCATCGTCTCTCGGTAGTCTCGAGGCATTGTACCTGTGACAAGATAATTAACAAGAGAAGGTACCCAATGGCTTATTGGGTCCTGAGTGGTGAGGAACAAAATGGTTGCATTTAGGCATCCATTGATAAATGCCTTTAGGAACCAAAAATCTCCTAAATCTACATTTAGCAATGGAATGGCCTTTCTTGCAACAATAAAGACAAGAGAACTTTTCATTTTGATCACTTTTGCTATCTTCATCCTTTATAACATATTTGTATTTTTGATATGGATTAACCATACTCTTTCGAAAATTAGATTTATCAATAGCAAATGTAATCTTGGGCTCAAGAGCCTTGTCAAGTTTGGCTTTTAGGTTCCTTACTTCACCTTGCCAAATGTAACAAGTATCACACCCAAAGTTCATCATTCTACTTTTAAGGTCCTCATAACTTGTTTTTGTGCTTTCCACTATAGAAGCCTTAAGTGCCTCAAGTTTCCTTTCGGATTCTTGAATTTTTTGTTCTAAATGAGAAAAGATTTTCTTATTTGAGGCAAGCCTTTTAAAGGCCTCTTTTGCTTCACAGTGTAAAGTTTCAAAAACAGTTTGCAATTCATGATGAGACATACTAGAGGAATTTTCATATTTAGCATGTCGTACCTGTTTCTTCTTGTTCTTTTGATGAGCAGAGAGACATAGATTTGCATTTTCATCTTCATCACTAGAGCTTTCATCATCGGAGGAGTCGCTATCGCTTTCCCAAGCAATGTATGCCCTCCTTGGCTTTGATGGTTTCTTATGTGATTTGTATGAATCTTTTTCTTTTGTCTTTTTGTTCATCGGACAGTCCGGTTTGTAGTGACCCGGCTTTCCGCACTTGTAGCACGACCCTCTAGTTGTTTTTCCTTTGGAGTCATCATTTTTGGAGAACCTAGATTGCTTCCGGAAGTTTACTAAGTTCTTCTCGGAATGTTGGATGCCGTTCTTTCTCACGTAACGGTTGTAGCGTTTGACGAACAGCCCCATATCTTCACTCTTGTCTTCTTCTTCTTCGTCACTCGATGAATAATCACTTTGCTCTTTTGCTTGAGACTTTGAGGAGGAAGTCTTTAGAGCTATTGATTTCTTTTCACTCACCTTTGCTTTGTCTTTCTTATCTTTCTTTTCATGTTGTTCCAAGCTTAAGAGGACTTGTTCGTGCTCTTGTAGTTTACCGAACAATGTTGTCAAGTCCAATATGGTAAGATCATTTGCCTCTTTGATGGCGGTCACTTTCGACTGCCATTCCCTGTTAAGACATCTTAAGATCTTATTAGTAGCAACATCATTGGAAATAGGTTTACCTAGTGAATGTAATCGATTGATTAGATGAGTGAATCTCTTTTGCATATCGGCAATGGTTTCCCCTTGCTCCATGAAAAAGAGATCAAACTCTTGTGTTAGTGTATTGATTCTATCCAATTTAACATCGTTCGTCCCCTCATGGGCAATTTGAAGTGAATCCCACATGGCCTTAGCAGTAGGACAATGGGATACACGATAGTATTCGTCTACCCCTAATGAGGAGATTAAGATGTTTTTGGCTTTCCAATCATAGTTGTATTTCTTTTCATCATCATCGGTCCATTGTGCTTCAGGCTTAGGCACTATTTCATTATTCTCATTGGTCATGGTTATTTCAATTGGACCATTGAGAATAACATTCCATATTTTTCTATCTATGGAATTTATGTGCACCCGCATACAGTCTTTCCAATAACTATAATTTTCACCATTGAAAACGGGAGCTCTATTGTAAGCCCCTTTAGGTTCGTTAGCCATTTTCTATCAACGTTGTATTTTGAAGCACGGAGTGAACCGGAGCTCCTGATACCACTTGTTAGACTATGGCACGGATCTAGAAGGGGGGGGGGGGTTGAATAGATCCCAATTAAAAACTCGAGTCGGCGCTACCAATTTAGAAGAAAAGTTGGTTTTAAAAATGTTTTAGGTGCGGAAGCGGCCGAGGAAAATTTAGTCTAAAACGAACCGTTATTGGAAAACCGGATATGCGTTAAGCTAATGGATAATAGATGAATTGGAATACAAGTCACTACAATTATTGCACAATCAATGAAATAATTCACTTACTAGCAAACCTAGTTCCAATGAATCAAAATACCAAATTTAAACTGATACAAACTTAAGACAACTTTGGCTTAAGCAAATTTACAAACACTTGGTGTGCATAAACACCCCAAGTGATACTTGAGTTGAGTAAGTAAATCAATTTGTCCTAGTACAATGTATTATTGTACTTAGTATTCAAACAACAGTTTTAATCACTTACTCAACTTATATCAACGTTTGGTAAGAATTGCTTAAACTAAAATCACTTAAATTTTAAGCTGAAAAACAGATTATGCAGAAAATTAAAGAAGACGCAGATTTGATGAGGCAGTTCCCCCGCCGTCCTCGCTTCGGGGTACGTCTGCCCTCAATTCTAAAAATAGAATTGAGATGATTAATTAGATATCACCTGTGAGATTTAATCGTTTTTACAAGGATTTCAAAGTATGTAAACAACAGAACTTCCAATGTGTTGAATGATACTTCTTATCCTTGCTCCTTGATTCAAGATGAATCAAGACCTTTGATCGTTGATGCTGGACCTCCGTTTCCTGCCACTCGTTGAGAAACCTTCCGTTCTTCAACCCCTTGGCCCGGCTGATCACGAACACGAACGAATCAAACCCGAATCCTTCACTACACAAACACCGAATCCGCTACTAGACTGATGAATACTTTCTCTTATCAGTCACCTTCGCTCAGCTGAATGTTAATGAAGCAATTCGTCCAAAAACCCCCAAACACAAACCGGTATTGGAGGACAAAACCCTAATGGTTTTATTCAAGAAAGAACCTGCCAAGACTTCAACTCGAACCCGATTCTCCAATCGTAGCTACGAACCTTATCACCTTCAATCTATCACGAATCACATCAAACGTTATTGTGTGCAGTTGATGTATTGTGAATTGTTGAGGATGAAGATGATGAATCTTTGACACCTTTTTCACTCTTTCTTGTTTCCTTGAACACTTGCATACAAATTGACAAATGTTGGTTAATAGAAGTGTTTTGACTTCTATATATAGTAACAGACAAAATCAAACAAACATAACAGTATTTCAAACATTTGAAATAACTCAGAAAACTGAGTTGGCGCGCGAACGGTCGACCATAGGTCGGCGTGCGCTGACCCGTGGGGCATGCGCCGACCCTTATGGTCGACTCAAACATTTCATGCGCTGACCCGTGGATAGCATCACTATGCCATGCGCTGACGTGTGGTCGACTCAAGGGTTTATGCGCCGACCCGTGAGCTATGCGCCGACCCTATGGTCGACGCAAGCAGTTTTGCGCTGACCATCCTCCAGTTTGGTTTGAGCTTTGCGCTGACCCGTGAGCTTTGAGCTGACCCCTATGGTCGACTCAAAGCTTTCAAATCTGCAAAAAATTGTGATTTGTGATTTTCATGCATTTAGTCATGATCACACTTTGTCTACATGTTTTTAATGATTATAGTAGATTTAGAGGAACGTAGAAAAGGATATGGTGGGTAATGTGTTGCATTTGTTTGTAGACGTGCATGATGGTCTTTTGTCATCATCGAAACTTGATATCGTATGTTGTATGACACTTTGTCTTTACATGGGCCATGATGCTCTTGATATCTGGGAACGTGTTATTGAAAGGAAGAAAATTTCGTGTTAGTTAAATTGTGACTGTTGATTAGGGATCCTGTGTCTTGCTTGGGATGCATCGCTGGAAGACTATGATCCCTTTAATGTTTCAAAATTAAAGTAAGAGACATTTTCAAAAAAGATTTTTGTTATGCCCAATATTTCAATGCATTATTCAAAAATAATTGATATTTTGTAATATAGCAGAAAAAGTTGAAAAATAAGGAATAAGGCTTGGAATGAATTGGGCCAATGGAGCGGGATGGACAAGTGTTCTAGAGTGAATGAAATGCTTTAGATGAGACCCTAGATGATTGTAGTGTTTAGGATATTGTGAAAGGTGCCTAAACCAGGGGATTAACAAGGAAACATAGGGTATAAGTTTTCATAGACAAGGCAACATGGAAATAAACTTCCTATACCAAAGGATTAACAAGGCAGTATGGATAAAATTTACCTAAATCAAGGGATTAACAAGGTAAACATGAAAGAAGTTGCCCATTTCAAGGGATTAACAAGGTAAACAGGAAAGAAGTTGCGTATACCATGGGATTAACAAGGCAACATGGGAACGAACTTCCTATACCAAGAAATTAACAAGGCATAATGGATGAGTTGTTGGGGGTGTATAAGGTTTCTCACACTTGTAGGGATGCCTACGAATGAAATGCTGATGGAAGATGCCTACGAATGAAATGCTAATGAGGGTGTATAAGGTTTCTCACACTTGTATAAGGTTTCAATGCATGTATACGGGCCAATTGGTATTGAACCTTTAGGATAAGCAGGGTTGAGCCACTGGAGTTTGGGATTTTTGAAGCAAGGTTGGGCTTTGGATTGTAGTTGTTGGGTGCCAAGCAAGGTTGAGCTTTTGTTTTAGTAAATGCCAATTTAGATTGGGATTTTTGTAGATGTTAGATTCATGCTATGAGAATATGCTAGATGGATGAGATGATATGCATGGTTTGACGCTAGAGCGTAGTGACATGATTAATGTATGACAATGACTTAGTTATTTCCATAAGTTCCCATATGGTGAGTTGAGGACTATTAGGGCTTAGATAACCTGGATATTTGTCAAAAGGTGGTAGGGTATTATGTCAACATGACTTCCCGATACTTGTTTCAAACTTGATGATTGTTGATGTACGACAAAGCTTGTATGTGTATCTTGAAAGTATTGAGAGGGCTTGCCCCTGCAATATCCTACAGTTTACCTAGTCTATTGGGTCTTTAAAGAGATTTGCCTCAATATAAGCTTTGAAGTAGCTTGGCCATACCATGCACTTTAGGTGATCTACCCTTGTATTAGCCTAGGGGGGATCCATCCTCAACTAATCGACTCTTGGAATGCTCTGCCCCTGATGAACTGCTTTCGAAGCGGTTTCTTTTGATGAGGCCTTGCAACGGTCTGCCCCAGATTGATTGAGCCTTTAAGGGTATTTCCCTTGTTTGTAGGTCTTCTAAAGGATTTACCTGAAAAGAAACTCGGATCCCACCATGCTTTGATATGACCTTGATATGAACTACCCTAGTATATGAATCTTTGACAAGTATGCCCCTGATTAGATGAATTTTTGAGTGATTGGCCTCAATATTCCCTTGAGTTGGTATGCCCTAGTATGAGAGTCTTGAAAAGTATGCCTCTGATCATTAGGGACATGGAAGTAATTTGTCATAGGTGGGTCAAATCTTGAAATGTTTTTCCCCTAATCGGTAAGATCTTCATATGATCTTCCCACGATTGTAAGGATTTTCCCCCTAATTGGAAGGATCCTTAGGTGACTTGCCCCTAGTCAGAAATGTCTGAAAGTGGTGTACCCTTGATCAAACCATTATTGATATTTCCTTGGTTCTAAGTATTCATTTGTGAGAAATATGTTCTTTTTGAAAAGTAAGTCTAACACAATGCATATGCAAGTTTTTGAAATCAAGAATTAGTTATGGAAAACGAATATGGTGTATATAGATGATATATGGCCATGAGGTTGACACAAATAAATATGTGAAAATGTGGTTAGGGATGATTTAACAAACATTCAGAGTCAGTTTAATGCAAATTTTGCTGAGTATGCTTTCATAGTGAACCTAACTTCAATTAGGACTTTTAAAGGTTATAACGTGGCCTGGTTCGTAGTTTATGAAACAGAAGGATTATAAGGCTCAAATTTTGATTAATACCCACCCCTTCTTCTTGATGATCTTCATTCCTAAATCCAATTAATTCAACGAATGCATTTAGTTTGCAAGAAAAGTTTGATAGATAATGATGGAGATAAATGTAATGATTCAAGCACTAATGAGATTCTTGAGGTGGTCGTCACCTACTTTCACTTACAAGCTTGTTTCCGTTTTTTCCTTTTTTTGTTGCTTTTTAATCCCTATTTTTTCATGTACCAATTCTTTTGAATTTATGGTCCATCAGGATGCCCTAACTTTTGCTTAAGTAAATCCTTTTTAGTTTTTGACTTGGCGATCTCTTTTTGAAATATGATGCTCTAATTTTGCCTAAGTCAAATTTTTAGGTTTTCTTTTTGACTTAGTAGGATTTTTTTTGAAACAACTCTTGTGATATTCGATTTTTATTTCAAAAGTTATGACTGCCATGTTAAATATCGCGAGCTTTGTATTTTCCCAACTTCCTCGATATTGGATGATGTGTGCGAGGAAGAAGATACGATTGAACCTATTATCCTTGTGATTATATTGAATAATTCTCTTGAAATCAGAATGCATCATTGAGTTAATTGAAAAACTACAATGCCCCTGGTTAATATTAAGGGTTTTTTATGAATATAAAAAGAAACACCTACTTCTGACTCGAGGGGTTGACTACGAATTATCTCCTTATTTCTCCAGTATTTGGGGAGTGAAATAATGCCTTACATCGTCATCCAGGTCTTACTATTAAAAGCATACGTCATCAAATTCATTTATTTTGTTTACATCATTCTCATCCTAAGTTTGTTAATAGGTGAAAAATGAAACAAAAAGGCGTTGATTTTTTTAATGATTTTTTTATGGCATAAGAATGAGTGAAAACGAATGGATTGATTCTAAAATATGCATGCTTGTTTTATTAAAATTATTTCTCAAATAGTATAACTTTTAAATACAAACAACACTTAGCAAAAAAGAAATTACTATTGGAAATGATAAAGTCTATTAATCCTAGGGGTCAGCTCCCTTGTTAATCCACTGACTTTAGGAGACGCTTCTTGATGTTCTTGAATTTTGTCAAAGTAAAGTGGTGGACATTCACCAAGGGGACCCCTTCTTCAAAATTCAACTGCTTAATGTCGACTAGGTCTTGGATTTTGTGTTCACACCGGGCATTATCATCATAACTGAGGGGATATGGTTGAGGATGAGGATCAAGTGATTGTAGCTTCAGTAGAGCACTTCTGAGTAAGTTATGAGACAATGGTATATGATCGAGTTTCCTTCCAAGTTTCCTTTGTTCTAATTGATGAGGCTCATGAGGCTACTACTGAAGTAGATACTGTTGCTGACTTTGTTGCAAAGACATTATCCAGGGTTGTATTTGAGGCTCTAGATATATTGTGGTTGACATGGAAAAGGGTTACCTTCTCTCTTCAATGGTACTTGCCCCTTTTGAGTCCCTCCATAGTTTCTTGGGACATGTGGCAAGTTTGTTTGTGAGTATCAGGAAGTCTGCTAGCTAGATAGTTAGAGGAAGGTCGAAAGTGGAAAGGGTACGTAAATGTATATGTATGTATGTAAATGCATGGGTATACAAAAATATTTGTCCTTCGTTTTTTAGGTATGGTAAAAGTTTTTTCATGGAGATGCAATGCATGGTTAGGATAAAGATATACCTAAGGAAACTGATCAGTGCATTTTGATGCATATTCTTCTATATTTATACTTATGCATTTCCATGTTTTAGTTTGATTATTTTTCCCTTTTAACGTGTTTTTATAATTTATCTTATTTTTACACTTATTTGTTTTTCGCAGTTTATTTTCAGCATTTGCAGTCTGCACGAATAAATTCATAACTGGAGTTAGGAGTATCAGATAGAGGCGTGTGAGTATGCATTGGAAAGATAATAGAAGGAGCTACGACTTTCACGAAGAAGTCAGAAGCTGATTCGGCCTGTAACAGGGCCAGAAAATTTGTTGAAGTTGCAGCATTAGTTTTATTTAAGTTTTGGGTCATTAGTTTTAGGCTTGGGTTATGTTTTCGATCCAGTTGGGTTGTAAACCAAATTCCTTGTTTTCCATATACCTAGCAGCCACATAACATTAGGATCCGGACTATTCACGAAAGACTTGGAAGCTTTGGCAAGAATTCTCATGAAGAACGAATCGATCCAAACAATTTGTTGTATTCGGGTTCCGATACCTTGAGATTTTATTAATTCTTATTCAGGTTTTTTATTCCTTTCAATATTAATATATGTATGTTGTTTGCTTAATTCAATTTACATATGCTATATTGATTTAATCCGATTGATTGTGTGATCCTAACTATAGTCACGATTTCGTTTGCTTAATTCGTTATCGAGTCCGTTTAATTCATGTTTGCTTAATTCATGAAACTTAATCCCGTTTGCTTAATTCGGATAATAGGAACATACAACTTATACTATCAATTGCGTTTGTCAGTTGATATTATAATCGAATAGGAATAGTTAATCTACAGTTGGAATTACGATAGTCGATGATAGGCAAAGACCGAATCAGTAAATTGTTGCTACAGCTTATTTCAATAATCACTTATTTTAATCTATTTTTTTAATTGAATCCTAAACCAACCAAAATCCCATTAATCGTTACTATCATTGGTTAAGTCATTCAAGAATCCTTATGAGAACGATAATCCGAGTCAATTTGTCGCTAACTACGTTTTGTCAAAAATACTCGTTTTTGATCCGCGCGCGACATCAGATTAAATTGGCGCCGTTGTCGGGGATTCTTGTCGAATTAGCCAATAGTTTAGTTTTAAGTATTGTGTGTTTTGTTGTTCTGCAATTTTCTGTTATTTTTCCGAATTTTTCTACAGTTTAGTGTTCGGAGTTGCGTCTAGAGTCAGAAAAAACCGATTTTTGGAAAATTTGTGTTTGATTGTATAAGTTTTTTGCCTACTGAAAGCAGAAAAATTGTGCGATCAATACTCCCTTACAGGTGAGGAAATTAATCAAAGAGGTACATTTATGTACATATATATATATGGTAAGCAAATTAAAATTAGGCTAGGATTTTAGACCTAAAACTGAATGATTTTTATTTACAATGATGTGTAAAAAATAAATTTAGTGATTTAATATTTTTTGTATTTTTAATAATCTCCTAAAATAAAATAAATGCTCTAAATAATGTTTATGTATTTTTTATAGGTCAAATAAAATAAATTAATAAAATAAATTACATTATATTAATCAATTAGAATTAATTAAATCAGGGGTACTGATAGTAAAATTTATTTTTAAAATAGAAAATAACTAAATACATACATGTAACATTTTTTAATTAAAATAAAAAACAAACTATATTAAAATAAATGAGGAATAAATTGACAAAATAAAATAGTAGGTAGAAAAATCAATCCTCCAACTTGCATCAACAATGACAACATAAAAATTCAACAAAAAATGCAAGTCCTAGGCTAAACATACATCACAAAAGTTTATATTTTTTGCGATTTAAAGAGGGTAAAAAGGAACACCAACCTGGAGTGTCGTGACCGCTTAAGTTGTCTTCCTCCTTTCTTTCTTTCTTCTTTTTTTTGCTCTCTGATTCTTCGTCCTATAATCCTTTCTTCCTTTTATGCGAGGTACCTTGGTGATGAATGCTGAGTAGCAAAGTAAAGCTTCAAAGGTGGAGGCTAGGGTTTGAGTGCTGATCTTCTTCGATGGGAAGAAAATCAACTTACGATTTTTGTAAGTCATTTCTTTGTGATTTGTTGGTAGAGTGAGTGAGTGTTTGTACGTGACTGAAATGTTCATTGTTGATATCCAAAATGTCACTTATTTAAATGAAAAACTAGGCTAATTAAAAAAGGAAAAATATTAATTTTGATTTAAACAATTAATTAAAATAATCAAAAAGTTCAAAAAAATATATTCGATTTGATTTGAGTTTTAATTATTTTAATTAATTGAATTGGATGTGTCCTAAAATTTTATATTTGTCTTTAAAGATATGCGAAAAATGCTAAAAATACAATCAATTAAATTAATGATTTTTTTATTGAAATACATAAAAGTATTTTTTTTTAAATTACCTAAAAAGAAAATCGAAAATTAAGAATAAAATTATATATATATATATATATATATATATATATATATATATATATATATATATATATATATATATATATATATATATATATATATATATATATATATATATATATATATATATATATATATATATATATATATATATATATTCTTAATTTAATTACTCATGTTGATTCTTTCTAAAAAATGAAAATATTATCGTAAAAAATGAAATAATCTAAAAAAAGAACAAAATCTCTAAATACTTTTTATATTAAATATTAAATTATTATCCTAAAATGAATTGGTAAATGACATTGAATTATTATCCTAGAATAAAATGTAAAAAAAATATTTCCATATCTTTTTATTTTATAATATTTTAATTATTTTTTAATAAAAAGTGAAAAAAGAGAAAAATAATTATTATTTTTAAAATGCCTAATTAAAACGAAAGTTAATAGAAAAATACAATTATTTTGATTTTGCAAATAAAAATAGAAGTCAAAGTAGAAACAAATAAAAGAGAAAAAATATATTTAAAAAATGGAAAATGTGTGACTTGAACTTAGAACCTCTCCTTTATACTCTTTAGAGAAACTCTTCTACCAAATGGAATATTATGTTCACTCAAAATAAAATAGAACACAAAGAGTAAATATGCAAGTGAAAACTTGATTTCCATTTTGACCCTTTTACAAATGATACCGTGTTTTTTTGTTTTCTCTTTTTTCTTTATAAATGCATAAAAATATTATTTATATAAAAATTTAAAATAATTTTAAAAATGCAATTTATTTATTATTTCTCTTTGTAAAACCCATAAAGGTATAAATGAAAATGTGCTAAAATGGAAGTTGACACTAGAAAACATGATCTCTTACCCCAAGATCGTATGATCGTGCTCATTACACATGCTCTCTTATCCAACCTGTCATTTCATTTGTAAAACCCCAAGACCGTATGATCGTGCTCCTTACACATGCTCTCTTATCCAATATGTCATTTCATTTATTCAAACTGAAGTGGCACTAGAAAATATATGAAAGATGAACAAAATTTAGGATACGATAAAAGGTTACAATCATTGAAGAAGTAAATGACCATAATACCTTGGAAGTAAATGATCAAAATGTCCCTTCAAAGTCATGAGATAAATCTTGATGAAGATGAACCTCAAAATAAGCCAAAGTCTATTTCTATAAATCATAAAAGCAAGAAGAACCAAACTTTGCAAGCTGAAGAATTAAAAGGCAAAGATCCTACATAAGTAGCAGAAGATGATGAGTTTTCCCTCAACTCCAAACAAGTTCAGTATCTATAAGTTATAAGGAAAAATAAATTTCTCCATAGGGAGTTCAATTACTTAAAGGATCCAAGAGACGAGAAAGAATCTGATAAGAATGTCCCATGATATGAATGCAAAGAAGTGTGACATTTCATTAATGAATTCCCCAAGCTGGAGAAAATCAAAGTAGATTAGATTCAGAGGAAAGAAGAAAGGGCTCATGTGTAAATGAGATCAATCTAATGATTCCTCTAATGAAAAATAAGATTAACACACAAATGTCTCCTTAATTTTCTCATTCTCCTCTAATATTAAACTGAACTTAAAAGAAAAATAAAAGAGTAGAAAATGAGTCTAAGTGTTTGGTAACAATTTTTTTATATCTTCCTATTTTCTTCTAAAATATAAATGGATTTCTCTTTACTAAAATAACATAAGTTATTATATGTCCCTATTAGGCATGACAGCGGGGCGGGGCGGGGACGATTTTTACATCCCCCAAACCCAAACCTAAACCCGAATCCCAAAATAATCTTCGTTCCCCGTCCAAATCCCCATCGGGGATGAAGGATTAAAACCCAAACTCATCTAAAACGGGTTCAGGTATCTCCGCCCCGCCACTAACTATTTAATATAATTAATTGTTTTTAATAAAAATATTTATTTTTCCAAAGTCAAATTACATTACAAATAATAAAATAAAAAAATCTCAAAAAGTTTCATGCATACATTTCAAATATTTTAAATCATATATGCAAATCAAAATATCAAAATATTAATCATATATTTAATATTCTAAATTATTAAAATTAAAATAATAAAATACATAATAAAGTAAACGGGGCGGGTTCGGGGATGAGTTCAGGGTGGGTACTAGTATCCCCATTATCCGACTCATCCCCATATTCTATAATCGGGGAAAACTCAAACCCAAACTCAAACCCAGTCAAAACGGGTTTTCCCCATCAAATTCGGGGCGGGGTCGGGTGGATACCTGCGGATATGGATTATGTTGCCATGTCTAGTCCCTATTCACCAATGAAAAGATAAGTCTTCTCCTCCAAAAGAACTTACCTTGGGCAGCAAGAAAGATCTAGAGAGAACTAGATCTTCACTTTAATGACACATGTAATAAAAAATAAAATATTTTTTTATTTTGACAAAAGGTATATTGTTATTAAATTTGGATTGGCTTATTTTTATAAGAAAATGGAAAATAATATGCCATGAAAGTTATTGAGCACATCTTGACTCATTTGATTTTATGTTTGATTTTAGAGGTTATTACACGATTTGGTTTAAGTTTGTTCAGTCCAAGATTCTGTTGAAGTTGCTTTGAATGAAATATCTGATTAGAAAATTGTGTAAGAAACTTATTGAGCAAGATTTCATGAACATGTTCTGTGAAGTCCTGGTGCACATGCTACACAGAGTGGGTTCTGATTTGTTTTTGATTTTATTCATGATTTTTTTAGTTTTAATTCTTCCAAAAAGTCTATTGAAGTTGCAAATTATTTTAATTCAGACCAGTTTGTAAAAGATTTGATTATATCATATATTTAATGAGAAGATATTTGGAGTTAAATTTATTATTTAAATTTTCATTTATGAATTGAATTGGCATTTATTACAAGATTTGAATTTGCATTTATGGTTTAAACAAGATATTTGGATTTATATTTATTATTTGAATTTGTATTTATTACCAGATTTGATTTTGTATTTAATGAGAAGATCTCTATTAAAGAAAATTTATATTGTGTTTATGTTTTGGAAATATATTCTATTATAAATCATTTACTTAAGGGTTTGTAATTCTTAATTATATCAAGTAAATATATTATTTATTTTATTTTTATGAAGATTCACGGAAAGCGAGATGTCAAGCACAATGTCCCAAACATCTTGTCTGAGACTGTTTGCTTGGAGTACAAGATAAATAGAAGTATATATCTTCCTTTTAATATTTGTTTCCTTTTCCGTTCTATCAGAGATATAATTGTGTTAGCATGTCGTTAGGTTTGGGATTTTTTTTAGCAAGAATGCATTTTTATGTTCTAATTTGTTTGAGATTTGTATCAATCAAGGATCTCAATCTTAATAATAAAGTTTTGATTGATTATGTGTATTTTTGAAAGATATGATCATAATCAATTGTTGTAAGATTGAAATTGTTATAATCAAGAGATTCATATTTATTAAAGATGACCAATCAAGATTAGAAATCAAGATTTATGAAGATTGATCTCATGCTCTTTTGATAGGCCACCCGGATTCAAGATCTAAGCCCTGATGGACTTTCTTTCTATATCTTGACGTCTATTTAAGGAGGAAGTCTCTTTTGTGAAGACTTAGAACTTGAGTGAAAAAATCTAATATACAGGAGAGTTTTAGTTAAGTCCTTTTTGTTTTGTATTATGAAACTTTATTCGATAGTGTCTTTCATATATAGAGGAATATAATTTGTTTTGAGTTGTAATTGATTTCATCATTCATTCTTATAATTTTGTAATTGTCCAAATACTTGAGAGAGTGTTTGAGTGAAAGTGAAAGGTGTCTCAGATTTAGGGGGAGCCCTGATCGAATCGTCATAGGTAGTATTAGGAAAGTGACACTAGACAGAGTGAGTTCAGATAAGACCAATTATACTTTTGACTATCAGCAGTGGATTTATTTCTATAGGGAGTCTTGAATATAAATTCATGGGTAATATTAGGAAAAAATTCTTTGAACAACTAAGTTCAATTTATACTTCTGACTATTATGAGTGAATTTTCCTTCATTGGGTTAACGCCATCTAGACGTTGGTGATTTTACACTGAATTGGGTTACCAGTTCATGTGTTATTTTTATTTTTATTTTTATTTGTCTCATACGTATTTAACTTGTCATACACATTGTCCTAAACATTGGGCATGCCATCTTTCCATTAGATAAACATAATTTCATATATTAACAACCCCATCATCCATGGAAGGCCACAATTATGTCGTGGATATACAAGTGTCAGTTTCTGCTTGCTATTACCCCTACCACCTTCACACATCTCAAGAATATAAGCGTTTGTTCATTTTTAAGGATGACAAACCAATTTGAGTAATTTATTTGTCCTATTTCTAGGCTATCATTTCATGTATTTAATGTTTTCACTATTTATCATGCATAAAAATATTTATAAAATCACATCACACAACCTCTCTACCATCTTCACTTTAAAATCTTTAAACCTCTTCATCTTATTCATTCCACTCTCATACCCTTATACCCATTTTACTATGGTAAAACTTCTCTTCATATGGTATCTCAACATATATCATCAAAAATTTCCAAAAAATTAACATCTATATGCAGAGCGAAAGATTTACTAATTTTTATTTTTCTTGTGGTTGACTTTGCAAGCTTAGACATCAAAGGGTTTGACATGTGTCATACAAAAAAATTGCCCTACCTCCTCATTTAATTCACCTAGCTCATGGTTTTGTTCATTTTCATACATTTTTCTATTTGATCATGCATTTAGGTCATTCATCTGCATTTGAATATTGTAACAAATTTTTGTCAAAGGTTCAACAATATTCGATTCAACTGGATAAAATGGGCTGCTTCAATGTGTGGGTTATGCCTTATGGTCAGATGGTTCTTGGGTTAAGATTATTGTACATTATGTGGATTAGTCCTTCGTTTGGTGATCAGATAAGTTCCCCATGGTTTTACTTATGGAACAAATTATCACAGAGTGTCTCAAATTCCATCAAAGCATCATATAAGAAAAGGAAAACAATTGGAATTGGAAAAGAGAATTATCAAATTCAATTATGCAAGATTATAAGTCATTTGGGTTACAAAGTGAAAGTTGACTTTTTAATAAAACAATCAGTCTTAGGATGTTGACCGATTTGTAGACTATTCCTACTAGCCATCATTCAAGAGTTGTTTCCCTAGAATACATATTTGGATATTTACTTGAAAAGGTGAGAAACATTGAAGAATACAATAAAGAAAACTTCATTTATAAGATATTTTCTTTATACATGAGTACAAGCAATACAAAATTCAAGATTACAAAATACTACAATAAATTTTTGAAGAAAACACTCATAAGGAAAAAAGTTGACTTTTTGGTCAACATGTCAACCATGGAAGGTTGACCGTGTTAACTAACCCTAGACCTAATCCTTGGACCTATATCTCTTCAAACTCCAAAGCAATTCCTCTTTGTCTTCACCATGCTCCAAGTTTCTTCAAGTGCAAACCATAATAATGTCCATTTTAAGGGCCTTTGCTCAATCCTCAAATGCTTCCAAACAACTTGCATCAACCATTTCCAACATGAACTTGTAGAAAAACAAATTCAAATGAGTCAAACCAGACACCTTATCGTATAACTATAAAAACCCTGCAGTTAACATGCTAACTGTCATACATCAACACACCAAAAAACTAAATCCAATGTAATTTCCATTCTATGTAAGATGACTCAGGCCTATAATTCAAGAAACGTTAACTTAACAAAGTTGACAGTGAGTCATAACTTAGAACACATAAGACTTGCAAAGCAAATTACCAAAGTTCAACATGATAGTATTGAGCATTATATTGTACAAGGCAATGAGATTCAAGGTGTGCCTCCACTAAAGATAGAGGCAAAGCCCTCTTCACCCATTTGCTCATGCTCTTAGTAGGAAAATGATTGTTGGTGAAATTGATGGTGTCACCACAAATGGAAGCAATCCAACAACTTTCAATGGACATGTTAACCATAAGGATGAATCAAAAGTCGTTGCTTTAAATCAAAATGCTGGGAAAAAGTCTAAGCACCCAAATAGTACCTTGATCAAACACAATAATGTTGTTGGGAACTCATTTCTCAGTTCCTGCCATGGAGTTTCTCTAACTATTCCATCATCAAATCAACAAGGGCGACTTGATGGAATTTCTTCCTGTTATACCCCAAAATTTACCCTACTCTTCACAATGCTCATCTAGGTCCATAACCCTAATTCATATGCATATCTTCATATTTAATCATTTCACTTACATTAGTGTGGTTCATGACAAGAGTACAAACATCTTGGATTCAAGGTATAATTTTATGTACCTAGTAAAAGCTAAGGTTTCCTAGCAAGTTGAGGTTGCTCAACCAATCCAAACCCTAGTGTGTTTGCATCTTTGATTCTTTGTGGGTGCACATTGTTTTGAGGATCCACTTATATCTTTTTGGAAAACCAAAACCCTAATTATGGATATCATTCATTGTGTATGCATCTAACCCTAATTTCATCTGATTCACTCTCATCTATTGTGCATCTTCCAATTTCTTGATCAAGATACATTCAAGGCCACATGTTCTTGGTTTATCATTAGGTTTCATTGATTGGTTTAATTTCATTTCAAGTTTTGACATTTTCATCTATTGCTTGATGGTATCCTTTGGTCCAAGCCCATTCTCATGGCATCACAACTTCCATTTGTTCCTTTCATGGTCACTTTATCTGGTCATTTCTAGTTCATGGGTTGCCCATGTCTAGTTGTTCATGTTTCCATTGATTCTTCATACAAGTCTCATTGTCCATTGGTCCAAGATAAGGTCCTTGATTCATTGGTCATTTGTGTCATATGGGATTGTTCATTCAGTCCACTTCCATTTTCCTTCACCTCATTTGCAATGCCATGATGGATTATACATCATTCTTTGATTCGTTCAAGTTTTTTCATTCACATTCCCATCATCATCCATTCAAGTTGTTAGGGTTTTAGGTTTGATTGCATCATTGGATTTCCATTAGTCCATTTTTCATTCATTTCAAATACCATTCGTTTCAACTAATCAATTCCATTCAGTTCCATTTAAAACCAAGTATCAACTACATTTATACATATATTTTTCCATATACATTGCATTGAAAAAGTTATAAAGGAAATTCCATTTTTTGCATGAGTTGACTTTTGGTCAACTGTTGACTTTTTGGTCAACCAGTTGACCAAAGTGAACTCATCATGTCAGAATCCCTAAGTTATATTCCCATTATTCTTTCTTCAAGATCCAATCTTACATCCATCATCTCCTACAAAAAAGAAATCCAAAACATGCCATATCATTTCCAAGCATACATGTTCATGACCTAAACAAACATGTAGCAACAAAGCATACCATAACATACATAACCAAAGTGTAGCCATGACCTTTTACAAACATTGTCATTATATTAAAATGAATCCAACCTAAACCAAATGAGATAAGCATCATACCATTGACTATTCAAAATTAAAAGTCCAATAGCCAAAGAACAATGCAAGCTTGGCCATGAAAAATTAACAACAAATTGCAAAACACAAACCTAGCAAGCCCTGAGTACCAACCTGCATTAAGTCAGCAACATAATAACCTACAAAACAATGAAATCATTAAGAAAAACATGACCATCCTAGCAACAAACCTGCATTCAATCAAGCAACCTACAATGCATAGCTTATAAACCACAAGCATTCACCTATTGCAGCAAACCTCTCATAGCAGGCACATTGCCAACAAACTCTCTAGCAACATTCAAAACATACATCCTACATCAACTGTTGCACACATCAGTAGGCAACATATAAGCAATTGCATCAACAACATGGCATGGCTTACCATACATCAACCACATGACAATGATCATAGCTAATGCAACAATGACATCAGTGCATCAGGAAGATTCGAGAAAAACCAAATGGAACTGAACTCATCTTAACCTAAACAATTAACTAACCACATCATCACCTAATTTCATTTGGACCTAGCATTTCCAACCAATTAACTCGAGCCATGCTAACAAATCACAATTTTAGAAATTCTAACCAACCAACCTTTGCCTATAAATTCCATATTTCAGTTACAATTCAATTACACAACACTAATTGATTTTTACACACTCCAAAGCATAATAACCTATATAATCACTCACTCTCACTCAACGACCCCAATTCCCCGCCTCAGAATCTCATAATCTATCATCTTGAATATCTCATTCATCTTCAACCTCTCAAATCCATACAAACTCCTCTTCATCAAAAATCATTTCCTGAACATCCATCATCATCACCAATCACTCATTAGAACCTTACCTTAATCATCCATATCGAAGCTCAATCACGAGTTCAGAATCCTATCATTCCACTCTTCACTCACGGACCAGAAGAATTTCAAGAAGAAGAAGGATTCGAGGACAATAGAGCAGAGAGAGAGAGAGAGAGAGAGAGAGAGAGAGAGAGAGAGAGAGAGAGAGAGAGAGAGAGAGAGAGAGAGAGAGAGAGAGAGAGAGAGAGAGAGAGAGAGAGAGAGAGCTGAGAGAGAGAGAGAGAGAGGAGAGAGAGAGAGAGAGAGAGAGAGAGAGAGAGAGAGAGAGAGAGAGAGAGAGAGAGAGAGAGAGAGAGAGAGAGAGAGAGATGAGAGAGAGAGAGAGAGAGAGAGAGAGAGAGAGAGAGAAAGCTTACCTGAGTTGGCTCATAACATCTTCTCCGATAAGGTGCATTATTGAATCTCTCATTTTCTTTGATTATTTGTTACCAGCATGTAGGAAATGATGAGATAAATTAAAGCCCCAACCTCTTGGGCTTTGATTCCTCATAATGACCATTTAATTTTATGTAGACTAATTAGGGTTCTTTAGCCTTTGTCTTCGATTTGGATTTCTGATTTAGAATCTTGTAAAATTGAGTCCGGATCCTTGTTTAGCTTGATAGTACATGATATGTTTAATTTATATTTTGGATGACCACCACTACTAGAGGCAAGCTCCGACGCGGTGGTTAGTGGTAGAGCTTAAACTGATTGTTTAAAATCTTGAATGTTTACTGCATGCATTTTTTTATCATTTGAATTTCATTTTGAAATTTACTTGAATTTTCAATTTCCGAGTGTTGAGTTACATTTCCATTCACATGATGGGACACCATGGTATGGGCCTTGCATTTTCACTGAGCGTACACCCTATTCCCTTGCACCCCATGCCTTAACATCATAATTGGGAATGGGCCTCCCTGTTCGGCCCTGCGCCAGATTCATCTTTCTACATCTTATTTTCACTTTGAACCCCTTGTGTTTGACTTATTTTTTTTTCTTCTTTTTTTGACATTTCTTTTTTTCATTATTTTTCCATAGTATTTGCTACCATATTTTGACATATTTTTATGATAAAAAATTGATTAAAGTTGGCCATGTTTAGTGTTAATTTCATTAGGTTTGAATTGTTTTTAATCACTTTAATTGATGATTTTTGTGATCCCTTTTACATAGTCAATTTTAATTGTGATTTTGATTACCATGTTAATCACTATGTTAGTTACCATGATCAAATGTGTTTTACTAGGCTTTGTTGGGATTAAAAATGTGATGATCTTGATATTGATCCATGAGCCATGATAGTATGTATACCATGCATGATGATTTTCCATTAGGTTAAATTTACATTGAAAGTCCATTGGATTGTGATCTCTTAAATTGAAAGTTCCTTTTCAATTTGCCATGAGGTATGCCTTGCTTAGATATCATTTCACATCTTGTGCATATGGTCCACCTTCACTAATTGTCCATTTTGAATTCATTTCCTTTTGATTCAATAATGCCATTGAATGTGTTTAACTTGGATGCATGTTTTATTCTATTTGATCCATTTCAATTCAATTTGCCTTGTATGGTTACTTTGATCATTTAACTTGATCCGTAATGTATTTCCATTATCATTATTGGTTGCATTTTTCATTTTCCTTGTATTGTGTGTTTACACTTAAGGATGCCATGGCCACTCGATTGTTTTAGGAATTGTATTTGGCTTGTAACTTGTATGATTCCATTTCCCATCCCTTTTATTTTGTATAATCCCCCCAATGTGGGTAATATATCCCCACCCCCATAAACATGTAATAACTTAGGTTTAATTTCATTTAGTGTTTTCAACTTCATTCTAACTAAAAAGATAAAATTAAACGATAAAAGGATCTTTTTCAAAAGAAAAAAAGCACACTTGATCCAACGTCAAGTGTTTTCCAAGTCAAACTTACTTAAAAGTGTAATATCCCAAAATTTACCCTTCATTTTTCCTGGAAGCATACGCTTTACACCTCATGCATGCATTCATTTTTAGGTCATTTAACATTAGATACATTGCATTTCATCATGTCAATCAGAATTAGACCCAAGAAACTTTATTTAAAAAAAAAAACGAAAAATAAAATAAAATAAATAAATAAATAAATAAAAATAATAATAAATAAATAAATAAAATATAACAAAAATTTTGGACTTGGGTCTCTCTCATTTGAGCCCACAAAGCCATGAAATTCAGTCTATAAATACCAAGGCTTCACTTGAGAAAAAGGGAGGAGAAGCAAAATACTCTGGGGTTTCCTTGAAACAAAACCCTGGACAAAACCTGGAGAGAAACCTGACAGAGAACTCAAAGCAGCCTCCAAACCCTAAAGATTGTTTTGTAAACCTCACGGGTGCCACTCAATTTCAATCAAGCTCTCCAATCAGGTTTGCCCTTATTCCCATTACCTTTATGCTCTTAATTTGGATCATCTGAATGTTTGAGGTATGATGGATGAATTTCATTAGGTTTTTGCCCAAAGGTCATAATTATGTATGAATGTATAAATAATGCCTTGAATGCTTAATCGTTTAATTTCTGAAGTGTATGCCACAGGGTTTGAGGTTTCTGAAACCATACTGTTATCCATGAAAAAAATGCTTGTCGTGTTTCACTAACCCTTTTGTTGAGTTTTTGTGAGGGCTCACATGACTTTTGTAGGGATAACTTGCGTGGTTTTCCACTTTATTTGTGGGATACCCCCTGGAGGTTTCATTCCGATTACCTGTACTGACTCACTTTCTTTGATGGTGTTTAGCTTGGAAGGATCCATGGGTT
The DNA here is from genome assembly GCF_024323335.1 of Lathyrus oleraceus. Lineage (NCBI taxonomy): Eukaryota > Viridiplantae > Streptophyta > Magnoliopsida > Fabales > Fabaceae > Lathyrus > Lathyrus oleraceus. The sequence goes on from NC_066585.1 coordinate 488,071,739, forward strand.
TCCCGTTCCTATAACTGCCGTTACTTCGGATCTTTATCCGCGTGGTACTTTTACATTTTTCCCGCATTTTACTGCTTTCCTAGCTGGAAGACCTCGATAGGAGGCAATGTTTTTGTGTTTTTTTTACAGGTTCCTTCGTCAAGGACTGCCTTTTTGCATGAGTTCACCAAACCCTAACCCTTCATTGATTTTTCTTCTCCTAAACACACATTTACTCCTTCTACTACAGGTGAGTAAGTCTCCAAAGGTCGAGCATCCGGTAGATTGCGTAGTAACGTCGTTCGTCCAAAACCCACTCCATAACCCCGTAGTTAGCCGAACTACGGCTTGCTCTGATTCTCATTCCAGATGAGATACGTAGGCATAAGACGCGATGTCTTAGCGAGCACACATCCCCCCAACCCATAGGTCAGTCGAGCTACGAAGACTCTGATTCTCATATTCAAATGAGATACGTATGCAGTGGATGCGACATCCGCGCGAGTCATTTTCATTTAACCTTTTTTTTTTGGTAAACAACACAAGATAAACTCACACCCTTTAGACAAGAACTACAAAAGTGGATCCCGTAGAGTACTACGGATGCGTATGGGTGCTAATACCTTCCCTTCGCATAACCGGCTCCCGAACCCAAGATTTGGTTGCGAGACCCCGTCTTGTCCTTTCCTTTTTCAGGTTTACTTCGAGCGTTTCCTGATCGCGACTTTATGAGTCGAAAATGGGGTACAAACTGCAAGTGCACAGTTCTATCGCGTAGTTTTAAAAGATATCGATCCCACAGGGACTTATGAATCGATATACCGTTATCTAAGGTTACTTCGTAAAGCTAAGGTGGATAATGTTCGATTGTTTGGGGGAAAAGCTAAAACTAAAAATAGAATCTAAATTAAATATTAATAAAGCGGATACCGGTATGTAGTTCGTCGTAATTAGGGAATCAATTCTTTGTCGGTTTCTTGGTTTTAAAATAAATCTTTTCAGTTGACTCTATTGATTAAAAGTTTTATCTCAAACTCTCGCTCTGTTGAATAAACCATGATTTTATGTTAATGTAGCTGTCACTTATAATTAAGTCAAAAAACCATTTTTTGAAAGCAATACAGTCCATAGAAACTCTTTTCAAGAAAACACTGACCGTTTAAACACCCTTATCTCAAACTCTCGCTCTGTTGACTCAGGTTATATAATTAAATTCGAATGCTTAACTCTCGTCCTCACATTCAATCTTTAAAAATACTTTTTGGAAAAGATCGGAATTTAATTAACTCTAAAACTTGCTCTCGCCCTGATCTAGAATTAATGTCTAATTTACACTGTCCAGTTAAAACCTCAAACTCTCGCTCTATTGATTTTAACTTCTTTATGTCTTTTACTTTCGCAAAAACCTTTGTTATTAAACCTGTAAATTGAGACCGTAAAAGAGTGATTTTAATTTTAAATTTAATTAAACCGACTTAGTTATGATCCCTTATTCCGCTTACTTTACATACCGATATCTAAGCGAATTAGCCAGACATGCTAAACAAACTTAAATACTTATCATGCATAAACAGACTCATCCCAGGCAGATAATATAAACAAATAATAAAACAAAGCATTAAATAATCATTAAAGAACCTGAATAAGTTAAACGGTAGTCTTGAACACTCCACCACAAGCCGGTAGGATTTGTTCTTGGATTCTTCAATTAAACAACGAATTAAAACGAAGGAAATAAAAAACTGGATTCTAACGTAAGGTTAGATCCGATAAAAAGGTACACAATAGTTTCCGGTGTAGAAACTATTGTGCGAAAAGAATTAACTAAATGCTAAAAAGGAAAATAGAAATTGCAAGGGAAATAGTGTAGAACTCGTAAAAATAATAAAGAAACAATGCCTAAGCTGCTGGAAAAGAAAATATGCAAAAGCGAAAACGACAAAGAAAAATGTGGAAAAGCGTGGACCCCTTTTAGGTTTGGCAAGTGGCTATTTATATTGGTGCCTTGAGTAACTGCTTCCGCTTCCAAAGGTCTTCAACGTGCAAAGTACTTAGGCGTGGACATCGGCTTCAACTCTCCCTCAACGTCTCTGAAGCGTTCCTTGCGCCAAAAATGTAGGGGACTGGTGTGACGTTCGTCACACCATGTGTGACGTTCGTCACACCATGTGTGACGTTCGTCACAGGAGTGTGCAAGGCGTGACGCTCGTCACAGCCTCTGTGACGCCCGTCACAGGCACAACACCTGTGTTCTTGTACTTTGGGCTGGGCTTTGACATTTGGTTCATTTTCTCTCTTTTTGCACCTCCTTTTCTTCCATTTTTACTTGTGCTTCAAAATAAGCCACCTGAGACAAATAGGAAGAAAATACCGCATAATATCTAATAAAATGAAGTGAGCTGAAATAAATAATGATAAAATTTAATTGAATTAAGTCCTAAAATATGATATAATTTCATGTTATCAAACTCCCCCATACTTAGATCTTTGCTTGTCCTCAAGCAAAATTCAGTATAGAACTCGTTAAAGGTTTTAGCCAGATAAAATTTCAAAACACACATCAATTCGTAATAGGTTGCAAGTGGATTTAGTTTAGAAGCAACTTGAGTTTAATCTTGACATCAACAACCACCGTCACATCCTAGATAACCCTGCCTTATGCAAATCAGTTCAAGTACACTACGATAGCTATCCTAGTTCCTTCAATCTTATTTCACCCGTTTTCATTCAAGCGAAATCACATTAAGCCCTTTATCTTTTCGCGCACATAGTGGAGTAACCGGTTAGTGATTCTGATTCCCTTTTTAGCTTGAAGTTCTGGTACATAAGTCGGATAACTTCGTTATTCAGTCCATTGCAAATTGCGGGGGATCGGACCGTAGTCTGCCCTACCAAGTTCAGTACCAGATACCTGCTGAACCAACTCGTAATGGATCTTTATCTTATGCTTTTGTATGATTTGCAACCTTTAGATTAAATGATCTGGTAGGGATCACCTAACTTAATTAGTGCATTTCCTGATATATATATATATATATATATATATATATATATATATATATATATATATAATATATATATATATATATATATATATATATATATATATATATATATATATATTATATATATATATATATATATATATATATATTTTTTTTTTTATGTTACTTTGGGAATCATTCGCTTATATTCATCGGCTCTCCACGTAGTTTGCTATTAGGATGGTGCTGACTTCTTGTATAAACTACTCGGGGTTACTATAAAACTAAAAGTTCAAGGGATTGGTATAATAGGTACTTATCCTGATCTAACATGTTGAGGTTCTTAGAGCGTTGTTATGGTAATAATTTTTGTCTTGATTTCACTCAAGTTTTATAAAATAAGCGACCTTTATACTTATTGGGTGTGTTAAATTTTTGTTATGGCTCAAGAAAATTGAGGGGAATAGATAATAAGAATTTTTCACACTAGGGACTTGACTTAAAATAAATATATATTATAATATATTTTTTTTAAACAAAAAAGGGAAATAACAATGAAAGGGAAAATAACATACTTGAAAAGGGAAGGTTGAAAGAACAAGGTTTCCCCCCCCCACACTTAAATTAAACATTGTCCCCAATGTTTTAAGGAAATGAAATACAATATGGAAAGGAACAAGAAACTACAACTAAGGCTGCCTTCTGCCTCTGGTTCTTGGGCCAGGTGATCGTTGACGTATGTCTAAGTTGTCAAATCTGCTGAACAACTCAGTAAACCGCTGGTCGGTTATGGCATTCCTAGCATCCTGTTGTTGTTGCATTTGACGCATCATTTGCATCATCTCGACATTCTGTGCTTGCATACCATCAATAGCATCCATGATGTCATCGTTGGTTGCAGGCCTTCTTCGTCGACGACGTGAGGATGGGCCAGTTGCATTATCGGAAGGGTTGAGCGGGACTGATTGTTGTGCAGGAGGTTGATCACCGTGCTCCATTCCTTCAAACTCGTCTGTGGGCGGGTTTGCTTGTGAAGGCTCGGTGGCTTCGGGAGCATTTAGATCATAGAGGAGGCGGTTGCGGTTTGTGACATCGGTCAGGGCCATGTTGGGTAGGACAACGCTTGGGATGGCCTGGTTGTTCACCATAAGATAATATCCGCCTCCTACTCTATTCTTAATCATGCGGCTGGATCGACAGTAGTTGATGTCCATAAATAGGGGAGGTAGGGATTCTAAGGTTTGGAGTCGGTCCTCTAAGTTTAAGCCAAGTGCAATGGTGGTGATTAATCCACCAATTACAAAGGGTTGGCGGCCTCTAGCACATAAGGTGCGGATATGATGAAGTAGAAAAGAGGCAGCGTTTACCTTAGCAGTCGGTTCGAAGACGCATTCGAGGAAGAATAGTTCTTTTGCGTTGACCTTACTGTTGTTTGGTCTTCCAAAAACTGTGTTTTGTAGGATCCGAAGAAAATATCGGATGGTTGGGTTATGTATGTGGGAAAGAAGGAGTTCTTCCCAGTTGTAGGCATCTAGACCGGATATTTTCTTAAAAAGGGTGGAAATGGAAACCGTGCTCCAGTTTATTTCGGGAGGGATTCTGGGGTAGACTTGACCTTCTGTGGGAAATTGTAGCATGGTACTCAATTGGTTTTGGGTTAAGGAGTACTCGGTGTTGAACATTCGGAAGGTTGCGGTGCCGGTTAAAAATTCATCTTCACCGGCGGGAGTGGTGTATGCGTATGAACTCAAGAATTCTAAAGTTAGGGAGGGGTATGTTGGTTGGTTATGGGTGCATAGAAAGGTTAAGTCGGCTTGACGGAGCATCCATTCGATACCTTGGAGTAATCCTAATTGGTGTAAACAAGTAAAATCAGGGTACCTGGTGGAGACGACGCCTCGCTGTTGGAAACGCTCGAATTGCTCCCTTTGATAATTTTCGTCTTCGGATCGGAAGATGATATTTTCGAAATTCTGATTTCCCGCCATAGTGATGAATGAATTTGAAGGAGTAATTTGGAGAGAAGAGAAATGTATTTGATAGGAGAGAATTGTTTGTGGTGAATGAAGGGAGGTTTTGATGGGTATTTATAGGAAAAGAATTTGGAAGTTGGAGAAAAAGGTGGTTGAAAAGTAAATAAATGTGGGTAAATGTGAATAAATGGGGAAGATAAAAATTGAAGGGTGTAACGTTCGTCTCCAACGGCTATGTAACGTTCACCTAGTCAGAAAGGTGTTACGCTCGTCACAGGGGTGTGACGCTCGTAACAGGCTCTTGGCGTGCCGTTCGTCATAGATTGTGTGACGCTCGTCACACATTCTTTTTGGCAAGGCTTCAGTAGCGTTCTACAGAATTACTTTGGTAATGGATTTATTTTTATTATTTTGTTTTGTTTTTTTTTTAGATTATTTTATCTTGCTAATTAATTTATCTTGCATGCTATTCTACTTTGCATAATATTGCATGAATAATTCAATAGGTTATAGGCAGCAACAGTAGAGAATATAATAGCTATTGCATAATAAAATTAAATAAATAACTTCAATAAAATGATCATAATGTAATATTGGAAAGAAAAAAAACAAAAGAAATGTAAAAAGGAAACAAATGCGAACATGAATTCAAATAACATTAATGAATAATCTAACTTAAAACTAAATAGCTAAGAAAAATAACTAAATTCTATCCATCTGCACGATCTCTGGCCGGAGGAGCAAAAGAGTTAACACGGTGTAGCAACTCGTGAAACTGATCTGTCATACTGCTTATGTATCCTAGAACTTTGTGTCTCATGTCAGTAAATTCTTCTCTGAGGGCGTCTTGTTCTGACATCAAAGCTTCAATGGCGGTGTTATAATCAGTTCCGGGCATATGATGCCGGAGGTCGGATATTGCTGATTCTTCGGTCTGAACAGGCTGAGGAGGAGGGTCAATATCATAATAGCCAGATGGTGTCTGAGGGTCAGATTCAGCATAAGGGATCTGGTCATTATGAATCTCATAGTCATCACAAATCTCATAGTCCTGGATGGATTCAGTGGATCTAGCAGGAGTGGGGGTTTCGTTCAGATTGTAGAGCCAGTTGTTGCGGTCATGAATACTAGTCCTAGGATCGGGTAAGGTAAATAGGCAAAGAACCTGGTTATTAATAATAAGCTCAAACTCATCAGATCCTAGGTTTGCTATAAACAAGGTGTTGAAGAGGAAAGGTATACTCATGGTAGTAATGCCACAAAAAGGGCTTAGGTCGAGAATCGACTGACGTAACCCGATAGCGTTACCAATCATGGTTATCCGACCGCCTATTCTAATGGGTGCTCGCTCATCTTGGATAAGGTGGTCTAAATTTGCTAGCATAAAGGTGGCACCGTTTACTGGACGGTTCTGAGAAGCACAGAATAGGATGAAGAGTTCATCACGTGAAACTGAAGTGCTGTTTGGCTTCTCTCCAAATAAGGTGTGGGTGAGGATCCCATGGAAGTAACGGAAGGCCGGGTTATGAATGTTTCCAGGGAGAAACTCATGGTCCTCGGGTTCATCATTTCCAGTCAAACTACCCCAAAAGTGTTCAAGTTCTCTATACTCAAAAAGTTCTTCTTGGCTTACTGTGAATGTGTCAAAGGAGGTAGGAAAACCCAATAGGTTTGTAAAGTCTCTAATATTAAACTGGTACTCCATGTTGAACATTCTGAACTGGATAAAACCTCTGCTAATTCCTTTTCCATGGCTGGGTAGATAGATTAATGAGCTAAGGAATTCTAGTGTGAGTCTCCGGTAGGTGGCGAAATGTCTTAGGATAGGGGATGTCTCCCATCCTATCTGATTCAGCAAATACAGGACACTTTCTCTTAGTCCAAGGGCAGTCATAGCCCAATCATCAGCATATAAACTAGGTAGCATCTCTCTAGTGGCTAGTTCGTCAAACTTTTGTTTCTGAGCCATTCCTCTGAATTTGATACCCATACGATCAATATGTCCCATCTGGTTAGTGTTAGCTAGAGAAAAGAAAACATGAGTTTTAGTTAGGATTTGGCCAAATGCCGAAAGAAGAAAAAAGTTATTATTATTATTATTATTATTATTTTTTTTTTTGAATTAAAATAAATCAGGAATGAATACTAAACAGAAATTAAAAGAATAATTAAGGAAGAAATAGGAAAATGATAATAATAGAATAAGAAAATAATAAAATAATTGTGGGTTGTCTCCCACTAAGCGCTTTGTTTAAATGTCGCAAGCTCGACAAAGAAAACTGTTAAGTATAATCTATTGATCCTGGGGGCATTTCGTCTAAGTGTAGGATTTGCGAATCTTCGTTGGTTTCCGCATAGTGATAGTGTTTTAGACGTTGCCCGTTTACGGTGAACGGTTCTGTGGATTTGCCTTTAATTTCTATCGCTCAACTGGGAAAGATGTTAGTGATATGAAAAGGACCTGACCATCTGGATCGTAGTTTTCCCGGGAATAGCTTTAGTCTAGAGTTAAATAAAAGGACTGCGTCGCCTTGCTTGAAGATTTTCCTTGATATACGCTTGTCATGCCATTGTTTTGTTCTTTCTTTGTAGATTCTGGCATTTTCATAGGCGTCTCTTCTGAGTTCCTCTAATTCGTTTATGTCAAGGATTCTCTTTTCGCCGGCGACCTTATAGTTTAAATTCAGATTTCTAATAGCCCAATAGGCCTTATGCTCTAACTCTACCGGGAGGTGACAGGATTTTCCATAAATGAGCTTAAATGGGGTCGTCCCTATGGGGGTTTTATAAGCAGTTCGGTATGCCCACAAAGCCTCTGGTAATTTTAATGACCAATCTTTCCTTGAAGTGGCGACTGTTTTCTCTAATATTTGTTTAATCTCTCTATTGGACACTTCCACTTGCCCACTGGTCTGAGGGTGGTAAGGTGTCGCTATCCTATGTCTCACGCCGTATTTAAACAATAGTTTTTCGAGTACCTTGGATATAAAGTGCGATCCACCATCACTGACTACTATTCTTGGGATGCCAAATCTCGGAAATATTATATTCTTAAAGAGTCTAGTTACTACTCGGGTGTCATTTGTTGGAGAAGCTATAGCTTCGATCCATTTTGATACGTAGTCAACTGCCACGAGTATGTATTTGTTACCGAAAGAGGATGGAAAAGGTCCCATGAAGTCTATTCCCCATACGTCGAAAATCTCTACTTCCAAAATACCCTTTTGTGGCATCTCGTCACGTCTAGATATGTTTCCTGTGCGTTGGCAGCTGTCACATTCCTTAATAGCCGCATGTACGTCCTTCCATAGTTGGCCAATAAAAGCCGGCTTGTAGGATTTTAGAGCAGGTCTTGGATGTACTTGCGTGTCCACCATAAGGAGCGGAGTGGCAGTGTTGGATTATATTTTCTACCTCTTCTTCGGGTATACATCGACGGAAGATACCATCGGGGCCTCTTTTGAAAAGTAAGGGATCATCCCAGTAATAGTGTTTTATGTCGTAGAAGAATCGTTTCTTCTGTTGGTAGGATAAAGTAGGTGGAACTATTCCGGCGGCTAAATAATTGACAAGATCAGCGTACCATGGTGTGACAGATATAGCTAAGGTGGTTTCTACTGGCTTGTCAGAGTTATTCTCTTCCAAAGTAGCTATAAGTTTATCGTACGAGAAATCATCATTAATTGATGTTCTTTCCGGTTCAAGGTTCTCAAGTCTAGAGAGGTGGTCTGCTACTACGTTTTCAGTTCCTTTCTTGTCTTTGATTTCTAAATCGAACTCTTGTAGCAACAAGATCCATCTTAGGAGTCTAGGTTTAGCATCCTTTTTTGTTAAGAGGTATTTGATAGCGGCGTGATCAGTGTAAACTATTATTTTGGCTCCGACCAAGTAGGAACGAAATTTATCTAGCGCAAATACCACTGCTAGGAGTTCTTTCTCGGTAGTGGCGTAATTCATCTGCGCTTCATCTAGGGTCCTACTTGCGTAATATATAACGTGAAGCTTTTTATCCTTTCGTTGTCCCAAAACAGCACCTACAGCATAATCGCTGGCATCACACATTATTTCGAATGGTTCATTCCAGTCGGGTGTCTGCATTATGGGTGCGGAGATCAATGCTTGCTTAAGCGTTTGAAATGCTTTTAAACAGTTATCGTCGAATATGAATTCAGCATCTTTCATCAATAGTCCGGTTAAAGGTTTAGTTATCTTAGAGAAGTCTTTGATGAATCGTCGGTAAAAACCGGCGTGTCCTAAGAAGCTTCGTACTTCTCTCACGGTTCTTGGGGGTTGAAGATTTTCGATTACCTCTATTTTGGCTTTGTCTACTTCAATTCCTCTGTTCGAGATGATGTGTCCTAAAACAATTCCTTCTTGTACCATAAAGTGGCACTTCTCCCAGTTAAGTACTAAGTTTACTTTTACACATCGCTCAAGAACTCTTTCTAGGTTTTCAAGGCATTCTTCAAAACTTTGTCTGTAGACGGAAAAGTCATCCATAAATACTTCCATGATGTTTTCGAGAAAGTCGGCGAAAATTGCCATCATGCATCTTTGAAAAGTTGCAGGAGCATTACATAGGCCAAACGGCATTCGTCTATAAGCGAAGGTACCAAAAGGGCACGTGAACGTTGTCTTTTCTTGGTCATCAGGGTGAATTGGTATTTGAAAGAAGCCTGAATAACCGTCTAGATAACAGAAATGTGAATGTTTTGCTAATCGTTCTAACATTTGGTCAATGAATGGTAAAGGGAAATGATCTTTTCGGGTTGCTTTGTTTAGTTTCCTATAGTCAATGCACATTCTCCATCCCGATTCGATTCGTTTAGTTATAGTTTCCCCTTTTTCGTTTTCATTAACGGTTATGCCTCCTTTCTTTGGTACTACGTGTACAGGACTAACCCATTTGCTATCAGATATAGGATATATAATGCCTGCTTCTAATAACTTGGTTATTTCCTTCTTTACTACTTCACTCAGGGTCGGATTTAGTCTTCTCTGGTGTTCTCTAGAGGTTTTACAGTCTTCTTCCAGCATGATGCGATGCATACAAATAGAAGGGCTTATTCCTTTAAGATCGGTGATGTGGCAACCTAGTGCGGTTGGATACTTTCTTAAGATATGTAGGAGTTTTTCTGTTTCAAGTCTTCCTAGGTCTGCATTAACTATCACAGGTCTTTCAAGTTCTAAGTCTAGGAATTCATATCTCAGATTTTTGGGAAGTGTTTTCAGGTCAAGGGTTGGTTTGTTAAGACATTGCGTAGGGTCCGGTGTTATTGCTAAACATTGGTTAGATTTGTCTTCTACAAGGTAGTCGGATGATTTGTCTTCTCCTAACTCTGCTTCTTTTATGCATTCATCGATGATATCCATGAAGTAACATGTATCTTCTATTGCAGGTGCTTTCAAGAATTGGGAAAGAATGAACTCAATTTTCTCTTCACCTACTTCGAAGGTGAGTCGTCCTCGTTTTACGTCTATGATTGCACCGGCAGTTGCTAAGAACGGTCTTCCCAGTATAATGGGTGTAATATCATCTTCTCTAATGTCCATAATTGTAAAATCAGTTGGAATGTAGAATTGACCTATGCGTACGGGAACGTTTTCAAGAATTCCTACAGGATATTTTATGGAACGATCTGCTAGTTGCACAGACATTTTGGTTGGTCTTAATTCTCCCATTTCCAGTTTCTTACATATGGATAAAGGCATAACGCTAATTCCGGCTCCTAAATCGCATAAAGCTTTGTCGATGACAAATTTTCCTATGTGACAGGGTATAGAGAAACTACCCGGATCCTTGAGTTTAGGAGGCATGTTTTGGATTATAGCGCTACATTCGGCAGGGAGTGTAACGGTTTCGCTATCTTCAAGTTTCCTCTTATTAGAAAGAATTTCTTTTAAGAATTTAGCATATGAGGGCATCTGCGTAATAGCTTCGGTGAACGGAATTGTAACGTTTAATTGTTTAAGGAGATCAACAAATTTTCTAAATTGGCCCGCATCTTTGGTTTTAACAAGCCTTTGAGGGTAAGGGATAGGTGGTTTATAAGGTGGTGGAGGTACATAAGGTTCCTTCTTTTCTATGGTTTCCTTATTACTCTCTTCCTTTTCCTTAGGTTCGCTTTCCTCAGTTGATTTTTTAGGGTTTTGGTTTTCTATCCTTGGATCAGACGGTCCTTCCACTTCCGTTCCACTTCTTAATATGATTGCATGAGCGTGGCTTCTCGGGTTAGGTTGGGGCTGTCCAGGGAATGTACCAGTTGGGGCAGCAGTAGGCGCTTGTTGTTGAGCTACTTGTGATATTTGTGTTTCCAGCATTTTGTTATGGGTAGCCAGGGCATCTACTTTGCTTGCTAGTTGTTTAAGTTGTTCGCCAGTGTGTACATTCTGGTTTAAGAAATCTTTATTGGTTTGTTATTGGGAAGCTATAAAGTTTTCCATCATGATTTCCAAGTTGGATTTCCTAGGGGCGTTATTGTTAGGCATGGATGGGTTCGGTTTCTGGTATCCCAGGGGTATAGCTGAGGCTTGATTTGGAGATTGTCCAGGTGCGTACAAAGCATTATTACTTTTATATGAAAAGTTTGGATGGTTCTTCCAATTTGAGTTATAGGTATGCGAGTAGGGGCTTCCTTGAGCGTAGTTTACTTGCTCTGCTTGGATTCCTGTCAAGAGTTGACAATCCGTAGGAGTGTGACCTTGGATTCCACAGACCTCGCAATTCTGAGTTATAGCAACCACGGCGGCTGGAGGTGATACATTTAAACTTTCAATTTTCTGGACTAAAGCATCCACTTTTGCATTGACGTGATCAAGGTTACTTATCTCGTACATGCCATTTTTCGTTTGATGTTTTTCCACCATTGTTCGTTCGGTTCCCCACTGGTAGTGGTTTTGGGCCATGCTCTCGATAAGCTGGTAAGCATCAGCATAAGGTTTGTTCATTAATGCACCACCTACAGCGGCGTCTATTGTTAACCTTGTGTTGTACAAGAGACCATTATAAAATGTGTGAATTACTAACCAGTCTTCCAAACCATGGTGTGGGCAAAGTCTCATCATGTCTTTGTATCTTTCCCATGCTTCGAAAAGAGACTCGTTGTCTTTCTGTTTAAATCCGTTTATCTGGGCTCTTAACATAGCTGTTTTGCTTGGCGGAAGGTATCAGGCAAGAAAAACTTTCTTCAACTCGTTCCATGTGGTGACAGAGTTGGAAGGGAGAGACTGAAGCCATCTTCTAGCGCTATCTCTTAATGAGAAGGGAAAAAGACGAAGTCGAATTGCCTCTGAAGTGACACCATTAGCTTTAATAGTATCAGCGTATTGGACAAATACGGATAAATGAAGGTTTGGATCCTCGGTAGGATTTCCAGAGAATTGGTTCTGTTGCACTGCCTGCAACAGCGAAGGTTTAAGTTCGAAGTTGTTTGCTTCGATTGCGGGTGGAGCAATACTTGAATGCGGTTCATCTTGCGATGGGGCGGCGTAATCTCTAAGAGCACGAGCTGGTTCTGCCATCTCGGTTATCGAAGGAAAAATGTTTTTGAAATCAGGAAATTCTACAGGAGGGAGATTGTTTGCAGCACGATATTCCCGAATTCGTCGTAGGACTCGAAGATATAGTTCGATATCGTTGATTCGTAAATAGAGCGGTTCGCCTTGTGAGCGAGTGCGTGGCATACAAATCAACGAAAGAAAGAATAGAAGAAAAAGAAACCTTAGTCTCTACAGCGTAACGGAAGAGTTACGATATCGATTAAATAAAAGTCCCCGGCAACGGCGCCAAAAACTTGATCGCGACTTTATGAGTCGAAAATGGGGTACAAACTGCAAGTGCACAGTTCTATCGCGTAGTTTTAAAAGATATCGATCCCACAGGGACTTATGAATCGATATACCGTTATCTAAGGTTACTTCGTAAAGCTAAGGTGGATAATGTTCGATTGTTTGGGGGAAAAGCTAAAACTAAAAATAGAATCTAAATTAAATATTAATAAAGCGGATACCGGTATGTAGTTCGTCGTAATTAGGGAATCAATTCTTTGACAGTTTCTTGGTTTTAAAATAAATCTTTTCAGTTGACTCTATTGATTAAAAGTTTTATCTCAAACTCTCGCTCTGTTGAATAAACCATGATTTTATGTTAATGTAGCTGTCACTTATAATTAAGTCAAAAAACCATTTTTTGAAAGCAATACAGTCCATAGAAACTCTTTTCAAGAAAACACTGACCGTTTAAACACCCTTATCTCAAACTCTCGATCTGTTGACTCAGGTTATATAATTAAATTCGAATGCTTAACTCTCGTCCTCACATTCAATCTTTAAAAATACTTTTTGGAAAAGATCGGAATTTAATTAACTCTAAAACTTGCTCTCGCCCTGATCTAGAATTAATGTCTAATTTACACTGTCCAGTTAAAACCTCAAACTCTCGCTCTATTGATTTTAACTTCTTTATGTCTTTTACTTTCGCAAAAACCTTTGTTATTAAACCTGTAAATTGAGACCGTAAAAAGAGTGATTTTAATTTTAAATTTAATTAAACCGACTTAGTTATGATCCCTTATTCCGCTTACTTTACATACCGATATCTAAGCGAATTAGCCAGACATGCTAAACAAACTTAAATACTTATCATGCATAAACAGACTCATCCCAGGCAGGTAATATAAACAAATAATAAAACAAAGCATTAAATAATCATTAAAGAACCTGAATAAGTTAAACAGTAGTCTTGAACACTCCACCACAAGCCGGTAGGATTTGTTCTTGGATTCTTCAATTAAACAACGAATTAAAACGAAGGAAATAAAAAACTGGATTCTAACGTAAGGTTAGATCCGATAAAAAGGTACACAATAGTTTCCGGTGTAGAAACTATTGTGCGAAAAGAATTAACTAAATGCTAAAAAGGAAAATAGAAATTGCAAGGGAAATAGTGTAGAACTCGTAAAAATAATAAAGAAACAATGCCTAAGCTGCTGGAAAAGAAAATATGAAAAAGCGAAAACGGCAAAGAAAAATGTGGAAAAGCGTGGACCCCTTTTAGGTTTGGCAAGTGGCTATTTATATTGGTGCCTTGAGTAACTGCTTCCGCTTCCAAAGGTCTTCAACGTGCAAAGTACTTAGGCGTGGACATCGGCTTCAACTCTCCCTCAACGTCTCTGAAGCGTTCCTTGCGCCAAAAATGTAGGGGACTGGTGTGACGTTCGTCACACCATGTGTGACGTTCGTCACAGGAGTGTGCAAGGCGTGACGCTCGTCACAGCCTCTGTGACGCCCGTCACAGGCACAACACCTGTGTTCTTGTACTTTGGGCTGGGCTTTGACATTTGGTTCATTTTCTCTCTTTTTGCACCTCCTTTTCTTCCATTTTTACTTGTGCTTCAAAATAAGCCACCTGAGACAAATAGGAAGAAAATACCGCATAATATCTAATAAAATGAAGTGAGCTGAAATAAATAATGATAAAATTTAATTGAATTAAGTCCTAAAATATGATGTAATTTCATGTTATCATTTCCTTTCCTTCCTTTGGGATAAATAACGCACGGTGGCGACTCTTCTGTCATTTTCTTTCGCCGGTTGTTTTTTCGCGCACTGTATTTTTCAGGTTGCGACAGTTGGCGACTCTGCTGGGGAAACTAAGAAGTTGACCTCTTGCTGATCCATCTTCCCTAAGCGAGTCCCTCCTAGCTTGTGTGATTTCTTGTTTATTGGGTGTTCATGCTTTTGTACATTTATTTGCTTACCTGCTTGCATGCATCTGTTGGATCTGTTTGTTTGTTCGTTGGGATGGGGTGTTTTATGAGAGATAAGCCCATTACCCAGGCTTGAGTGTACACACAGGTTTTAGAGTGGATAATCATGAGGCTTGCGTGGCGTGTTGCTACGTTAAGTCGTTCGTGAAGAACCACACCCAGACGAGGTTTCTTTTGGATATATTATGTCTTACGGGTGTTCCGTAACGGCAGGATGTTCCTCTAGAAATCGTCGACTCTGGTGACCATTTCCCGAGAACTCAGTCGAGGCCTCTCCTCCGAGACGTGATTATGTTAGCTCTGGTGGGCGCATTCTCGCTGCTCAATCCGAGGATCCCGAGACTGGGAACTTGCTTTAGGATGTCCTGTTGAGGGGAGTCAATGAAGGTCTTTTGTCCCGTAATAATGCCAAACCTTCAGTGGTAAATGTATTATTCGCGACTGAAGGGCTGAAGCTGGCGAACTTCTGTTCTTAGAACCTACCAGTGAGGGGCGGGCTAAATTCAGGAAACCTTAACCTCCAACCAACCCGGTTTTTTGGAGCAAAGCTTTGATCTTGTATTATATTCTTCAGTGGGTTTTCTCTTCAGACAGTGCAACCTGACAGATGTTCAAGCAGATACAGCGATCCTGATTCCCATGCCACTGCACTGCATTCACATCATTTTGCATCACATCATTTTGCATTCATAATCATTCACACATGATTATCCATTTATGTGGGGTTTATATCTTCTTCTTGATTCTAGTCGGGGTTTTTCTGGTACTTTTTAAAAGGAAAATTTTATCTGATGAGAGACTGGAATCAAGGGGGTAGAATACCTTTTGGATTTGATAAACATGTCATTGCATTTGCATATCCATAGCATGTCTTGCATAACAGGTACTGCCGCAGTGTTCTCAACTGTTTGGTGTTTCATCAGCAGGATAGCTGACTCAGGCATTCACCGATACAGTACCCGAAGGAATCAACAGAGAGCAATGGAAGGTGTACAAGCAGAGCTCGCTGAGATGAGGATCCGCATGACCCAATTCATGGATGTGGTTCAAGGGGTGGCTCAGGGACAGCAAGAGCTCAGACAGATGATGCAGAGGAATCCCGCCGCTACTCAACCAGAGACATTGGATGATCCTCCAGCTGGAGAGGCTAATGGTCCCAATGGACCAGGGCCTATCCCGATCCCACATGTCAACCTTGATCAACAGCTCGTCCATGATGATCAGGCCGATCAATTCCCCCTACTTCAGGAAGACTTTGGCATGGGCCATGGCATGGACCCCATGTTTAGAAGATTAGAGGAGAGGCTGAAAGTTGTGGAAGGACAAAATCCTCTGGGAGTAGATGTTGCTGACTTGGGGCTGGTCCCAGGTGTGAGAGTGCCACCGAAATTCAAAGTCCCGGTCTTTGACAAATACAATGGCAGCTCTTGCCCCAAAACTCACGTGCAAGCCTATTTCCGTAAAATGGTTGCATACTCTGATGACGAGAAGCTACTTATGTACTTCTTCCAGGATAGCCTAGCTGGGGCATCCTTGGAATGGTATATGAGGCTGGACAGAGCCCATATCCGCTGCTGGAGGGATTTGGCGGAGGCTTTCGTAAAGCAGTATCAGTATAATGCAGACATGGCTCCGGACAGAACTCAACTTCAGAATCTGTCTCTTAAAAGCAATGAGTGCTTCAGGGAATACGCTCAACGCTGGAGGGAGATAGCTTCCCGCGTTCAGCCTTCTATGTTGGAAAAGGAAATGGCCAACATGTTCATGAATACGCTGCCTGGACCTTATCTGGAGCGTCTGGTGGGGTGCAATGCCTTCAACTTTGCTGATGTGGTCTCTACCGGAGAGAGGGTGGAGAATTACCTGAAGACCTGCAAGATCCAAAATGGAGTTGGATCTTCATCAGGGGTAAAAAAGTCGTTCATTGGAGGGGATAAGCAGAGAGAGGGGGGAGTGAATTCTTTGACTTCCTATCAGAACAGAGGTGTTAGAAGGAACAGTTTCCAGAATTATCATCAACAACCGTATGTTGCGGCTGTGACCATTCAAGCTGCAGCACCACTACAACAACAACAACCACAACTTCAACCAGCTCAGTACCAACAGCAGCAACAACCGGGTAACAGACCCGCCTATCAACAGAGGCAAAGGATGATGGACCGTCGTTTCGACACCCTTCCAATGTCGTACGCTCAGTTGCTTTCTAGTCTTCAACAACTACAACTTGTGCAATTGCGCACTATGGCTCCTCCTGTTGGTAGACTTCCGGTGGGTTACGACGCCAACGCTAGGTGTAGCTTCCACTCTGGGGCACCTGGCCATAACATTGAGAACTGCAAAGCTTTTAAGCACGTAGTTCAGGACCTCATAGATTCAAAAGCCATCAACCTTGCACCGGCTCCTAATGTCGTCAACAATCCCATGCCGCAGCATGGTGGTGCAAACATTAATGTGATGGAAGGAAAAGCCAAGTCCATTAAGGGTGTGTTGAAGTTGAAGACTCCATTGTTGGATATCAAAGGATGCTTGCTGAAGGCCGATGTTTTCCCCGGTTGTGGGAAGGATTGTTTGGATTGTGCCACTCAGAGTGGAGGTTGTTTGAAGCTACAACAGGGTATCCAGGCCTTGCTCGACAAAGGTACCTCTAGGTTGAAGATTTTTCTGTCCAAGAGTCTGTGGAAGGGGTTGAGGAAGAAGTGTTTGAAGATGCTACTGATGAATTCGCAGATGTTGTTCCTGTTAATTTTGTGATTCCCAATGAGGTCTCTGCGGTCAACAATGAAGATGGGGATAGTGATTGCGACATCGACAACTGGGTGCGTCCGAGGATCCCGGGTGAAGTCATCAACAATTGGTCTTCTGAGGAGATTGTCCAAGTCACTTTTCCGGAGGAGTAATTTTTCTTGTTTATTCATGCATATCCAAGTCTTACGTTCCGCCCAGGGCGTAATGACTCATTGTAGGGCTCATCTATGTGGATACCTGCATTTTTTATCATAAATAAAGGACGTCTTTTTGCATTCAAATACTTTGTTCACTGTCTTTCAATTTTTGTAGTTTTCAAAAATCAAAAAAATATATTTGGCAATGTTTTGTTTAGTTTTTACTCTTTCTTCATACTCATAAGCATATACCATCACTCATGCAGATGCACGTCACCGGATCCTATTGATAACGGTTCTGCTATGGCTCGCTTCGACTTTGAAAATCCAATCTTTCAAGCTGAAAAAGAGGGTGGTGAAGACTGTGAACTCCCTGAAGAACTTGCCAGGTTCTTAAAATAGGAAGAAAGGGTCATTCAACCGTATCAAGAGCCTACTGAAGTGATTAATCTCGGCACCGAGGACGCCAAGAGAGAAATCAAGATAGGGGCTGCTTTGGGAGATGATGTGAAGAAAGGGCTGATTGAATTGCTACAAGAATACGTTGACATCTTCGCCTGGTCTTATCAGGACATGCCCGGGCTGGACACAGACATCGTGGTACACCGCTTGCCTCTCAAAGAAGGTTGTCCTCCGGTCAAGCAGAAGCTCAGAAGAACAAGACCAAAGATGGCTGCCAAGATAAAGGAAGAAGTGCAAAAGCAGTTGGATGCAGGGTTTCTAGCAGTCACCAATTATCCGCCATGGATTGCAAACATCGTCCCAGTACCTAAGAAGGATGGAAAGGTACGGATGTGTGTCGACTACCGGGATCTGAACAGAGCTAGCCCTAAACATGATTTCCCATTACCTCACATCGACGTTTTGGTGGATAATACAGCTCAGTTCTCGGTATTCTCCTTCATGGATGGCTTTTCTGGCTATAACCAAATCAAGATGGCACCAGAGGACATGGAAAAGATAACTTTCATAACCCCATGGGGCACCTTCTGCTACAAGGTGATGCCGTTTGGTCTGAGAAATGTTGGAGCAACATATCAACGAGCTATGGTGACTCTGTTCCATGATATGATTCATCATGAAATCGAGGTTTATGTGGACGATATGATTGCCAAATCTCAGACAGAAGAAGAACATTTGGTGAATCTGCAGAAATTGTTTGAACGGTTAAGGAAATTCAAACTGAGACTTAATCCGAACAAGTGCACTTTCGGGGTGAGATCGGGAAAATTGCTGGGTTTTATTGTTAGCGGAAAAGGGATTGAGGTGGATCCTGACAAAGTGAAAGTAATACAGGAAATGCCTGAGCCAAGAACAGAGAAGCAAGTCCGTAGTTTCTTAGGGAGGTTGAACTACATTGCAAGGTTCATCTCTCACCTAACAACCACGTGTGAGCCAATTTTCAAATTGCTGAGGAAAGATCAGGCTATCAGGTGGAATGAAGATTGTCAAAGGGCTTTCGAGAAGATAAAAGAGTATTTGTAGAATCCTCCTATCCTTATGCCTCCAGTCCCAGGGAGACCGCTGATTATGTACTTGACAGTACTTGACAATTCTATGGGTTGTGTTCTCGGTCAACACGACGAGACAGGTAGGAAAGAACATGCCATCTACTACTTGAGTAAGAAGTTCACAGATTGCGAGTCGAGATACTCAATGCTTGAGAAGACATGTTGTGCACTTGCATGGGCTGCTAAGCGATTGAGACAATACATGCTGTCTCACACTACCCTACTGATCTCCAAGATGGATCCAGTCAAATACATATTCGAGAAGCCAGCTCTCACCGGAAGGGTGGCTCGTTGGCAAATGGTACTGACAGAGTATGATATCCAGTATACATCCCAGAAAGCCATCAAAGGGAGTATTCTGTCAGACTATCTTGCTCAGCAGCCGATTGATGATTATGAGTCGATGAAGTTTGATTTTCCAGATGAAGACATCATGTTCCTCAAGATGAAAGACTGTGAAGAGCCAGTTGTTGAGGAGGGACCTGATCCAAACGAAAAGTGGACTTTGTTGTTTGATGGGGCTGTCAATGCTAGAGGAAGTGGAATTGGCGCTGTCATTACTACTCCGAAAGGTGCCCACATGCCTTTCACCGCTCGTTTGACTTTTGAGTGCACAAATAATGAAGCTGAGTACGAGGCCTGTATCTTGGGTATTGAGCAAGCCATTGATCTGAGAATCAAGACTCTGGACATCTTCGGAGATTCAGCTCTGGTGATCAATCAAGTGAATGGTGATTGGAATACTCTCCAACCCACTCTGGTCCCCTACAGAGATTACACGAGAAGACTGTTGACTTTCTTCACAACAGTAAAATTGTATCATATACCTCGTGATGAGAACCAGATGGCAGACGCACTTGCTACTCTATCCTCCATGATCAAGGTAATTCGTTGGAACCATACTCCTAGGATCGATGTGATGCGCCTTGACAGGGCCGCGTATGTGTTTGCTGCTGAACTGGTAGTCGATGACAAGCCCTGGTATCACGATATCAAGTGCTTTCTGAAGAATCAAGAGTACCCTGCAGGGGCATCCAACAATGACAGAAAGACTTTGAGAAGATTGGCAGGCAGTTTCTTCTTGAACAAAGACGATGTGCTGTATAAGAGGAACTTCGACATGGTTTTGCTCAGATGCGTGGACAGACACGAGTCGGACATGTTAATGCAGGAAGTTCATGAAGGTTCCTTCGGTACTCATGCCGGCGGACATGCAATGGCTAAGAAATTGTTGAGAGCGGGTTATTATTGGATGACCATGGAATCAGATTGTTTCAAATATGCTCGGAAGTGTCATAAATGCCAGATTTATGCTGATAAGGTGCATGTGCCGCCAAATCCTCTGAATGTGATGACTTCGCCGTGGCCGTTTGCTATGTGGGGCATTGACATGATTGGAAAGATTGAGCCGACTGCTTCCAATGGGCATCGCTTCATCCTTGTTGCCATCGACTATTTCACCAAGTGGGTCGAAGCAGCGTCGTTCGCGAATGTCACCAGACATGTGGTTGCCCGTTTCATCAAGAAAGAAATCATTTGTCGCTATGGGATTCCCGAAAGAATCATTACTGATAATGGTTCTAATCTCAACAACAAAATGATGAAGGAGTTGTGTCAGAACTTCAACAT
This sequence comes from Lathyrus oleraceus, assembly GCF_024323335.1. Classification (NCBI taxonomy): domain Eukaryota; kingdom Viridiplantae; phylum Streptophyta; class Magnoliopsida; order Fabales; family Fabaceae; genus Lathyrus; species Lathyrus oleraceus. Next base: position 488,092,464 of record NC_066585.1, read on the forward strand.
TCAGCATCACAATTCTTCCCCTTACCGCCCTAAGATGAACGACGCTGTTGAGGCGGCAAATAAGAACATAAAGAAGATTGTGCAGAAGATGGTCGTCACGTACAGAGATTTGCATGAGATGCTACCCTTCGCCTTGCATGGGTACCGTACTTCAGTACGTACGTCGATTAGGGCAACCCCTTACTCCCTGGTGTATGGTATGGAAGCAGTCCTACCTGTTGAAGTGGAGATTCCTTCTCTAAGAGTCCTGTTGGATGTTAAGTTAGACGAAGCCGAATGGATTCGGACAAGGTTCAATGAGTTGAGTCTTATCGAAGAGAAGCGAATGGCAGCCATTTGTCATGGGCAGTTGTATCAGAGTCGGATGAAGAGAGCCTTTGATCAGAAAGTGCGTCCTCGTTGTTTCCAAGTCGGAGATTTAGTGTTGAAAAAGATCCTTCCTCCTCAGACAGATCACAGGGGCAAGTGGACTCCTAACTATGATGGACTGTATATTGTCACCAAGGTTTTTGATGGTGGGGCCTTAATCCTTGCAACTATGGATGGTGAAAACCTCACTTCCCCTGTGAACTCAGACGCAGTTAAAAAATACTTCGCATAAAATAGACCCGCTGGACAGTAAAAAGAATAGTCCAGGCAAAAATGGGCATCCCGACGAACCAAGAAAATGAAAAGGTTCGGGCAAAAATTAGGGATTAAAAATGAAAAGATCGTACACCCGGTAAGTTGAAAACCTGAAAAGGCAACTTAGGCAAAAATGGGTATCCCGGTGGATTGAAAACCCGAAAAGGGCGGTCCAGGCAAAAGTTAGGGATTAAGCGAATGACTGCGTTTTGAGATAGTTCTGAATCTCATCTCATGTCGATGACTGGAAATTTTCGAAAGGTAGGAAACAGTCCAATCACCTTTTCAGAAGGCTGATCATCTGGAGGATCTTGAAGACGGGCAAGTCATAGAAGAATTGGAACCCAATAGAAATCCATTTCACATTGCCATTAGATTAATTTCTGTTTTTATCTTTTGTGCGATTACCTCTTTCCAGGGATTGCTTCCTGATGTAAATGCCTATTCAGAGGCCATTCAATCAATAAAATCATGTTATTCAGCATATCTCTGTTTTCATTTTCATTTTACTGTTTTGTTTGCAAAAATGACGTCCGAATTTTTGATAAACATTGCATCATGACACATAAGGGCTTTACAGGTACATGCTTAATAAACATTTAAAATTGCTGTAAATTTTAAGTGCTTTGGATTGTCTATTCAGAACAGATACCCTCGGGGCATTTCCTTAAAATCCCCTGTAGATGATCGTGAATATCTTCCCCAGTGAAGTCGCCAACAGACGAATCCGGTGTCTTATCCCTGCAGAGCTGATCAGAGTGTTGGATTCTTCAATCCCCAGCAGGTTCTCACCACTGTACTTCCCCAAGCGTTTGTTTCAGGACATACACTCCCCAGTAGAGTTGACAGTGCCAAACTATATATCCCCAACAGAGTTGACAGTGCCAGACTGTATCTTCCCAGCAGAAGTGGCTGCTCCTTAGAGTTCGAGGCCAGATCGATAATCCCAATGTCAGATCCATGGTTTCTTTCCTTGAAGCAGAACCTCGGTACCGTATCAGTGTTTGCTTCCCCTGCTGAGTCATCTCTCGCAGATCGTGGTTGCCTGAACCACTATCGCTTTCCCCAACAACAGGTTTTCAGTGTCGTTCTCTCCTCAGTCTGAATCTCGGCATTTCGTCATTGCTAGAACACCGTGTGACGGGTCATTTCCCCACATAATTCTTTCCGCTGTGCATCTCCAGCAGCCTTGCCAGGGTCCAGAAGTTGGTGATCATTTCCCCAGCAGTTCCCCTTGCCTCAGCTTGGCATTCTACCCAGCATTTCGCATCCCTGCATGTAGAATCATATTGCATTGCATCCTTCCAAATCGCGTAGCATTTCGATTTTCATGGAGCATTACGCCATTGAAAAATTCAAACATACGCATGTAAGCATAAAACATTCTCGGTATCCCAAGTGATAAGCTAGAAGTTGTTTCCAGTACTCAGACTGAAGATTGTTCATGACTTACCTTTGTTATCCCCAGCAAGTGTCATTGGCCCATGCGTCGCCTCTATTATCTTTACCTATTTCTGCCGATGCTGACAGGCATGAAGTTTTTCCGGTATTCAGACCGAAGTGGCATTCAGGCCAATTTTTCGGTATTCAGACCGAAGTGGCATTCAGGCCAATTTCCGATATTCAGATCGAAGTGGCATTCAGGCCAATTTCCGATATTCAGATTGAAGTGGCGTTTAGGCCAGTTTCTAGTATTCAGACCGAAGTGGCGTTCAGGCCAGTTTTCCGATGTTCAGATCGAAGAAGTTTCCGACGTTCAGGTCGATGCAACTTGTGGCATTCAGGCCAATTTTCCGATGTTCAGATCGAAGAAGTTTCCGACGTTCAGTTCGACGCAACTTGTGGCATTCAGGCCAGCCTCTCGGTGTTCAGACCGATATTAATAATCTCATATCTCCCGATGTTCAGATCGAAGTCATTTCCAGTATTCAGACTGATGAGCGGCATTCAGGCCATGGTTATTTCTGTGTTACCATTTATTTTGGTATCCAAGTTAACATTCTTTTTCGGTATTCAGACTGACTCTCACCGTACCAGACGGATTCTTCTTTCAAGACCACCTCTTTGCCGGTTCTGACAGACATTGTTACTTCACTTCACTTCAGTGCAAATTTTTGGGCTTTTATTGTATTCAATCCCTTGATACCTCGAAAGCACGAAAGCCGCTGCTATCTTCTTTCCAGGTCTCCAGTTGATTGAATAGGGGCAGCTGTAATACCCCAAAATTTACCCTTCATTTTTCCTGGAAGCATACGCTTTACACCTCATGCATGCATTCATTTTTAGGTCATTTAACATTAGATACATTGCATTTCATCATGTCAATCAGAATTAGATCCAAGAAACTTTATTTAAAAAAAAAAGAATAAATAAATAAATAAATAAATAAAAATAATAATAAATAAATAAATAAAATATAACAAAAAATTTGGACTTGGGTCTCTCTCATTTGAGCCCACAAAGCCATGAAATTCAGTCTATAAATACCAAGGCTTCACTTGAGAAAAAGGAGGAGAAGCAAAATACTCTGGGGTTTCCTTGAAACAAAACCCTGGACAAAACCTGGAGAGAAACCTGACAGAGAACTCAGAGCAGCCTCCAAACCCTAAAGATTGTTTTGTAAACCTCACGGGTGCCACTCAATTTCAATCAAGCTCTCCAATCAGGTTTGCCCTTATTCCCATTACCTTTATGCTCTTAATTTGGATCATCTGAATGTTTGAGGTATGATGGATGAATTTCATTAGGTTTTTGCCCACGGGTCATAATTATGTATGAATGTATAAATAATGCCTTGAATGCTTAATCGTTTAATTTCTGAAGTGTATGCCACAGGGTTTGAGGTTTCTGAAACCATACTGTTATCCATGAAAAAAATGCTTATCGTGTTTCACTAACCCTTTTGTTGAGTTTTTGTGAGGGCTCACATGACTTTTACAGGGATAACTTGCATGGTTTTCCACTTTATTTGTGGGATACCCCATGGAGGTTTCATTCCGATTACCTGTACTGACTCACTTTCTTTGATGGTGTTTAGCTTGGAAGGATCCCTGGGTTTCCCGTTCCTATAACTGCTGTTACTCCGGATCTTTATCCGCGTGGTACTTTTACATTTTTCCCGCATTTTACTGCTTTCCTAGCTGGAAGACCTCGATAGGAGGCAATGTTTTTGTGTGTTTTTTTTTACAGGTTCCTTCGTCAAGGACTGCCTTTTTGCATGAGTTCACCAAACCCTAACCCTTCATTGATTTTTCTTCTCCTAAACACACGTTTACTCCTTCTACTACAGGTGAGTAAGTCTCCAAAGGTCGAGCATCCGGTAGATTGCGTAGTAACGTCGTTCGTCCAAAACCCACTCCATAACCCCGTAGTTAGCCGAACTACGGCTTGCTCTGATTCTCATTCCAGATGAGATACGTAGGCATAAGACGCGATGTCTTAGCGAGCGCACATCCCCCCAACCCATAGGTCAGTCGAGCTACGAAGACTCTGATTCTCATATTCAAATGAGATACGTATGCAGTGGATGCGACATCCGCGCGAGTCATTTTCATTTAACCTTTTTTTTTTGGTAAACAGCACAAGATAAACTCACACCCTTTAGACAAGAACTACAAAAGTGGATCCCGTAGAGTACTACGAATGCGTATGGGTGCTAATACCTTCCCTTCGTATAACCGACTCCCGAACCCAAGATTTGGTTGCGAGACCCCGTCTTGTCCTTTCCTTTTTCAGGTTTACTTCGAGCGTTTCCTTTCCCTTCTTTGGGATAAATAACGCACGGTGGCGACTCTTCTGTCATTTTCTTTCGCCGGTTGTTTTTTCGCGCACTGTATTTTTCAGGTTGCGACACAAAGTAACGCGAGTACTTGATTCAACATCAAGTATCTCACCATAATTATTCATACTACTTCCATTATCTACTTCTAGACCTATATCTACCTTCCTATCTTCTAACACACTTTTTCATAATAAATTCCAAATGCTTGATCCAACGTCAAGTGCCCTTTTCAAAATAATTTCACAATAAACTGGAAGGCAAAAGTGAGGTGTACGTACTTGTGCACAAGACTCAAGTACTTGGATTGTCGGCCATACCTAGCTTGTGGCCTGATTACTTGACATCCTCCTCAAAACAATTAACATTAAAACGAGTTCAATTTGGTGCTATGAGAGAGAAAAAGAGTGGTTAGGATACCACTATCCTCTCAACTTCTGAGTATTTTGATTATTTGTTGTACTTAGCCAATGGTTAGATACTTGTATCCTTATAAGTACCAATTATTAAACTTACCAAACAAATTTCACAATAAAAACTCTTTTGAATGAAAAAGAGGGGTTAGGACGCAGCTTTCCTCTCAACTCCTAAGTATTCAGATTGTCAGTCGTACCTAGCTTATGATCTGATACTTGTCTCAGTACTAAAATCAACCAGAACCAATCAAATCCAATTTTATGCCTTAGGGCTTTTAAAACATTTTTTCAGAAAGGACATGTTACTTCCTATCTCTTGTGAACAAAGCTTAAGCCTCATATGCGCGAGCATACATGTAATGTTTAACTGCTAAAATGTGATCCAAGCACCTCCATTCTACAACAAACAAATAGATACTTAATCCTCCCATGACGTGAGCATGCAATAAAAGCTAACTGCTAGAATGCGAACATTAACATTGTCAATTAATTTTTTTAAAATAAATACTTCATTTTTTATCGAAACTACAAAGCTCTGACTTCCTTATTACACGAATGAGGATACTTAGGCACAATGTTTTGAAACCTTAGTGAGCACATTAATAACTATTTTCTTTTTCACAGTAATCTCTCCATTAACCGATAACAAGTAACTTTCCATTAACAACATCCATATTCATGAAGAACAAGCATAATGGTTCCCGTTGAGTACAACGTATGTGAGGGGTGCTAATACCTTCCCTTTGCATAACCGGATTCCAAATCCACTATTGGTTGCGAAGATTATTCTATTAGGGTTTTATCACTATTTTCCCTTTCCTTTGGAATAAATTAAATCCAGTGGCGACTCTGTATTTTTAGCAACGCGGCAGCTGGAGACTCTGCTGGGGAGTACCTAAGCAAGCCAAGCCTAGTTGTGACTGTATCCTTTTTGCCTTGGATGGTTATCTCTGTATTACTTGCCTTTATCTATTCTTATCGTACATCCTGTATATATTTATTGTGCTCTTCTGGGTTGGTTTCTGTTGCTTGAGTGGAAATCCCAACACACAGGCTTATAGAGTACACCTGAGATAAGAGGGAGCTTCTTATTGACTCTTCAGACATAGTTGTTTTGATAGGAAGGTAAGAGGAACCCTTCTAGAGTAGATTTCTTTTGGAGTTTTGTTGACACGTAAGTCATTTTGCATTGACAACTATTCTTCCAAAAGGGATCCGTGACTCTAGGGACCTTTATAAAACCCGTGGCTTTTTGAAGTTGAGGGTGACATCACTTAGAATAGATCCTCCCGAGGGTATTGTTGGCTCACACGTTATCTTGTGGTGACAACGATATTTTTGCATTAGGATCCGTGACTCTAAGCATCTTCATAAAATCTTAGTGCTCACCTTGTAAGGTGGTATGAGTTTCTTGTAGGGAAACTAAACCTCCAACATACCATTTAATCTGCTACAGTCCTATCCTCTTGTGTCATGAACATACATAACATTTGCAATTCATACACTTGCATTTGGGCCTTATTCCTAGGGACTACTAAAGGTTTATATTATGCAGTGAGCATTTAAGAATGAGTTCAGATAAGAAGAACACGCTTCCACTCAAGTTCAAACTACAAAGGATTGACAATTTGTTAGCATTGAGAAAGAATATCACTCATTGTAAGAAGAATAGCTTTGTTAGCAAATATGGGCAGATATTGGACCTCTTGACCACCAATGGTTATATTTCAACTCTAGTGGCCTTGGCTCAGTATTATAATTCTCCTCTTCTGTGTTTCACCTTCAAATACTTTCAGTTGGCTCCGACTATTAAAGAGTATGAACGATCGTTGGGCTGGTATTTGAAAGATCATCCTTCTTTTACAATCTTGGGTAAAGAGTTTGTACCCGAAGCGGTAGCTAAAGCCTTACATATGACTGTTCTAGAAGTGACATTTGGTTTAGGACCTATAAGGTTCTCCAAAAAAATTCTAGAGGAAAAGGTTTGGGCCTTGGAGAAGGAAGGTAAATGGTTACCTTTCAGTGATATCTTGTCTTTCCTCATTTATGGGGTCATCATGTTCCCCAATGATGATGATCTCATATATCCCTTTACTATCAACGTATTCTTGTCCAAGATTCCAATTCCTGCTTTATTGGCTGATGTGTAATACTGTGTTCACACCAGACACGAGAAGAAGAAGGGTGTAATTCTGAGTTATGCTTCTTTATTATACTCTTGGCTCCTATCTCACATACACCAGAAGGGTCCGTAGGTAGAATTCTTGAAGGATCTGAAGTGGTCCCAGAAGCTAGCCTTTTTTACTTCCGATGCCATAGTATGGTATCTTCTTGCTTGGAAGGTTGAGTAAGTTGTCACAAGTTGTGGAGAGTTTCAAAATGTTCCTCTAATGGGTCCCTAAGGCTGTATCAACTACAAACCATCTTTGGCCTTGACACATCTCGGTTATCCATTGGATATTGAACAAAATATTGAATCACTAAAAGACTTCATCTTACCGGGTTTGGGAACAGAGAATCCAGACTTATTATTGAAGATCAAGAGAGCTTGGGCTCTAATTCACAAAAAGGGGAAATATATTGGTAAGCGATATTACCGAGAAAAAGAACCTTATCGTTAATGGGTGATATAAAGAGTGAAGGAAGTTAAGCTTCCCTACAGTGCTGAAGTTCCGGTTCCTCCACCAGAGCCAAAATCTATTCATACTTCCAAGGGAGAAGTTGATGTATTTAGATCTACTATTGCACAGTTGACCAGAGAAAACAAATAGTTGTGATCTAAACTTCATGCCATGGATATAGATAATACAAATCTCAAGAGGAAAAAAGAGGTGATGCTGAACTATTGGTTGAAAGCAGAAAGAAAGCCAAGATAGAAGAGGATCTCAAGGAGAAATATCAGGATGGCCTATCACAATCTGACTTAGGGTTAACTTCACTTTGTAAGAAGAAAAACAAATTGAGAAAGAGTTTGGGGAAGCTCACTGTTGGTTTGAACTAGCTCATAAAGAGAAGAAGATCTTAAGGGATGAAACTGATATTGAGATCAAGAAGCTCAAATTGTCTCTCCACAATGCCAATGCCAAAGCTGATCAGGAGTGTCGTCTTAAGGAAGAAGCTATATGAACTTCCTATCTCACTCCTCATATTTGGAAGGACAAGTGCCTGTCGCAGCCTAAAAAATATAGAGAGCGAAAAAACAACCGGCGAGAAAAGAAATGACAGAAGAGTCGCCACCGTGCGTTATTTATCCCAAAGGAGGGAAAGGAAACGCTCGAAGTAAACCTGGAGAAAGGAAAGGAAAGACAAGGTCTCGCAACCAAATCTTGGGTTCGGGAGTCGATTAATCGAAGGGAAGGTATTAGCACCCCTACGCATCCGTAGTATTCTACGGGATCCACTCTTGTTGTTCTTGTCTAAAGGATGTGTGTTTATCTAATGTGCTATTTACTAAAAGAGAGGGTCAAAAGAAAATGACTCGCACGGATGTTGTAACACCCTTCTAAAATACCCCAATATTTAATTAAATCAACAAAACATAAATCAGAGTAGATATGCAATTAAGGGTGTCACACTTGACACTTCACACCAATCATCAAAATATCCTGTCATGCTCATTTATTTAATCAAAATAAAACATTTGCATAATTCGCAGCGGATAAAATCTAACAACAATACAAAACATGTAACACATTACATGTAAACTTGTTCAACAATCAACAATGAAAAACAAGTAAAACATCCCGTCCCGATGTTACATCTACCAGAGCATGACCCACTAAGGAACTACACTAGACTCCAAGGACTAGCTTCTACTCAATCACTGCTCGTTACCTGAAACATAGTTGTAAGGGTGAGTTCCTCAATCGATATAATAAGCATTATAAAATATCATGTAATGCTAAGTAAATTAACACATCTCATCACCCTAATCAGATCACACATTCAGCAACAGCAACATCAACTCAATATCATAGTCATACTCAACATAAACACACAACACACGTATAATATTGGAATACATCCATTCATATTATACGCCATACATACACTATGCAATGAGACTCCATGCATGCGGTACCGACTATTCGTGAACATATAGTTCAACCTCACCGATCAAATCCAGATACGGCTACCAAGCTCACTAGTCCCACTCATTTGAGACCTAGTGACTCACTCACTAATTCCTCACCATGGGAATTAGCTACCACCCCAAGGGCTATGATATGCACGCTAATCACCTAGCATGCAAACATCAACAACAATCCACAACAACTCACTCACTAATTCCTCACCATGGGAATTAGCTACCACCATAAAGGCCATAATATACATGCTAAATCACCTAGCATGCAAACATCAACAACAATTCAAAATAGACATATGCTCACACTCTAACCCATAAACAGTCCATTCACAATTGCATACATAACAGATACATTCACAGTATTATGCATACCATCATACATCATCAGCATGTTCATCACAGAATCATATCATATCATGCTAAATAATAAATCACCGTATTAGCACACTCTACTAATACCTACACCGCTCAAAACAACGAGAAATGATCCCTACTATATCATACATCAGCTAAATTACATCACCCAACTGCAATGACCAAAACTGCACAACAACAACTCGTAAAAATCACAATTCTGCCCATACGCGTATTGCCTAGTCCCATACGCGTATGGCCCATTTCTCAGCCAATCCCATACGCGTATTGTCTGCCTCATACGCGTATGCTACGCGTACCACTTCCTCATACGCGTACCAACAGAGACAAAACCACGTTCAAAACATCATCTTCCTCATCCATACGCGTATTGCCTAGTGCCATACGCGTACCAGACCATCTCATACGCGTATTGCCTAGTGCCATACGCGTATGACCAGAAACCAGAATTCCAGATCTGCTATGGTTTTCTCTGCTACGAGATTCTCAGATCCAACCTTCCACATTCCAATTTTTACACAACATTCATTCATATTGTCTAACACAGATCATACACATTCAATCTCACAAATTCTAACATTATTCCATCTAATCCTTACGAATTTTCTTCAATTATAACTCATATCACATTCATCCAAAATTTCACAATTTCAACATTCATCATCTAATTAGAGTCAAATCAATGGTTTATCACTACCCATTACATGTTAACCCATAATACCCATTAAACGACGATAAACCCCCCTTACCTGAGTTAATCCGGCGAATCTTTAAGCTTCAAGCTTTTCTCTTCTCCAACCTTCTTCCTCTTGCTCTGTCTCTTTGCCCTTTTCCTCTTTTCAGCCGCTTCTCTGCTTTTCACGTGAAACCCTTTCTTTACCAAATGGGACTCTTTTTCTTATTTCCAACTTATATATATTTTCCAATAATTATTATTCCAATAATAATAATAATAATCCAATAATTCCAATTATTTAATTAAATTAATAAATATAATATTAACTTAAATTAAATAATTATCTTATTTTTATCGGGGTGTTACAGATGTCGCATCCACTGCATACGTATCTCATCTGAATATGAGAATCAGAGTCTTCGTAGCTCGGCTACCTATGGGTTAAAGAGAAGTGTGCTCGCTAAGACATCGCGTCTTATGCCTACGTATCTCATCTGGAATGAGAATCAGAGCAAACTGTAGTTCAGCTAACTACGGGAACAAGGGTCTCGATTGCAACTAGGGCAAGAGAAAGGGAGGTCTCGATCGCAACAAGGGTGCAAGGATTAGTTGTTAGTCGTCAGTCAAAAAGGAACTCGGCAAGACATCGCATCTTGTGCCTACGTATCTCATCTGGACATGAGAATCAGAGTTGCCGTAGTTCGGCTACACATGGGTTGCCATCTGAACATGGACTTACAAAGGAGGACACCAGTTATGTCAAAGAAGAGTGGGCAATGTGTTCACGTCCTAGCAGCAGGTGTCGCAGCTCGCTGAATCGAGTCTTAGGCAGTTACCTCTTTGCAATAGAACGGACTACATGCCACAGGATCGGAGACGCACGGAAGGTCTAAAAATGGGGAAGCTCTGCCCTAGAGTTGTCATGCAATGTGAACCTGAGTGTTAGGATTTACAAATGGGAACATCTACCTAATGTTAGCATGCAAAGAAAAAAGGGAATTCTACCTAATGTTATCATACAAAAGAATAAGGGAATTCTACCTATGTTATTATACAAAAGAATAAGGGAATTCTACCTATGTTATCATACAAAGGGTTCTACCTAATGGGTGCTACCTAAACGGAACGAAGAAACGACAAAAGGAGCAAGGAGAGGAGTGGGGTAAAGGGTGGATGGCGATGCATGAAGCAATCAACTTACGGGTGGTAGATGGCGATGCCTGAAGCAATCGACTTACAAGAGAAATGGCGATGCACGAAGCAATCGACTTACAAAAGGATGGATAAATACATGCTGGTTCTGTTAAGTTTTAAAAATGATTACTCGACATTGGATCGAGGTTTTGATCTTATTTTGAAAAGGTTATCGGATGTTCATTTTATTTCTTGTATTAACATATGAGTAAAGAATGAAAGAATAAACATTATACACTTCATGGGTGAGGGATACATTTGTTATGAATGGGGATTGTTCATGGCAATCAAACAATAATATTATGTGCCTCATACAACATACAAGTAGGCAACAGTTATCAGTCAATAAGATATATAAACAAGTATATGATCAAATCAAATAATTAAAGAATGAAATAATGAAGCATTAGACAATGCATAAAAAGTATAAACATGTTAATGAATCAAACAATAGAAGCATGGATGAAAGAAACAAGTATAAAAAATATCAGATGAATCAGACAGGTGCAACTATGCACACAAAGGATCAATGAATAATTTAATCGGGAAATGATGCAAGGACCAAATAAAATCAAGGTAAACAGCCTCTAATACATGGCATATGAGATGGACAAGGGAGGATCAAAAGATCTCTTCAATTGCCCTAAGCAATCCCTTAAGTCAAACATCAATCATAGAAAAGTCAACTGTAAAGTCAAGTCAACTTAAAAAATATCAAATAAATAGTAAATTAATTAAACAAATTATGAAAAATTAAACTAACTAAGGTGGGGTCAGGAAATCATCATCCCCCAAAAATATTTCAAAAATAATGAAAATTGGTTATTGAATTAATTGAATCAAAACAAAGGTCAAACCAAAAGTCCAACAACAAGACTAGGTTAGAAATAAATCAAGAATAAATTAAAAGTGGGAAATAAAATTCCAATAAAAGGTCAGGTTGACCATGAGACATTGGTCAACCCTCATCCCAAAAATCAGAAGTTAAAAATAATTTTAAGTCATGAAAATAAAATTAATAAAAGTATGTGTGTCAAAATGGACTATTTGAAACAAATAATTAAAATAAAATATTAAAAATAAATAAAATATGAAAATAAAAATTAAATAAATTAAATAAAACATTAAGGAAAATAAAAAATATTTTTTGGCATTTTTATGAATAAATAAAGTATTTTTAAATGATTAAAATAAAACAGAAAAAAGGAAATAAATAAAGTGAAAAAGAAATGAAAGTGAAAACGAAATGGGCCAAGCAAGTGTGGGGGCGGATAGCAAAGGGAGCAGGGCCCGGTCCAGATGAACAGTAGCGCGTGACAAATAATGTAACATTTAATTAAATCAAACTATGTGAAATTATGTGGATCGGTCAAGTGTTTCTTTAAACACTAAATGACAAAAAGCTGGCGGACGGACCAGATAAGAGGACAAGCGCGCGATCTGACGTCCCACAACGTGCCACGTCATGTTTTCTTTCATGCAGCATGAACCCCATGCAAAAATGCAGCAACCAAAACACAAAACGCAACATATTTCTCCCATTTTCCAACTAGCATATCTCACTCTATGGTTCATGAAATGGGATGATGTAAAAAGCAAAATTCAAGTTTGAAACATGTAGAACACAATGGTGTCTTGTTTTATTAAAAATGATGGCTCTAACATGGAGAAAAGCGAACAACAAGGTAGGCTCATGCAAGGATACGGCAAAAATTCAATGTTACAAAATCAAGCTCAATCACAATGCTTCTTGGTGAGGGCTTTAAAGACAAACATGACACATTATTTACATGGAAAAACAACATGATACAAGCATGGCCATAGCATGAAAACAATAGTAAGCATAAACATGGTATGCATGAAAAACAATAATGAGCAAGCAAGATATTCATGGCCATGGAAGGTTGGGATAAGGAGGTTACCTAGTGGAAAACAGTCCACTGCTTCTTGGTAGTGGAGAAGATAGAAAAGGAAAATGCTCTTGGTGCTTGTGCTCGAGAAATGGAAAGTGAGGAATGGATCTTGAACTTGCCAAGTTGCCTTGCTCTTAGAAAATAGCAGCCTCCAACCTTAAATCGAAAATGGCATTAGCTTCTCTTCAGATTAGGGTTTATGCCCTTTAAATATGGTGGGTTAAAGTGCTCTTAATGGGCTTAAGTGCATGGTTTTGGTTCATGAGCAAAATACCACAAAAGGTGAGGTGTGAAATGAAACTCTAAATGTGGCAAAGCTTAAGTGAGTGAACATTAAAGTGCATGACCAAATGAGGTAAAAAGTGTGTTGGTTGGTTTTGTGGTCTGACTTGGTTTTTCTTGTGCAGCATAAAAACAAACCAACTAGGTGACTTTAAGGCTTTGTATCTTGATGAATACATGTCCAAATGGCAAGGCAATGCAAACAGTAGAAAGAGGGCATGAAGCTTAACATCTTTCATGTTGAACACAAATTGAAATGATGAGTGGAAAGAGGTGAAAAATGGCCATAAAGTTCAGGTCCCATAGCTGCAAAATGGTTGGGCCAGTTTGGCCTAAATGCTGTCAAAAAATTCAGCCTATGATACCAACTTTAGATGAGTGTATCTTCCAAACCAATGATCCAAATGGGGTGGTTCTAAAAAGGTGTGAAAGAGGGCATATCAAGGTACAACTGTCATAAAGAAAGTGTTTTCAAAAGATGCCTTGAAGTGCAAGAAATATAGCCCATAAGTCTTGACAAATTTTTGCAAATTTTGGACTTAGAAAATTTTCTAAGTGTCCTAAAATAATGTCTTACTTTGACCAAGCATAACTTTCTCAATTTTGATCCAAATGAAACAAACTTTATATCTCTAGAAAGCTTGGAACAAGAGGAAAAACTTTCATGTTGGAGAAATTTTCAAATGGAGCTTGAATCGTGATGGAATATAGGCTTAAAGTGGGTGCAAAAACCATAAAAACTTGCCTTAAATGGAAAGTCAACTATTTCCAAATTTGGTAACTTTTCCAACTCCTGATTAAATGATGAATCCGTGATCTAACCTTGAATAAATATCACATGTAAGCTCCCTTAGGCATGAATTTTGAGATTCCACTTTCAAAATGTCAGGAGTTGACTTTCCTGGCCCCATAGTTGACTTTTCCCAAACTGTCTAATTCTCGATTCCATTGATCAATTGAAGCACCTCTGGCTCAAATAAAGAGCTGATTTTTTGTATGTAGACCCTTGTGGACATATGGAGGGCCATGGAAATGAGTGTCACCCAAGGAGTCAAAAATAAACCGATTTTATGCAAAAACCCTAGTTTTAGGGCAAAATGATCAGGAACTGATTGCACTGATTGCCAATGGATCTTTGTGAGATGATCGTGAATCTTTCTAGACCAAGATGCCTCTCCAATCATGACATGGATAAGCTCTTTCACTTCCAACCAAACCCTGCCTGTTGTGGATAGCCACGACACCCTGATTTCTAATTAAATCCATATGCACACTCTGAGAGCTTTGAATCTTCCACTGATGAACTGAGGACCATAATAGGACATATGGAACCCCTTGAGACTTGTATAATTGGAGAATGAAGTTCAATTCTCAGTCTTTCCTGGTGTGGGCTCCTTCTGTAATGAGTGATCAATCAAACCCTGATTTCCCAAGTCACTGATGCAGTATGCAATGAGTATGACCTAGTATGATGCTAATGAAATGTGAAATACAATCCCATGCTTCCATAAAAATGAAGGGAAAATTTTGGGGTATTATAGTGCCAAAACACCGAGCTTGCCACAAAGTGTGTTGAATACTGGAAAAAAATGGTTTGAGGCTTTGAAGAAAGAGAGTATGGGGTGGCTCAATGAGAAAGCATACCTAATTGGACACCTATGCAAAGTCCCTCAACATCTTGCAACCAACTGCCACTATGTTGAAGCTAGATGGAATATTCCCACCGAATGCATCGCATGCTCGAAGGTACAACAAAGTCACCACCGAACTTTATTTATCCTAAAAGACAGGGAAGGGAAAACATTAATAAAACCCAAGGGAAATGAAACAGAGAAACGGGTAAGGGAATGAGTTATGTGAGGGGAAGGTATTAACACCCTCACATCCATGATACTCCACGGGAACCGTCTTGAATATTCTTGCTTGGGTGGGTATTGCTATCTTCATGTACCTACAAAATAAAAATGGGTTAGAAAAAAGAATGCTCGAGGAGGATTGTGGTCCTCATGCCTACATATTATCATGGTGCAATGATAAAGTCAGAGCCTCTTAGTTTAGAGAACAAATAATGAAAAAGGGGGAAGAGGACAGAAGGTGGGATAAAGGTGCTCTCTAAGGATTCGCGTCCTCGTGCCTACGTATCCTCATAGTGCAATAAGGAAGTTAGAGCTCCGTAGTTTGGAGGAAAAAGACTGAAGAAATATATGATTAGGGGGTGGTGTTTAAACCAATGGAAAGGATATGGGGTTAACCATGAAGGTGTGTCCCTGAATTGTGGTGTCAAAACCAAGAAAATAGGGGTTAACTATAAAGGTGTTTCCCAAAAGAGAGGGGGTTAACCATAAAGGTGTGTCCCTGAAAAGGTATATAATCACGACGGTGTCAACATGAATTGTGGTGTCAAAACCAAGGAAAAATGGGGGTTAATTATAAAGGTGTGTCCCAAAAGAGTGGGGGTTAACCATAAAGGCGTGTCTCTGAAAAGGATACAGGATTAACCATAAAGGTGTGTCCCAAAAAAGGGGATAATGGGTTAAGCATAAAGGCGTGTTCCTGAAAAGGATATGGGGTTAACCATAAAGGTGTGTCCCAAAAGAGAGATAATGGGTTAACCATAAACGTGTGTCCCTAAAGAGAGGGGGTTAACCATAAAGGTGTTTTCCTGAAAGAGATAGATTCCAATGGTGTTTAAACCAAAGGGGTATGAAAAGAGGAGACATAAAGGCTAGTTGCAGACTTGACAATAAATTAACTAGAATTACTATGAATAACTGGGTCATTCGTCCCTTACTCAGAGATATTTTAGACAAGTGTAAGGAAAATCCCCTCTCACCATTCTCTATAGCTTAAGGTTCATGGTATGCAAACCTAGTCAACAACTACCAAGTTGTTGAAACTGGTTCCCAAAGATGTTTGTGAGGACGAGTCAGATGAATGACAGCTGAGGAAAATTGTAGTCCATTGAGGGCCTTGATCTTTTTGAGAGGATAATGCTCCAAAGTAGCAAAGACAGGTCATATCAAGTGACCAAGGGACTTATGGTTATTTGACAAAGACAAAGGGGGAAGTGTAATAAATGAAAGCATCTAGTTGATCAAATGGGAATTTTATCCAGCCAAATCAAAGGAAAGGGATTGATGAACAAACAAAGATGCATGAATATACAAAGACTAAACTAAGGTTTCATTGTTAGGTAACCCAAGAGAAAGCCATGTGGGTGCAACGTGTACTATCCTATGTCTCATTGTTAGATAGCCCAAGAGAAAGCCATGTGTGTGTATAAGTGAGATAATTCTAAGCAGATGAATGCAAGAGGCAAGAGTCATAAAACAAATGAAACAATACACAAGCCCAAGGGTTCAACAAGAAAAAAATAAAGTCAAAGTATCCACAAAGTCTCAGGGTCCAATGATCACTCCAAGTTAAGAAAATGGCCTAAATCCTAAGTTAAAGTCCAAAGTGCAAAAGTTCAATAATACTCCAGATCAAGCATAATATTAGGATTAGGTCCAAGTTACTTTATCATGTTTTGATTCATTAAGATTAACAAGAAAGCAGTCAAACAAGATAAGAGCAACAAATGAATATGGCAAGATGAATAGAGTATGAAGTGATATGATTATAATAGGACATGAAATTAAATGGCATTAAGTAAATGACATAAACTTAAATGACTTGAATTAAATGAAAATAATGTAAAGAGCAAGACATAATGTTAGAAGTTAAGGTTAGTCAATTGTGTCAGGACAATTTAGCGCTATGTTAAGAAAACATAAGTAAGCTTATGTAGAAGCTATTTCTATCTGAGGCTGATCAATAACAATTTATGTGTCAGACAAGTTAGAGAATTAACACAAGGTTAATATCAAGCAACATGTCACACAATGATCAAAGTAAAAGAAAGAGATGAAGATGGAAACAAGTGAAAGGGAGAGTAAAGTCAATCACAAGGGATCATTCTATCCCCAAATCAAAGGACTCAAAATATGGCGCATTGAGGGTTAACCTATCATTGATGCAGAGTATTAAAGATGACTCATAATCATCTATCAACAGTTTTGTATCAAAGAAGGTTGGTCAACCTCAAGTCCATCTATCAATGATTTGAGATGAGGAAGAAATCATCAACCAAACAATCAAGTCAACTCAAAACATCAAGTGATCAACAAAAATCAAAATAAAATGAATTGAAATGATTTAATATTGATTAAATAAAGAAAATAAAAGGGAAAATGTCAAAGAAGGGTCAAAGCACCATACAAAAGTCCAAGAAAAATATGGAAGGTAAAAAAAAATCCAGCAAGTTTGACCTCAAAAGTTATGATAAAAAATGTTTTAAAATGATTAAAAATAAAAATGAAAATGAAAATGAAAATTAAATGAAAAATAAAATAAAATATGAAAAAAATGCAAAAATGATTTTAAAAAAATGCAAAAATAGTATATGATAGATTTTTTTTTATGGAATTATGGACAAAAATTGGATTAAAAAAATATTAAAGAAGCTATTTAAAATTAATTTTAGAAGAAAAGGAAATAAAATGAAATAAAAAAAAGAAATTAAAACATTTCAATCCAACGACTAGCAAAGGTGGCACGCGCTGATTGGCTAAGGGATTTGAATTTGGCTCCAACGCACGCGAAAACTTCATCTTCAACCTCAGGATTTGTGATTTTGAAACTTCATGAACTCGTGTTTTTAACATGAACCAATCATAGATTCAATTGATAAACACTTCATCGTTCATGTCTCCCTACATCAGAGCAATTGAATTTCTCTGAACAGGGAGAATTTTCTCAAAAGCTCTAAGAACCATAGTTCTTCAAAGTAAAATTAAATGGTGATTACTGAAAAATAAATGCCAAGTAGGTTAGGGCTTTGGATAAGTGGAACAAGACGAAAAGTGTGGTAACTTGTTTGCTCAGGGTTGTAACTCCTATCTACCTGTTCGAATGAAGCTTCAGAAGTCAACATTGGTGGATCCAGAAGCTAGATTGTAGAAGGATTCAGACCAAAGAAAAGCCTCAAACCCTTTAGAGGATGCCAATGAAGGATTATGGGCAAAGAAATGGAAGGAAAAGAGCTTAAATTAAAAAAGAGCTTGATTGGTTATTTAAGGTATCAGGCTTCAATGGTGGTAGGGTTCCTTTGGATTTCAAAGCTTGCAAATAAAGGCAGAAGCTTCCTCTATTTATAGGGAATGTGTTAGGATTTAAATACGTGTGAATTGGGTTTGAATTCATGTAAATTGACTTGGAAAATTTCAGATCCCGATCGTGTGAAATTTTGGTGCCAAACTTGTGATTTTAGAGCTTCTCAAGTCGTTTCAAGTTGTCTTCAAACGCATTTGGTCATGGGTAATTGGTTTCCACGCGTGAGAAGTGGTTCCAAGTTAATTTGTGCATCATTCAACATTATAGGTCACATACCAAAATAGAGTTCAGGTCACCATGTTCATGCTTAGGCGAAATCCAACCCACTCGCGTGTTTCCTGATTTTCTTTGAGCCAAATGATCACTTCATGGAGTAGACCAAGATGAAAAAATAATCAATCCAAAAGGAGCTTTCAGGTGAAAGTTGTAGGCTTGTGAAGTTGAGGTCGTGACCTGGTTTTTGGGCTAGGCAATTGGTGAAACACTTTGCAGCATGCTTGGTCATTTTGAGGTTCCATGTTCATGATGCCATAACTTTTGATTCCCTCGTGCATTTTGAGACAAAGTTGGGTCAAATGATATTTGATATGAGCTTGGAAAAATGCAAAAGTAATGGGGTCAAGATAATGCTTGAGTTGAAAATGGCAAGGGTAGAAAGTAAGGGTCATGGCAAGGTTTTGGCCTATTTTGGCAACTTGGTCCTTTGCACAAATGAAGTCCTTAATGGATGAATTGATGTTTTTCCCTTGACTCAAAGTTGTAGAGGATACCAAAAGGCACATTTAACTCAAAGAATAATGACATTTGGATGAATATTGAAGGGGTTATGGAGTTTGGACCAAAGGCACGACATGCTTGCAATTAGGTTAAAGCATCTTTGGCCCCTTTGTGTGAACTTGATGTTTTCTTAAATTTTAGACCATGATGATGATGAAATGAGAATCCCTTGATTAAATATTGATTAGGGATTGCTTGACCTTGAGAATAGCTTGAAAATTGAGTGACGTGGCATGGAAATAAACACATAGGCCACCTTTGAAACAACATGAACCAACTTGCATTTCCCTTGATCAAAGACCTTGACTTTGCATTGCTTTGAAGCATGACCATCTACATGAGTAACAAGAACAAACAAGTACCAACTCTCAAGAAATTAGGGTTAGTTGACAAGTAAAATAAAGTGAATCCCTAATGTTAATATATAATACACAATATGGTCATGCTTGTAATCCCATGACCAAATGCAATGGTCATGCATGATATGATTTGATGTATGAAAAAGTTTATGCAAACAAGGAAAAAGGGAGGGTAAATTTTAGGGTATAACATCTGCCCCTATTTAATCATCTTTAACGTGAAGGTGCATATTGCGTTATCTTTTTCGGATGTTCAAGGTAAAAGAGTAGTAAATATAAGAGTAACTGAAAATTTGCCCGAGAATGGGAGGTTATAAAGAGCAACTAGTTGTTTTGATCTGTTGGGGATAAACTGAAATATTCTACTAGGGAGATAGGTTCGCTGCAAGATGAAGGATTGATATGCATGATTGTATGATGGCAATGCATGACTGTTTATTTATGATGCATATGTAATGCTATGTTGGATAGCAAGGTACGATTTATTGGATGAAAGATAGATTTCGACTCATCGGTATCCACATAAGAGGATCTAAAAGGAAGAGCTTCCAAGTTACCACCTCTGCTGGGGAAAATCCTGCTGGTTGACGCCTACCATCTGACTCTGCTTGGGGAAAAAGGTTGCATGACCTGTCTGAGTAATAGTTGAGATGTGAGTGTACGACAAGTGCTAACTGTAGACTACTGATAATCCACTGGGGTATTTTCAATAATCAAAGCAATGCATACAATTTTTCCTTTTGATTTAGATTTTTGTTATTCACAAAGTTTTATGGCATTATGCAATCAAGATTGGCAGATATTTTGCAAATAAAATGCGAAAAAATAAAAAGATGAGAATTTACTGAATAACAATTGAATGAGAGCCCCTCTCGAGAAGACCTTTTTAACAATAAAGGGTACTTCATAATTGGGAGTCCACTTGCCCCAAGGATCCGAGTGCGTAGGAGAAAGTCTTTTGAGCACAAGTTTTCCATCTTGGAATGAGCGAGGAAGAATCTTCTTATCGAAAGCTCTCTTAAGTCATCGTTTGTACAACTGCCCATGGAAAATGGCCGTTAAGCGCTTCTCTTCAATAAGATTCAACTAATCATATTTGGATTGCACCCACTCAACTTCATCGAGATCTGCTTCCATGATAACCCTCAGAGAGGGGATTTCAACTTCAACAAGTAGGGAAACCTCCATTCCATACACAAGTGAATAAGGAGTTTCCCTAGTAGAAGTACACACTAAAGTTCTATAGCCATGTAAAGCAAATGGAAGCATCTTATGCCAATCCTTATAGGTCTTGACCATTTTCTAGATAATTCTCTTGATATTTTTGTTAGTTGCTTCCACGACATCGTTCATCTTGGGTCGGTATGGTGATGAGTTATGAGGCTCGATCTTAAACTCTTGACACAACTCACACATCATCTTGTTGTTCAGGTTACTGTCATTGTCAGTAATAATCTTGCTAGGAACACCATAGCGACAAATTATTTCTTTCTTGATAATTCATGTAACCACTTGTCTCTTGACATTTACATATGAAGTAGATTCAACGCACTTCATGAAGTAGCCAGTGGAACCAAGGATGAAACGATGACCGTTGAAAGCTTTTATCTCAATCATACCAATCGTGTTAATGCCCCACATATAGAAAATCCAAGGAGAAGTCAAGACGTTCAACAGTGTTGGAGGAACATGGATTTTGTCACAAAAAATTTGGCACTTGTGACACCTCTTGACGAAGTTGTAATAGCCCACCACCATTGTTGTCCAATAATACCCAGCCTGAAGAATCTTCTTAGCCAGAGCAGACCCCTTAGCATGTACACCTTCATATCCCTCATGTATGGACCTTATGATCGTGCTTGATTTGTGTCTATCCATACATATGAGCAACACATAATCATAATTCCTTTTGTATAAGATATCCCCATTCAAGAAAAACTTAGAAGTGAACCTTCTCAAAGCCTTCTTATCTGTGATGAATGCTTTCTCAGGATATTCCTATCTTTCTAGATATCTCTTAATGTCGTGGAACCAAGGCTTATTGTCATATTAGGCCTCTATTTCTAGACAGTGCGGTGGTTAATCTAAGTGGTCAATATGGATGTCAGGTGCTTCATTCTTCCACTTGACTTCAAACATGGACGAAAGAGTAGCAAGAGTATCATCTAGCTGATTCTCTTCCCTCAGAATATACTGAAAAGTGATTTCATCAAAATAAGGAATCAGTTTTAGGATGTGATTACTAAAGCTGAGTCTCCAAACACTTCAAGAATATTAATTCTTAAGCCAATGGCTATTTCAACACCGTAGATACATGCTTCATATTCTGCCATATTGTTAGTGCGGTCAAAACATAATCAGGCGGTGAATGGAATATAAAAACCAATCGGAGATGTAATAACTACTCCTATTCCATGGCCTTTTGCATTAGAGGCACCGTCAAACACTAGCGTCCATCACGCTCCTGGTTCGGGTCCTTCTTCAGGGTCGGGAATATTACAGTCTTTGATGAACACGATGTCCTCATCGAGAAAGTCAAACTTGATCGGCTGGTAACCCTCCACAGGTTGATGGGAAAGGTAGTCAGACAAGACATTCCCCTTGATGGCTTTCTGAGTCACATATTGGATGTCATTCTCGATTAATAACATTTTCCACCAGGCAAGCCTTCCAATGACAACGGGCTTCTCAAAAATGTACTTTATTGGATCCATTTTGGATATCATAAAGTAGTATGGCAAATCATGTACTGTCTCAGGCGTCGAGCTGCCCAAGCTAGAGCACATCAAGTCCTTTCCAACAGTGAGTATCTAGTCTTACAATCACTCAATTTCTTGCTCAAGTAATAGATTGCATGTTCTTTACAGCCCGTGTCATCATGTTGACCCAAAACACAATCCATCGATTCATCTAGCATAATGAGATGCGTTATTAAAGGCCTATCAGGAACAAGTCGTTTCAAGATCGATGGTTCTTGCAAATAATTTTTTATTTAGTCAAATTCCTCTTGACAATCATTATTCCATACAACCACTTGATTTTTTTCTTTACAATTTGAATATTGATTCACAGGTAGTCGTCAAATGAGAAATGAATTGTGATATGTAATTAAGCCATCCAAAGAAGCCTCAGACCTCTTTCTCTGTTTTGGGAGCTGGCATATCTTGAACAACCCTGACTTTGTCTGGATCAACCTCGACACCTTTTTGACTCACTATAAACCCCAATAGCTTGCCAGAACGGACCCCAAAGTCACTTAGCGAGATTCAACCTTAACTGGAATTTTCTGAGTATGGAAAATAGCTTCCTTAAATGGTCCAAGTGATCGTATTCATTCTTGGACTTAACAATCATATCATGTACATACACTTCAATCTCCTTGTGGATCATGTCATGCAAAAAGGTTATCGTAACGTGTTGATATTTTGCCCTTGCGTTCTTCAAATCAAAAGGCACGACTTTGTAGAAGTAAGTTCCCTATGGTGTGATGAAAGTTGTTTTCTCCATATCAGCTAGAGCCATTTGGATCTTAGTATACCCTGAGAAACCGTCCATGAAAGAAAAGACTCGGTGATGAGTTATGTTGTCTACTAAAACATCAATATATGGCAAAGGAAAGTCGTCTTTTGGGATGGCTTTATTAAGCTCACGGTAGTCTACACACATTTGAACCTTCCCATTATTCTTCAAAATCAAAATAATATTGGAAACCCATTGAGGATTATCAATGATAATTAGGATATAAACATTAAACTGCTTCTTAATATCTTCTGTAATCTTCAGTGCCATGTCAGGTCGGGTTCTGTGAAGTTTGTGCTTTACTAGAGGGTGTTCAGGCTTGAGTGGTAGGCAATGTTCAACAGTGTTGGTATCCAACCCAGGCATATCGTGATAGGACAAGGAGAATATATCAACATACTCACGAAGTAAATCTACCAACTCACGGTGTACATGCTCGGCAAGGGATGCCCTAATCTTGACCTCTCATCTGACCTCTTCGGAGCCCAGATTAATCACTTCCGACTGTTCTTCGTGCGACTGAATCTCCTTTTCCTCACGCACAAGAAGTCTGGCAAGCTCGGGAGGCACTTCACAATCTTCTTCACCATCTTCTTTGGCTTGATTAATTGGAAACCCATATCTATAGCGAACTTCAACAATGTCACTCTCAGTGGAATCATTTATTCTGCATGTTATGAGTTTATTTTTAGAATGTGGTTTTTGAAAAAGATGCAAAAAATAAAAGAAACTTTTACCATTTATTTTTAAGTGAAAAGTAAAATAATATAAAGAAAATGATCATGATTTTAAGTGCAAAATGTTGGTGTAAGCCCTAGAGGCCAATACTTTTGGTACTTGTATCGAATTATTTATTAGTAATAAAAGGCTTTTTCTTTATTATGTTTGTTTAATAAAGTCCCTAGAATAGCTAGTCCGTTTAATGTATCAAGTATGACTTAATCATGAGATCACATTAGACATAAGGACACTATTCTTAAAGTATCCGTATTCAAGCTTTATTGTGAAGTGGGATAACATTAAAGCATGAAGACTATTATGTTTATATATTGATGATCACATCTCATGGATCATGGATAAAGAGTTATCAAGTCTTAAACATAGGTATGAATATTAAGAGTAATATTTATACTGGATTGACCCGCTATGAGAATACCATATAGAATGTTATGCAAAGTGTCATAAGTTATTCTCATGGTGATAATGGTGTATACCACACTTCGACCTGAAACCACTATGGACCCTAGATGTAGAGTCGAGTGCCTTATTGTTGATCAAATGTTGTCCGTAATTGGATGACCGTAAAGACAATTGATGGGTACTCCATGAAGCATGCTAAAGGACATGAGTGATCTAGATGGAATTTGCCCATCCTGCGTAACAGGATAAATGTCTATGGGCCCAATATTGAACTGGACAAGGATAACACGGTCTATGCCTTGTGTTCAATATAGACATAAGGGCAAAAGGGTAATTATACACATAATTATTATCACAGAAGGATTTGTCAGATCATATGACATTTTCGTGTCTTGGGTAGCAGTGATGTGTTGCTAGATACCGCTCACTGTTTATTCTGTTAAATACGAGAATTAATATAATTGCCAATGTCGCGAAAACCTATAGGGTCACACACAAAGGACAAATTGATGAGAGATAGAGTAATTAAGGAATAATGTAATGTACGGTGCCCTTAAGTGAATTATAGAACATCGTAAGGTACGGTGTACTTAAGTAGAATATGAAATATGGTAAGGTACCACGCGTTTAAGTGATTTTGGCATATTATAAGATATGGGCCATATACACTTGAGTGGGCTTTTTAGCTTGCAGCCCACACAAGTGGTTCTATAAATAGAACCCTTGTGTAGAAGCATTGATATACTTGCAATTTCGTTTCTCTCTCTCTCTCTCTCACTCAAAGCCTTCATTCCTAACAGCTAGCACTGAGATTGAAGGAATCCGTTCGTGTGGATTGAGTAGAGGCTTTGTCATCATTCAACGTTCGTGATCGCCACAAGAGGTAACGATTCTATCACTGATCATGCCCATTCGTAAGGATCATTAAAGGAGAAATTTTAAATTCCGCTGTATTTTGGATCGCCCTTCTCCTTCACAAAAACCTCCTTTCATTGATTGAATAATACTTTTAAAACATGGGAGACCCTTACAAGCTATCCGCATGCCTCGGGCGAAGGCAAGTGACAAGGAAAAATAAAAATGCATTACATTTCTTTCGAGATAACCACATGAACCACATTAGAAGTACAATTATCAAGCTTAAATCCCGGAGGACACTCACGAATGAGACGAGAGACTGCACGCTGGCTGGAGTTTACTCTATCTACTACTGCTATAGAATAATCAAATTAGTAGTCTGTACTACTGAACATGATTGGGTTGAATCTCTTACCTCCCCCGCATCCGGATGACGGGAAGTATGGGGATAGTCGAGCCCAAAGAGATCATGCTTCTTAAAGACTCTCACAATTTGGCCCCATCCTTGAATATACCATTCTCCAGAGTCTGTTTGGCACTCTTGGCTTATGACAACACTAAGGATGATGATTGGCAGAGGCGAAGCTAACTTCTTCAAAATCCAAACATTGGATCGAGACATCAAATATTACGTCCTCAATTTCAACATATCTGAAAGAATATAGTTCACTGATTATAGAATCCTCCTCGCCACAAACGATGACAGGCTTGTCCTCAAACAAGAACTTCAATTTATAATGCAGAGTAGAAGTTACAATGCCGACATCATGAATCCATGGCCTCCCTAATAGGAAACTATAGGCATGATGGATATCCATGACTTGGAAAGTGATGATAAATTGGTGGGGACCCATACAAATTAACAAATCAACTTCCTCAATGACCTCCCTCTGAGATCCATCAAAAGCATGGACAATCAAAGCACTTGCTCTCATCTCCGGTCCCTCAAACTGCAGTTGGCTTAATGTGCTTTTGGGGAAAACATTAAGCGAAGAGCTAGGGTCAACTTGGACCTTAGAGATTAAAGTGTCAGCATAAGTCACAGAAATGGGCAGAGCTTTGTTGTGATTGTGACCTTCAGCGGTCAACTCAGCTTCGTTGAAACCCAAATACCTGCTCGCAGAAATATTGGCTACCACATCATCGAACTGATCTACTGTGATATCCTGCATTACATGATCCACGTTGAGCACCTTTAGAAGATCCTTTCTATGAGCTTCTAAGCTAAGAAATAATGTCAGGATTGATATCTTCGATGGAGTTTGACCCAACTGGTCGACAATCTTAAAATCACTTTGCTTGATCAACTTTAATAATTCCTGCCCTTCTTTTACATGAATAATATTCTCAGCTTGCTCTTTTCTAATGATTACCTCCTCCTTCTTTAAATTCGTTGCTTCTGCTGAATTACCGGAAGTACCTTTCGACATAGAAACATCAGGTGCCCTAGTCGGAGTAATAGGAACACAAACAAATGCATCTTCCTGAGGCGTAGGAACTGCTGCAGGAACCACTTTGGGTACATATTTCGGTGCAAACACACGACCACTGAGGGTTATCCCTCTTGGACTAGATATGTTGATAATATCTGCACTAGAAATCTGGATTTCTTCACGGCCAACCGACACGATTGCATTTTACTTCCAAGGCACCACCTTAGAATTCTGATAAGGAAAAGGTGAAGGAACATGAAAGACAATGGAATAAACTTTCCTTATCGAAGCTTACACTTGTTTCTTATGATAAACGATCTTAATCGGCTCGATAACTGAAACTTTCCCCAGGGCGTTATCTCTTAAAAAATGCAAGACGCCTTGATCCATCAACTCTTGGACGTGGTCCTTGAGTTGTTCACGTCTTTCAGGTTCAATCTTGCACACCTCACAATTGTCATGCACACATGCCAATGCACTGTGCTTCTAGATGCTCGTAGAAATACTCAACCACAGAGTCTTCACATCCTCACCAATCAGGCCACTTATGTACTATCCTCTTCAATAATAGCATTCACTGTCTGATTACCATGATTAGGAAAAGGATTAGCCTTCACATTTGGCTTTTCTTTGGCGAAGGACAAAACGTTCTGATCAATGAGGTCCTGTACTCTATTTTTAAACACGATACAATGCTCAATTGTATGCCCAATATAACATGCGTGGAAATTGCAAGATACGTTGGGGTTTTAGTGTGGACCAAACAGATATACTACTGGTGGAATCTGCTTAGGAGTAATCGCTCCTACATGCACAAGATACAGGAATAATTCAGAGTATGGCACATAAATTTTGGTATACTCAGGACGTCTCTGGTTATGATTCTGATTCTAGTTTTGATTCTTCCCCTAATTCCCACGAAGATTCTGATTAAGACCCCTATTGTTTGTATTATGCCGTTGACGAGCTTGTCCTTGAGGCTGTTGTTATGCCTGCGGAGGCTGTTGATACCGTGGTTGGTACTGAAATGGTTGTTGAAACTGGGATGAGGCCACATATGGATATGGATAATACAGTGGAGGCATCATAGGAGTTGGATACTCTAGAACACTTGCTATTACGACATTAGTCTCTCCTTCTTTCTTTTTAGCGTACCCACTCGAAGGTCTTCTAACTGCTGACTGTTGACTACTACCACCGATAATCTTCCATGTCTTCAAACCACTTTCAACCCTCTCCCCGGTTATAACTAGATCAACATAGTTGGAAGATGAACTCCCAACCGTCTTTTCATGATATAAGCTTTGGAGCATCCCCATGAAAATGTCTACTAACTCAATATTTGTTAAAGTCGGCTTGACCCTTGAAGCCATTTCACGCCATCTCTATGCATACTCTTTAAACGTTTCATTAGACCGCTGGGCTTGATTCTGAAGCTGTAATTTGGTAGGAGCCATGTTTATATTGTAAAATATGCTAAAATATTCACATCTTTCTCATTTGTTTCAATATTTTCAAATTCATCTTTAAACCATGTAAATCTCGTCGAGTTTTCAAGACGCAAATTGTACGACTTGATCATTTTGAATCTCAACCTTTCATAAACAAGATAGGATTAAAAAGGATTAATTGCAGGTATATCCCATTTATCCTTGAGTGTTCAGACACAAGTTGTATATATTACTTATTTTAATGCTTGTCTTCCTACTAAAAGCAATCACAATCAACCAACAA
The DNA here is from genome assembly GCF_024323335.1 of Lathyrus oleraceus. Classification (NCBI taxonomy): domain Eukaryota; kingdom Viridiplantae; phylum Streptophyta; class Magnoliopsida; order Fabales; family Fabaceae; genus Lathyrus; species Lathyrus oleraceus. Next base: position 488,120,783 of record NC_066585.1, read on the forward strand.
ATAATGTTTTTCCGATTTTACACAATAAAAACTTTGTCTTTAAAATCTACCAACACATAAGACTTTTCTACCATGAACTACGTAACTTTGAATTCTCTTCGCACCGGTATATATGTAGGAGCAAGAATCAAATCTTGTCAAACACAATAATAAAAAAATTCCTTTGTTTATATGCTATATTCCTTGTTTGATGATTAGGAGAAAATCAATATAATAAGGTTAAAAATGTAATTTGCAAAATTAATTAGAGGAAACTGTTTCTTAAACGGATGTCGTAGGGTACTAATAACTTTCCTACGCATAATCGACTCCTGAACCTAAATTTGGTTTCAAAGACCTTTTTTGTTGTAAAAGGTTTTTATCAATGTTTCTCCTATTTAAATAAACTTTGATGACGACTTCATTGAAAAAAGTCAAGACAGTAATGAAAAAGGTCAAGAACAAAGGACGTGAGTTTTTTTATTCTTTTTAAAATGCTTCATTCATGATCAATCTTTGGCTACTTGTGAATTATAGAATGATAATGAGTTAGTTATTTACATAAAGTTTGATATTACTACTGTGTAGTAAAAATTTCTCAATGTTATTCAAAAATCTTAAGCCTACCAAATTGATATGTGTGCAACCTCATGTTTTACATAAATAGTGAGAGTGGACATGCGTATTAACTATGTGGATTTTGCATCAACCTTGATATTACCTAATATGTTTGAATTTATTGATATGATCAAGGCATTGCTTGATTTTGAATGAGAACTACTTGACTAAAAAGCATACCTAGATAGTGTGTGATCATTTGACAATCCCTTTGAGCTTAAAATGAATTTTTTTGTTCTTTCAAAGTTACAATCCTTAGACAATTTTAAAAGAAAAAAACAATATTCACAACCTTGTCTTAAGTTTTGAAGAGCATTTAAAAACGCAAGGGTATTTCAACAATAAAGTTGGGGAGAAAATAAAATGTATGAAAAAAAATTAAGTAGTAGTGGTGAAAAGAAAAGAAAAAAAGAAAAACAAATTGCTTTTGACAAATCAAAAACAAAAATCAATGGTCAAAACATACAAAAGAAAATTACCAAAATAAAAATGGTTGTAAATAGTGGAATCAAAGAAAAAGAATTTTGAAAAATTAAAAGATTTACCAATGAAATTTTGCTCTCTTATCTTTAGTCTTTTTGAATCCAAAGAAAAACCAAAAAAAATTGTAAGCCGAACCATGTTACAACCAAAAGAAAGACTTTATTAATTCATGACTAATAATGTATCTTGTGATATTTTTAGATGAAATGAAAAATATTTAGATAGTGCATGCATTGCCCAAATCATGAGGGAAAAATTAATCATTGAGAGATACTCAGTGAGATTATGATTATGACAAACAATTGACTATTGATCTAGATATACTTTAAAATCTTATATTAGTCGAGCAAGAAGTTAATCTTAATATTATGCCATTCAACAATTGTTTTTAAAAACTCCATGACTGAAAAACATACATTTCAAATCTTTCGAATCATTTGAATGAATTTTGTTTGAGGACAAATAAAAAGATAAGTTAAGCAGAGTTGATAAGTGTCAAAATAATGTAAAATGCATAGACACTTATTAATTCATTTTAGAAGAAATCAATATAAAAACTCCTCTAATTTATCAATGAAAAAGGTTAAAAGACCTGTTTGAACTTTATACTTGCACATTTATCAAAAATAGGTGAAAATGACTGAAAAACCACCAAGCAACACACAAAGACCATGCCAAGATCATATTCCTACCAGCAAGACTCGCAAAGTTAGGTCCATGGACGGGTTAGACGAGCACAGACGAGAGAATATTTTAAGGCTATGTAACTTCATGGTGAAGGAAAGGTTTGTGCGCTAAGGGAAGACACATGGTGTGCCTAGTGAGCTAGGCTGGCTAGGGCTAGTTGCAGAGTATGCTAACATTGTTAACATGGAAGAAAGTTGGTGTGCTTGGGGAAGATGGGCGGTGCGCCTAGAGTGCCTACACTTCTCATGCCTATAAATAAGAAGTTCAGTTTCAGTTCTAAGGGAGTTCAGTTTATTCAAGGTAGTACATAAAAGTAGCAGGATTACATTCGCCTCAACAGAAGAATTCGAGAGGGAGATTAAAGGTAGAGGCGCTGCTCGAGAGATTCTGCATATGACCTTCCAAGTTTTTCTTCTCGATTACCTGTACTACTACGATGAGTAAGCGTAGCTAGAAATCTCTTTTTTGGAGGATATATGTAGTCATTATATACTCATGTGTAATTATGGTCATGGCGTTTTATGTAATTCTACTTAAGCTTTAATATATGAGTTTACCGACATTGGCAAGTCATCCTCATCCATTATGGTGAGAATGAGAGCCCCTCTCGAGAAGACCTTTTTAACAATAAAGGGTACTTCATAATTGGGAGTCCACTTGCCCCAAGGATCCGAGTGCGTAGCAGAAAGTCTTTTGAGCACAAGTTTTCCATCTTGGAATGAGCGAGGAAGAATCTTCTTATCGAAAGCTCTCTTAAGTCATCGTTTGTACAACTGCCCATGGAAAATGGCCGTTAAGCGCTTCTCTTCAATAAGATTCAACTAATCATATTTGGATTGCACCCACTCAACTTCATCGAGATCTGCTTCCATGATAACCCTCAGAGAGGGGATTTCAACTTCAACAAGTAGGGAAACCTCCATTCCATACACAAGTGAATAAGGAGTTTCCCTAATAGAAGTACACACTAAAGTTCTATAGCCATGTAAAGCAAATGGAAGCATCTTATGCCAATCCTTATAGGTCTTGACCATTTTCTAGATAATTCTCTTGATATTTTTGTTAGTTGCTTCCACGACATCGTTCATCTTGGGTCGGTATGGTGATGAGTTATGAGGCTCGATCTTAAACTCTTGACACAACTCACACATCATCTTGTTATTCAGGTTACTGTCATTGTCAGTAATAATCTTGCTAGGAACACCATAGCGACAAATTATTTCTTTCTTGATAATTCATGTAACCACTTGTCTCTTGACATTTACATATGAAGTAGATTCAACGCACTTCATGAAGTAGCCAGTGGAACCAAGGATGAAACGATGACCGTTGAAAGCTTTTATCTCAATCATACCAATCGTGTTAATGCCCCACATATAGAAAATCCAAGGAGAAGTCAAGACGTTCAACAGTGTTGGAGGAACATGGATTTTGTCATAAAAAATTTGGCACTTGTGACACCTCTTGACGAAGTTGTAATAGTCCACCACCATTGTTGTCCAATAATACCCAGCCTGAAGAATCTTCTTAGCCAGAGCAGACCCCTTAGCATGTACACCTTCATATCCCTCATGTATGGACCTTATGATCGTGCTTGATTCGTGTCTATCCATACATATGAGCAACACATAATCATAATTCCTTTTGTATAAGATATCCCCATTCAAGAAAAACTTAGAAGTGAACCTTCTCAAAGCCTTCTTATCTGTGATGAATGCTTTCTCAGGATATTCCTATCTTTCTAGATATCTCTTAATGTCGTGGAACCAAGGCTTATTGTCATATTAGGCCTCTATTTCTAGACAGTGCGGTGGTTAATCTAAGTGGTCAATATGGATGTCAGGTGCTTCATTCTTCCACTTGACTTCAAACATGGACGAAAGAGTAGCAAGAGTATCATCTAGCTGATTCTCTTCCCTCAGAATATACTGAAAAGTGATTTCATCAAAATAGGGAATCAGTTTTAGGATGTGATTACTAAAGCTGAGTCTCCAAACACTTCAAGAATATTAATTCTTAAGCCAATGGCTATTTCAACACCGTAGATACATGCTTCATATTCTGCCATATTGTTAGTGCGGTCAAAACATAATCAGGCGGTGAATGGAATATAAAAACCAATCGGAGATGTAATAACTACTCCTATTCCATGGCCTTTTGCATTAGAGGCACCGTCAAACACTAGCGTCCATCACGCTCCTGGTTCGGGTCCTTCTTCAGGGTCGGGAATATTACAGTCTTTGATGAACACGATGTCCTCATCGAGAAAGTCAAACTTGATCGGCTGGTAACCCTCCACAGGTTGATGGGAAAGGTAGTCAGACAAGACATTCCCCTTGATGGCTTTCTGAGTCACATATTGGATGTCATTCTCGATTAATAACATTTTCCACCAGGCAAGCCTTCCAATGACAACGGGCTTCTCAAAAATGTACTTTATTGGATCCATTTTGGATATCATAAAGTAGTATGGCAAATCATGTACTGTCTCAGGCGTCGAGCTGCCCAAGCTAGAGCACATCAAGTCCTTTCCAACAGTGAGTATCTAGTCTTACAATCACTCAATTTCTTGCTCAAGTAATAGATTGCATGTTCTTTACAGCCCGTGTCATCATGTTGACCCAAAACACAATCCATCGATTCATCTAGCATAATGAGATGCGTTATTAAAGGCCTATCAGGAACAAGTCGTTTCAAGATCGATGGTTCTTGCAAATAATTTTTTATTTAGTCAAATTCCTCTTGACAATCATTATTCCATACAACCACTTGATTTTTTTCTTTACAATTTGAATATTGATTCACAGGTAGTCGTCAAATGAGAAATGAATTGTGATATGTAATTAAGCCATCCAAAGAAGCCTCAGACCTCTTTCTCTGTTTTGGGAGCTGGCATATCTTGAACAACCCTGACTTTGTCTGGATCAACCTCGACACCTTTTTGACTCACTATAAACCCCAATAGCTTGCCAGAACGGACCCCAAAGTCACTTAGCGAGATTCAACCTTAACTGGAATTTTCTGAGTATGGAAAATAGCTTCCTTAAATGGTCCAAGTGATCGTATTCATTCTTGGACTTAACAATCATATCATGTACATACACTTCAATCTCCTTGTGGATCATGTCATGCAAAAAGGTTATCGTAACGTGTTGATATTTTGCCCTTGCGTTCTTCAAATCAAAAGGCACGACTTTGTAGAAGTAAGTTCCCTATGGTGTGATGAAAGTTGTTTTCTCCATATCAGCTAGAGCCATTTGGATCTTAGTATACCCTGAGAAACCGTCCATGAAAGAAAAGACTCGGTGATGAGTTATGTTGTCTACTAAAACATCAATATATGGCAAAGGAAAGTCGTCTTTTGGGATGGCTTTATTAAGCTCACGGTAGTCTACACACATTTGAACCTTCCCATTATTCTTCAAAATCAAAATAATATTGGAAACCCATTGAGGATTATCAATGATAATTAGGATATAAACATTAAACTGCTTCTTAATATCTTCTGTAATCTTCAGTGCCATGTCAGGTCGGGTTCTGTGAAGTTTGTGCTTTACTAGAGGGTGTTCAGGCTTGAGTGGTAGGCAATGTTCAACAGTGTTGGTATCCAACCCAGGCATATCGTGATAGGACAAGGAGAATATATCAACATACTCACGAAGTAAATCTACCAACTCACGGTGTACATGCTCGGCAAGGGATGCCCTAATCTTGACCTCTCATCTGACCTCTTCGGAGCCCAGATTAATCACTTCCGACTGTTCTTCGTGCGACTGAATCTCCTTTTCCTCACGCACAAGAAGTCTGGCAAGCTCGGGAGGCACTTCACAATCTTCTTCACCATCTTCTTTGGCTTGATTAATTGGAAACCCATATCTATAGCGAACTTCAACAATGTCACTCTCAGTGGAATCATTTATTCTGCATGTTATGAGTTTATTTTTAGAATGTGGTTTTTGAAAAAGATGCAAAAAATAAAAGAAACTTTTACCATTTATTTTTAAGTGAAAAGTAAAATAATATAAAGAAAATGATCATGATTTTAAGTGCAAAATGTTGGTGTAAGCCCTAGAGGCCAATACTTTTGGTACTTGTATCGAATTATTTATTAGTAATAAAAGGCTTTTTCTTTATTATGTTTGTTTAATAAAGTCCCTAGAATAGCTAGTCCGTTTAATGTATCAAGTATGACTTAATCATGAGATCACATTAGACATAAGGACACTATTCTTAAAGTATCCGTATTCAAGCTTTATTGTGAAGTGGGATAACATTAAAGCATGAAGACTATTATGTTTATAGATTGATGATCACATCTCATGGATCATGGATAAAGAGTTATCAAGTCTTAAACATAGGTATGAATATTAAGAGTAATATTTATACTGGATTGACCCGCTATGAGAATACCATATAGAATGTTATGCAAAGTGTCATAAGTTATTCTCATGGTGATAATGGTGTATACCACACTTCGACCTGAAACCACTATGGACCCTAGATGTAGAGTCGAGTGCCTTATTGTTGATCAAATGTTGTCCGTAATTGGATGACCGTAAAGACAATTGATGGGTACTCCATGAAGCATGCTAAAGGACATGAGTGATCTAGATGGAATTTGCCCATCCTGCGTAACAGGATAAATGTCTATGGGCCCAATATTGAACTGGACAAGGATAACACGGTCTATGCCTTGTGTTCAATATAGACATAAGGGCAAAAGGGTAATTATACACATAATTATTATCACAGAAGGATTTGTCAGATCATATGACATTTTCGTGTCTTGGGTAGCAGTGATGTGTTGCTAGATACCGCTCACTGTTTATTCTGTTAAATACGAGAATTAATATAATTGCCAATGTCGCGAAAACCTATAGGGTCACACACAAATGACAAATTGATGAGAGATAGAGTAATTAAGGAATACTGTAATGTACGGTGCCCTTAAGTGAATTATAGAACATCGTAAGGTACGGTGTACTTAAGTAGAATATGAAATATGGTAAGGTACCACGCGTTTAAGTGATTTTGGCATATTATAAGATATGGGCCATATACACTTGAGTGGGCTTTTTAGCTTGCAGCCCACACAAGTGGTTCTATAAATAGAACCCTTGTGTAGAAGCATTGATATACTTGCAATTTCGTTTCTCTCTCTCTCTCTCTCACTCAAAGCCTTCATTCCTAACAGCTAGCACTGAGATTGAAGGAATCCGTTCGTGTGGATTGAGTAGAGGCTTTGTCATCATTCAACGTTCGTGATCGCCACAAGAGGTAACGATTCTATCACTGATCATGCCCATTCGTAAGGATCATTAAAGGAGAAATTTTAAATTCCGCTGTATTTTGGATCGCCCTTCTCCTTCACAAAAACCTCCTTTCATTGATTGAATAATACTTTTAAAACATGGGAGACCCTTACAAGCTATCCGCATGCCTCGGGCGAAGGCAAGTGACAAGGAAAAATAAAAATGCATTACATTTCTTTCGATATAACCACATGAACCACATTAGAAGTACAATTATCAAGCTTAAATCCCGGAGGACACTCACGAATGAGACGAGAGACTGCACGCTGGCTGGAGTTTACTCTATCTACTACTGCTATAGAATAATCAAATTAGTAGTCTGTACTACTGAACATGATTGGGTTGAATCTCTTACCTCCCCCGCATCCGGATGACGGGAAGTATGGGGATAGTCGAGCCCAAAGAGATCATGCTTCTTAAAGACTCTCACAATTTGGCCCCATCCTTGAATATACCATTCTCCAGAGTCTGTTTGGCACTCTTGGCTTATGACAACACTAAGGATGATGATTGGCAGAGGCGAAGCTAACTTCTTCAAAATCCAAACATTGGATCGAGACTTCAAATATTACGTCCTCAATTTCAACATATCTGAAAGAATATAGTTCACTGATTATAGAATCCTCCTCGCCACAAACGATGACAGGCTTGTCCTCAAACAAGAACTTCAATTTATAATGCAGAGTAGAAGTTACAATGCCGACATCATGAATCCATGGCCTCCCTAATAGGAAACTATAGGCATGATGGATATCCATGACTTGGAAAGTGATGATAAATTTGTGGGGACCCATACAAATTAACAAATCAACTTCCTCAATGACCTCCCTCTGAGATCCATCAAAAGCATGGACAATCAAAGCACTTGCTCTCATCTCCGGTCCCTCAAACTGCAGTTGGCTTAATGTGCTTTTGGGGAAAACATTAAGCGAAGAGCTAGGGTCAACTTGGACCTTAGAGATTAAAGTGTCAGCATAAGTCACAGAAATGGGCAGAGCTTTGTTGTGATTGTGACCTTCAGCGGTCAACTCAGCTTCGTTGATACCCAAATACCTGCTCGCAGAAATATTGGCTACCACATCATCGAACTGATCTACTGTGATATCCTGCATTACATGATCCACGTTGAGCACCTTTAGAAGATCCTTTCTATGAGCTTCTGAGCTAAGAAATAATGTCAGGATTGATATCTTCGATGGAGTTTGACCCAACTGGTCGACAATCTTAAAATCACTTTGCTTGATCAACTTTAATAATTCCTGCCCTTCTTTTACATGAATAATATTCTCAGCTTGCTCTTTTCTAATGATTACCTCCTCCTTCTTTAAATTCGTTGCTTCTGCTGAATTACCGGAAGTACCTTTCGACATAGAAACATCAGGTGCCCTAGTCGGAGTAATAGGAACACAAACAAATGCATCTTCCTGAGGCGTAGGAACTGCTGCAGGAACCACTTTGGGTACATATTTCGGTGCAAACACACGACCACTGAGGGTTATCCCTCTTGGACTAGATATGTTGATAATATCTGCACTAGAAATCTGGATTTCTTCACGGCCAACCGACACGATTGCATTTTACTTCCAAGGTACCACCTTAGAATTCTGATAAGGAAAAGGTGAAGGAACATGAAAGACAATGGAATAAACTTTCCTTATCGAAGCTTACACTTGTTTCTTATGATAAACGATCTTAATCGGCTCGATAACTGAAACTTTCCCCAGGGCGTTATCTCTTAAAAAATGCAAGACGCCTTGATCCATCAACTCTTGGACGTGGTCCTTGAGTTGTTCACGTCTTTCAGGTTCAATCTTGCACACCTCACAATTGTCATGCACACATGCCAATGCACTATGCTTCTAGATGCTCGTAGAAATACTCAACCACAGAGTCTTCACATCCTCACCAATCAGGCCACTTATGTACTATCCTCTTCAATAATAGCATTCACTGTCTGATTACCATGATTAGGAAAAGGATTAGCCTTCACATTTGGCTTTTCTTTGGCGAAGGACAAAATGTTCTGATCAATGAGGTCCTGTACTCTATTTTTAAACACGATACAATGCTCAATTGTATGCCCAATATAACATGCGTGGAAATTGCAAGATACGTTGGGGTTTTAGTGTGGACCAAACAGATATACTACTGGTGGAATCTGCTTAGGAGTAATCGCTCCTACATGCACAAGATACAGGAATAATTCAGAGTATGGCACATAAATTTTGGTATACTCAGGACGTCTCTGGTTATGATTCTGATTCTAGTTTTGATTCTTCCCCTAATTCCCACGAAGATTCTGATTAAGACCCCTATTGTTTGTATTATGCCGTTGACGAGCTTGTCCTTGAGGCTGTTGTTATGCCTGCGGAGGCTGTTGATACCGTGGTTGGTACTGAAATGGTTGTTGAAATTGGGATGAGGCCACATATGGATATGGATAATACAGTGGAGGCATCATAGGAGTTGGATACTCTAGAACACTTGCTATTACGACATTAGTCTCTCCTTCTTTCTTTTTAGCGTACCCACTCGAAGGTCTTCTAACTGCTGACTGTTGACTACTACCACCAATAATCTTCCATGTCTTCAAACCACTTTCAACCCTCTCCCCGGTTATAACTAGATCAACATAGTTGGAAGATGAACTCCCAACCGTCTTTTCATGATATAAGCTTTGGAGCATCCCCATGAAAATGTCTACTAACTCAATATTTGTTAAAGTCGGCCTGACCCTTGAAGCCATTTCACGCCATCTCTATGCATACTCTTTAAACGTTTCATTAGACCGCTGGGCTTGATTCTGAAGCTGTAATTTGGTAGGAGCCATGTTTATATTGTAAAATATGCTAAAATATTCACATCTTTCTCATTTGTTTCAATATTTTCAAATTCATCTTTAAACCATGTAAATCTCGTCGAGTTTTCAAGACGCAAATTGTACGACTTGATCATTTTGAATCTCAACCTTTCATAAACAAGATAGGATTAAAAAGGATTAATTGCAGGTATATCCCATTTATCCTTGAGTGTTCAGACACAAGTTGTATATATTACTTATTTTAATGCTTGTCTTCCTACTAAAAGCAATCACAATCAACCAACAAATAATGTTTTTCCGATTTTACACAATAAAAACTTTGTCTTTAAAATCTACCAACACATAAGACTTTTCTACCATGAACTACGTAACTTTGAATTCTCTTCGCACCGGTATATATGTAGGAGCAAGAATCAAATCTTGTCAAACACAATAATAAAAAAAATTCCTTTGTTTATATGCTATATTCCTTGTTTGATGATTAGGAGAAAATCAATATAATAAGGTTAAAAATGTAATTTGCAAAATTAATTAGAGGAAACTGTTTCTTAAACGGATGTCGTAGGGTACTAATAACTTTCCTACGCATAATCGACTCCTGAACCTAAATTTGGTTTCAAAGACCTTTTTTGTTGTAAAAGGTTTTTATCAATGTTTCTCCTATTTAAATAAACTTTGATGACGACTTCATTGAAAAAAGTCAAGACAGTAATGAAAAAGGTCAAGAACAAAGGACGTGAGTTTTTTTATTCTTTTTAAAATGCTTCATTCATGATCAATCTTTGGCTACTTGTGAATTACAGAATGATAATGAGTTAGTTATTTACATAAAGTTTGATATTACTACTGTGTAGTAAAAATTTCTCAATGTTATTCAAAAATCTTAAGCCTACCAAATTGATATGTGTGTGTAGCACCTCAAATTTGCACCCATCATTGTACATACATTCTCATATTAGGTCATAGCATATCATGGTCCATGGCATAGCATTGCATTGTCCCCAGTTGCCTCAAGAGCAAGCAATCAAGAAATTAGGTCAAACTGATCAGGAGATCAGTTAACCAAGCAAGCAAGGGTGTTTCTCAAGGAGCCAAGGCCCTAGGGTTGGTCCAACATGTTCACATGACTTGGGGATCCATTTGAAGTGTTTTGGTCAAGGATTGGATGTTCAGAAGTCATCAGTCAATGCACAGTCAGTCAGAAACCCTAAAAGTCAACTGTTGGTCAACTGTCCATTTAATCAGTGGTTTGATGGTTGGATTTGGTTTGAGAGGTCTCATTCATGTCCATATAGTCCTCATATATCATGTCAAACACCATCATGGAAGAATTTGAAGCCAGATCAAAAATTTCCAAAAATGGAAACTGGACCTGTAACTGAAACTTACCAAAAATGGAAAGTCTTGATCCTCAAAATTACATCATGATACAAGCTTCAAATGAATTTTTTCCCAACATGAAAGTTGAAGATCTTGTTCTCCCATTTCCAAAAAGTCCAAGAACTCTCAATTCCCATGTGTGGTTGGCAAGTTATGATCGAATCGATTTCAGAAAATCTTGAACTTCAAAAGGCCATATCTCTCAAACCATTTGGCCAATTTTGGTGGGGTTTTTTCCTACAAGTCACATTTGATCCCCTCTTTCCAAAAATATAAATTTCATGAGCCAAAACTTCACCAATCAAAATGGCATTTTTTGACTTATCTCATTTAAATGCAAGTTTGACCAATGGTTGACTTTTTGAATTATGCATTTTTTACACTTGGGGCCAATTGCAGTAGCTCAGAAATATCATTTAAAATGTGTTTGCCAAGTCAAATTATGCAGTACACATGTATGCATGATAGCTTGCTTGGAATGTGGCCAAGAGTACACTTTCACCATGTCCATGGACCATACCTTGCTTTGTACTCTTAAGACAGAAAATTAAGAGATCATTGGCTGTCATTAAAACCTCATTTAGCAGCCATAACCAACAAAAAAAGGCCATACTAGCTGGCTTGAAATGAGGAAGAAAGGACAAACAAAACCACCACATCCCACAACCATGCCTAGAGCCACAAGACAGCAGAATTTTCCATCATTTTCTGTCATGGCCAGACCCTAATAGCAGCCCACATTGCACAGAAAATGACTGTTCCTAAAAAACTTCATTCACCTTGCTTTGGCATTTGAGAAGAAAAGCTGTCAAGACTCCAAAGAAAAGAGCCATGCCTTGTACTGTCCAGCAGACTTTTATCATCATTTTTCTGTCATGAGTAACACTAATGGCAGCACAAACCAATGGAACTTCATTCATTGAAAATCACTTTGGCCATTTTTCTAAAACCTGTCAAACTCCAAACCAAAAAGCAACACTCAACAGCAGGCATTCTTTTCTCCAAGTGGCAAAGGCAGTTCAAAAACAACATAGCAAAACCTCAATATCATTTTTCTGTCAAGAATGAAACCAGCAGCAGCATCAATTGCATCCATGGAACAGAACTTCACATCCATCTTCTAAAAACTCATCCTTGGCACTTGTTCCAAAAACTCTGTCCAAAACACCAAAGAGCCAACCAACTTCATTTTTTTCTAAAGCATCATCTCACTTGCATTGTCTAAAAAACTTGTGAAAACACCAAAGAAAAACACTGCCCTACCACAAAGCAACATCAAAGAGCAGGTTTTGATCATTTTGCTGTCATGTCACAAGCCAACATAACCCAGCAGACCAACCAACTTCACATTCTCTAAAGTTTCATTTTTGATGCACTTCTCCAAAACCAGTCAAGAGCTTCCAAGAACCCGAGCCTAGCCATTGCATTTTCACCATCCTTTCATCATTTGAGTACACTAATTGCAGCCACAGACCAACCAACTTCACTCATGAAAAAACTCATTTTGGCCATTTTCCAAAAGCATTCAAGAACTTCCAAAGAACAAAACCCTGGCCTTTGTTTTTCACTATCCTTTCCTCATTCTGAACTAATGGCAGCCATCACACACAGCAAAAAGCCTTGGTTCATCTCATTCTAAAAAAAAAAACTTTCATTTTGTGCATTTTCCAAAACAGTCCAAAACTTCCAAAGGGGCTGAACCTTGCTTTGCCTAAACATCATTCAAACAGCATTTTGAATTCATTCCAATCACTTTCCTCCACCTGTAAACTCTTTTTCCATTACTGTTTTCAAAGAAGCATTAGCCATGGCAGATTTGAATGGAGGCTATTCCAAGCACTCTTAAGCCAAAGTTCTTCAGCCAATCAACATTTGGAAGGCCTTGCATCATCCGTTTCAAGTCAGCAACATCAAAAAGCATCTGTACACGACTGTCCTTCAATTTTTGGTATGGATTCGACCCCCCCCCCCCTTTTTTTTAAACCAATACATGCTTTCAAAAGATCCTTTTATGCTGAGCTCAACAGTGTTTGTAGTTTTAAGAATGGTTTAGTGTGTAGCAAGTTATGTTGAAACGAATGTTGATGATTCAAATTTGTTTTGTTTGTTTTTCATTGCCTAGCTCGATTTAGTGAAAACCAGTGATAGATTCATGTTGCTTGTTGTTTGCTGGTCATTTCCATATATCCAATTTTAATTTCTGGGAAAAATCGTGTTTGAAGATGATGAATGAGCACTGTAGCATGAAACCCTAGTTCCCAATTGCATTTTCCAGATTTTCTGTTTATCTCACGTGCATGCATGGCCTTTTAGTCACCAACCAATAGAATCATTTCATTTTAATGGCCAAAACGACCGTGTTTGAGTTAGTGGATTCAGGAATTACAAAAATGCCATTTTCATTATTTAAATCCATTTCAATTCATTTATTTTGTAACTTTTATTTTATTTGCCATAGCTCTCTTGCAAAATTCATAACTTGCCCAATTTTGATCCAATTTGAATGGGATTTTTTGTGTTGTGTTCATCATGATCTCTACTTTTTTATCATTATTTTTCCAGAATTTTTGGATGAGTGGTTTTTAAATGTTGCTAGGGTTTGTGACATGTGACCAAATTTTGTACACTTTGCCAAAACATTTGTGAAATGGTGATACTTTATCCAATGGCTCCCAAATTTTTTGTGCTTACACTAGACACACTCATGGTGATTTTGGTGTAAAGTTTGTGAATTTATCATTTGTGGTTTGTGAGTTATGATTTTTTTGAATTAGGGTGTGACAATTTGTGTCACACCATTGATGACCAACTTCATGATTTTCATTACCATGCTTCTTGACCTCAAAATGGATTGAAATTTTGCATGACCCTACTCTTGTATGTCTAGTTGACTTGTGAATTTTCTTGGAATTATTTGTGGCATTTCCTAATTGTTTGAGATTTTCTCCCCTGTTGACCAAAATGTTGACTTTGTGTGACACATGTTCCCATTTCATTTGTGAAATTCTCATACTTTATTAGATGGGCATGAAATTTTACATGAGATAACTAGACATCCTCATCTTTGCCATGGTTTTGATCCCATTCATTTATCATATGCCATCTCTGATTTATGAATTTTCTAAGTTGATACATGTTTGGTTGACTTCTTTGAGCATGTTCAAAATTGCTTTGACTTTCTGATTTTCATTGACTGCCTTCCACTTGTCCAAATGTGATGAAATTTGACATGCTTACCATGCTATGTGTTAGGATTGGTCATGATTTATTTGGTGATTTTTGGAAATGTTTAAGATTGCTTTTGAGTTAAGTCTTGCTGATTGACTCCTATGAGCTCCTGTTTGCTATACTTTGACCTAAATTGTTCATGAAATGATGATAGTAATTGATATGCATGTGAACCCAATTGGTTGAGTCTCTTAATTGTTTGAACATGATTTTGGATGCTTGCCCCTTGCTGTTTTGACTTTCTCATTCATTTTTGACCCTAGGCTTGCCCTAGTGGTCCTGTTACTCACTTTTGAGCTTGTGTTTTCAGGTGGAACACCAAATGGCCATTGAGACCAATTATTTTTGATTGAGCTTGCCTAAATATCATTGTCTAACATGTTTTGTTTTGTAGGTGGTTTGGCTCACATGCCTTAAGCTTCATGACTTGCACATTCACTTGCTTGTGTTGACTGGTTGACATCTGTTTCATTTTGATTTAACTTTGACTTGTATACTAACTGTGCTTGACTGATTTCAGGTACTTTAGTTGCTTTTAGTTCCTTGTGAACTTTGCTTTGCTTTGCTTGTATAAGCAATTTGCATTGAGGTATGCTTCTCATCTTCATGTAGTCTGGAAGACCTGGCCTGTTACTTGGCCAGGCAACTGTCTGAAGTCCTCCTTAAGAGGCAATGTTTGTGGATGTTTAATTTTGTCCTTGCATAGAGTCAAAGACCTCCTAAGTGAAGAGGCAATTGGTGGAAGGTAGGGATATGCAATCTATCCCCCACTATTCAGTGTGTCATCTGCTTTGCTCACACCACTGTGTTGATGCATTACAGATAAAAACCCAAGATCTTGTGCAATTGCACAGTTGAGTCAGTTTTAAATGTGTAGAAGGGTTCCCACTTTCTGAACCCACACATTCTTGTCTTAAGCTCTCCCAGGCCAGGGATAAGAGCTGTGAAGTCTTATCTTCACTCACCTTTCATCTGCTTCACCTTAGCCCCTCAATGGCAAGGTTAAGAGCACATTCACCCAGTTCCAGAGGTTTGTTTGTTGAGGTTGATATGACCCCTCGACTAAAACCCAACCCTTGTTTGAGCCTCTTGTGTGCATATAGTGTGTGCTACCTGTGCTTGTGTTTGTTTGACTTGCTTCCTGTGCAAGTTAGGATTAGTTTAGACTTGCTTCCTGTGCAAGTAGGTTTTGCTTGGCTTGCTTCCTGTGCAAGTCAAATGTGTGTGTGGCTTGCTTCCTGTGCAAGCCATACTTAGGATAGGCTGGCTCCCTGTGCCAGTTAGCTAGAAACCTTAACTTAGGGTTGATTTTGCATGATAACATCTAGGCCCGAGTCGTAGTCTCCCTAGTTGTGTCTCCCTCTGTTATCTGGTTAGGCTAGTCCTTTATCCCTCCGTAGGGGAACTACATCGCCCTGATCTTCATACCAGATGAAGTATGTAGGCAGGAGATTGAGCTGATCTCTCCGGGCGCCCTTTTTCTTTTTTGTGTGTGTTGTTTGACAGTTGCTAGGCTCGAGTGCCTGACTCCTTAGCAATTTGTTGTCTGTCTGTTTGAGTGTGTGCTTGACAGTTATAGGCTCGAGTCCCCGACTCCCTATTAACTTGTTATGTTGTTGTGTGCTTGGAAGCTGATAAGTCCCTCGAGTGGCAGTTAGGTTCCAGTGTGCGTGTGTTTGGTTCGGATGCTGATGTAAGCCCAGCTATTGGCATTCAGGCTCCCTGTTTGCCTTCTTGAGTGTGTTTTGGTTCGGATGCTGATGTAAGTCCAGTGATTGGCATTCAGGCTCCACGTTTGCCTTTGCCAGTGTTTGTTTGTGCACGTGTCAGCCGAGCTACGAATGCTCTGATTCTTCTCTCGTCCGAGAAGATACGTATGCATAGGATGCGACATCCTAGCGAGCATGTGTCGTCTCCCCAGTCCGAACTACTTGGACTCTGATGTCTATGCCTGATAGACTAAGTAGGCCCAGGATGCGACATCCTGCCGAGTTCAGTTTCAGTCAGTTTCTTTTGTCTCTTTCAGCCAGTGTGTGTGAGTTTGAGCAGTGTTTAGCAACCAATATTCCTTCCTTTTGTGCGTGGATCCCGTAGAGTACTACGGGTGCGTAGGGGTGCTAATACCTTCCCTTCGCATAACCGACTCCCGAACCCATCCTCTTTGGTCGCGAGACCATGTTCTTTCCAGGTTTACTTCGAGCGTTTCCTTTCCCTCTTTTGGGATAAATAACGCACGGTGGCGGCTCTGTTGTTCTTCTTTTCCCGCCGGTTTTTCGCGCGATGCGACAGCTGGCGACTCTGCTGGGGATATATAGAGAAGTTGACCTGTGCTGGTCCATCTTCCCTGAGCGAGTCTCTCCTAGCGCTCTCTAGGTTAGGGTTTGGTTGCTTTTGCTGTTATTTATTGCATTCATTTATTTATTGTTTGCATTTATGTTTGCACTTATCTTTGCATTCATTCACATTCATTATTCATCTGCTGTGCTGTCTGTGTTTCTCTGTTTGGGGTGGGAGTCACTCGAGGTAAAAGGCCCAATACCCAGGCTATGAGTGAAATCTAGGAAACCTAGGAATAGAGTGATTCATGGGAAGCGGGTGGTGTACGCCACTTAGCGGAACATTGACATCACGAGCAGTTCAGACCCTGGTGGGATATTATCGGTGCATACATCGGGTGTGCACAGGATGATATTCTGCGAAAGGTTATTTATGCTGCGTTTCTCTCGACCTTACCCTGGCCTAGACGACACCCGTGAGTGGGAGGGGATTGATCATTTTAACAGGTACAGTTGGTGACTCTCGGTACAGATGGTGACTGTGAATTATGGACATTTATTTCTGGGACGCCGGAGTTCTGTCCGTGGTTTATCAGCGGGTTCCGTTTATTTCGGATCCCCGGGTTGAATTTGAAAGTACCTGTTCAGAGGAGCTGGCTGTCATCCGTTCAATGGATGTTCCTGTGATGATAGTGATGTAATCTCCAGTTTCGTTTATTTCGGAACTCCCCAAGTCGGATTTATGGTGACTTGGTTCCTCAGATTGGTTTCAGATGCCAGTTGATCAGATTGACTTTGGGTTTCAGATGTTTGTGATCAGAGTTCAAGCCGAAGCTTTGACCCGGTGCCTTGAGACGCACAGCCTGACCAGTCGTGTTGCATCATTTGCATCATAGCATGTTTATTTTCCAAAAAATAGTAATGCATGAAAAAGAAAAGTTAACTTGCATATGCATATCCTTTATCAGGATCATTCATGACAAAATAGTACCCATATCATGCATATCATGCACATAGCATCCTTGCATTACAGACATGTTTGGAGGGACTTCTCACTTCGGTTCTTGACTGAGAGAGGATTGCTGACCGCCGACCGCACCGCTACTCAACCAGACTCAATCATCAGAGGATTATGGACCAAGTTCAGACAAAGTTGGCTGAAATGAGGGCAAACGTGGCCCAGTTTATGACGATGATGCAAGGAGCTGTTCAGGGGCAAGAGGAGCTGCGTGCCTTAGCCCAGAGACTGGAAGCCGTGATTCCACCAGTCCACCGTGCTCCACCAGTGAATGTACCCGCTCATGAGGATGTTGCTGTCACCATTCTCGTCGATGATCATGCCGTGGGTGATGAATTGAAGGGGATCAGAATCAGTGAGCAGCCTCTTGCTGCAGAGACTGTTAATGTCAGAGCAACCCGCGCTCCGGTTCGCCATCCTGGCTCTTCAAGTTCCTCGAGTACTAAGAAGACATACTCTGGGGCACCCAAAAGGGGAGAGATTGAAATAAATGATGTGCACCGACGGAGGAGTGTGAACAGAGGACAGTATCGTCAGGCTGTTGGTGTGACTATTCCAGCAACTCAACCTCAACAACAGCAGAGAAGGTCAACTCAGCAATATCAGCATCAACAACATCGTCCTCAGCAGCAGGCTTCCCAGCAAGCCAGTACGAGTAATGAGAGGAAGAAGATCATTTTTGATCCAATCCCCATGTCCTACGCCGAACGGTATCCCACTCTGATAGAGTGGAACTTGATTACTCCCAGAGACCCGCCACCCATACCCGTCAACCCTCGGTGGTGGTATGGGCCTGAACAACATTGTGTGTATCACTCGGGTGCTCCTGGTCATGATGTGGATAGTTGTTTCCAGCTGAAGATGAAGGTTCAAGACCTCGTGAGGTCAGGTATTTCGAACTTTGAAGACTTGGGTCCCTGTGATAATCAAGTCTGAAGATAACAAGTCCTGGGCTGGCGCCGACTCTTTCTTCAGAAGGGTTGTTCAGAAAACAGAAGCTGCTGATGCAAAGGATACTGACAGTTGTCATCCTTGGAGGGATCTATCGCAATTGGGTCACTGTGGGCGTTCCCACAGTTGTTCATAAGTCAGAGTAACAATCACTTTGTTTAAAAACCCTTCTCCCATGCCAAAAGGAGAAGTGATGACATTGTTGGCAACATTTTGTGCAATGATATTTTCATTCAAATAAACTCATGTTAAAACATTTGTGTTTCCAATTATTTTCCCTTTTTGCTTTTTGCATGAAATTGGTGATCACCAAAAAACCTTAAAAAACAAGAATAAAAGCAATTTTTTCATCTGCATAACGATTGTCTTGTTTGTTTTTCAAAGAGCTTTTCATATCAAAATCTTTATGCAGGTTGTTTCTCAAACCCATTGAACATAGTAATCGGACGTCATCTCCCAATTTTGAATTCCCTGTATTCGAAGCGGACGAAGATGATGTTGAAGGGATTCCTGACGAGATTTCCCGACCTCTTGAGCAAGAAAAGAAGATCACTCAGCTGCATCTCGAGAATCAGCAGAACAGCCAACTGGGGCATTATCAAAAAAAAAAAAAAGAAAAAAAGAAAAAAGAAAAAAGAAAGAGGAGGGTGCAAAACCAAATCAAAAGAAAGAAAAAGAAAGAAACAAAGAAAATAGCACCCTCAAAGTCCCAAGTTGGCTGATGCTGAATTCGATCGAAAAGAAGAGATCAACTGCCATGTGTCATGGTCAGTCATATCAGCAGAGAGTGAAAAAGCATTCGACAAGAAGATCAAGCCTCGTGTGTTCCGAGGAACCTTGTGCTCAAGAAAGTCTTGTCTTTTGTACCCGATTCCAGGGGCAAGTGAACCCCCGAGCTATGAACGTGCATATGTTGTGAAAAGAGCCTCTTCAGGCAGTGTTCGACACTTACAACAATGGATGGAGAAGTTCACTCGTCCTGTGAATCCAGATGCAGTCAAGAAATACTTCGCCTAAAAAAAAAAATCAAAAGCTCGCTAAGTCGAACACCCCAAAGGGCGACTTAGGCAAAAAGGAGCGTCTCGGTGGATTGAAAACCCGAAAGGGCGATCCAGGCAAAAGTTAGAGACATTGAAAAAATTTTGCATCCCGCTAGATTGAACACCTCACACTGGGGCAATCTGGGCAAAAATTAGGGATTTGGCAAGTAACTGCATCTTGACAAGACTATGCTCTATATCTGTCATCCGTTAGGAATTCTCGATTCGTCGTCGACTGAAGCTCTGAATACATCGAAAATTCAGAATGGTAGAGGAAAGGTTATTATGTTCAATGTAGCCCTCTCCAATATATATCACCGATTTCAAACTTGTACAGATCCATGGAGTCTCGCCCTTTGCAGACTACCATTCCATCACATCAATTTGAGCTTTTATCCAATTATTTGCATTCTTATTTGTTTCAACTCAACAAATGTTTTGCATGTTTTTAATTGATAAAGTATCATTGTTTTCAAAGTAAACAAATTTTTCAAAAAAAATTGTTCTTAAACAAAGTGAACGTTCACAATGATGGAAGGATACTTAGGAGACCCACAGTGCTCTCCCGGGGGTGGTATGATTACCAACAGGTAAGACAATTGTTCGTATCTCGAGCATGACTGTATCTTTGTCCTGCAGAACCTCGTATGGTCTCTCCTCAGTGAATTTGCACGACGCAGTGTTGTTTGAAGTTGTTCATCTTCATGTTCCCGGCAGTACAGATTCTTCCTCCAAATCCCCGTTAGCACTTATTGTGGGGCATCCCCAGTAGAGTGCTGTTTGAGCCCTATCGTGGGGCATCCCCAGCAAGTTTGCTGTTTCGGACATTATTGTGGGGCAGCTCCCCTAGCAGAGTGTTTACTGAAGACTGCAACTTTCGCCTCTCCAGCAGAGTAGTCTTCCTCTCTCCCCAACGTGGGTGTTTTTCTTTGAAGATTCAGTATTTGGTAGATCAACATCCCAGTACTATAGAATTCCCTCAGATAGATCCCTCAGCGGAGTGGTTCGCGTAAGGAGCTTTATCAACGCTTTTGTACTTCTCATCAGAGATCTGGTCGCTTCTCGGTATCTCTGATTTTCAGCACAAGTTGTTGTGGCGCATCCGCCTGTATGTTGAACTTTGTTCTCCGGTTGCGACTGACGATCCCTCCGGAAGCCTCTTGTGGCTCTTCTGCAGAATGAGGACTTTGGTTTTCTCTCCGGATGGTTGATTCCCGGACCGTTGGTTGGAGCATGTCTGTTTGTCAGCATTCATCATACGTTTTAGGTAGAATGCATACATGCATAATCATAGCATTTGGATACTCATGTTGCAGCTGTCGCCGGGTATCTGTTGATTGTTGCCTCCTGCTATTTGGTGATACAGATCTCTCCAGTAGATTTTCCTAGCAGATATGGGTGTGTCCGATCTCTCCATGTAGAGTCTACCCCTTAAGCAGAAAGTGTCAATCTTTTCCTGCCATTTCCCCACTGAGATACATCCTCGTGGATGACGGTTGTTTCCGTTCCCCCCCTACACGGGATGGGTTTTCCCTATTGAGTTCTTTCCTCATTAGGATGAGTCCTGTTTCAGTCTGCCTTTTTGGATCGACCCTAAACTGGCTTCCTGTTGGCTATCTCCTGTGTTTCCCTGGGGCATAAATGAATAGCCGCTCACTAACCGGCATTCATTCATCTTATCCTCAGCGAGATTTGTGGGCATCTACCTACAAACCGGTAGTTGTAAGTCCTATCGTCGTGGTTTTCTACCTAGAAGCCGGTAGTTGTAAAATCCCACTTTCACCCCCTAGCAGAGGTGACCTTTGTGGTTCATTCTGTTTGTTGGCCTCTACCTACGAACCGGTAGCTGTAAGTCCTCTCTTTACGGTCTCCTACCCACTACCCGGTAGTTGTAAATCCTTTTTTCTCACTCTATCTCTCAGTAGATTCGTTTGTTGGCCTCTACCACCAAACCGGTAGCTGTAAGTCCTATCTTTGTGGTTTTCTACCCACTAGCTGGTAGTTGTAAAATCCCACATTCTCCCCTTGGTGGAGTTAACCCTTTGTGCTCATCCCGATGATGACTGGTTACTTTTCCGTGGTTTTCTGCCTACAAACCGGTAGATGTAATCCCCTCTTTGTGGTATTAATGGTCTTGTCCCCTTTGGATACTTGCTTTGATCAAGCAGTATTGTCCCCATTGGGTCTTCACTTTCTTTTTGGATATTTGCTCCGAGAAAGCAGCTTTATCCCCTTTTGATTGGTCATCTTTTGCATACCTAGTCTGGTACCCAGATGCCTTTATTTTCGGTCGATTATTCATTTAGCAACCTACAACCCGGTTATGGATAATCTTCCATGCGAGTGTATTATCTACGTTTTGACGGCTTTAGATAATATGTCTCACGTTTTTCCGGTATTCAGACCGAAGGAGTTTCCGACGATCAGGTCGATGTACTCATGGCACAAGGCCAATTTTCCGGTATTCAGACCGAAGGAGTTTCGGACGATCAGGTCGATGTACTCATGGCACAAGGCCAATTTTCCGGTATTCAGACCGAAGGAGTTTCCGACGATCAGGTCGATGTACTCATGGCACAAGGCCAATTTTCCGGTATTCAGACCGAAGGAGTTTCCGACGATCAGGTCGATGTACTCATGGCACAAGGCCAATTTTCCGGTATTCAGACCGAAGGAGTTTCCGACGATCAGGTCGATGTACTCATGGCACAAGGCCAATTTTCCGGTATTCAGACCGAAGGAGTTTCCGACGATCAGGTCGATGTACTCATGGCACAAGGCCAATTTTCCGGTATTCAGACCGAAGGAGTTTCCGACGATCAGGTCGATGTACTCATGGCACAAGGCCAATTTTCCGGTATTCAGACCGAAGGAGTTTCCGACGATCAGGTCGATGTACTCATGGCACAAGGCCAATTTTCCGGTATTCAGACCGAAGTGGCGTTCAGGCCAATTTCCGATTTTCAAATCGAAGAAGTATTCTCCTCTCCGTTGGTGTCGATAAACGTCGAGTTTTTCCCGATCATCCGTTGATGATTTGGTTGTGTCCTTCTTCCCTAGTGAAGTTTTCCTCCTCCCCGTTGGTGTCGATAAACGTCGAGTTTTTCCTATTCGTCCTATGACGTCTAGTTGTACCTGTCCCCACATGGATTTACCTCTCCGTTGGTCTTGGTAAACGTTGAGTTTTTCCCATTTCGTCCGTTGACGTATGGTTGTATCCCTTCCATTCATTCATTAATGTTTGGTTACCTCTCCGTTGGTCTTGGTAAACGTTGAGTTTTTCCCATTTCGTCTGTTGACGTATGGTTGTATCCCTTCCATTCATTCATTAATGTTTGGTTACCTCTCCGTTGGTCTTGGTAAACGTTGAGTTTTTCCCATTTCGTCTGTTGACGTATGGTTGTATCCCTTCCATTCATTCATTAATGTTTGGTTACCTCTCCGTTGGTCTTGGTAAACGTTGAGTTTTTCCCATTTCGTCCGTTGACGTATGGTTGTATCCCTTCCAGTCATTCATTAATGACTGGTTACCTCTCCGTTGGTTCCGGTAAACGCTGAGTTTTTCCTAGTTGTCCGTTGGCATCTAGTTGTGATTTCTTTTCCCATTCATCGTCGTTGCGATGTCTGGATGTGGTCGTACCCTTTGAAAACAAAACCGAAAAATATATACCCAATAATAAATATCAAATCCCAATGGACGTTTCCATTGGTGGATCCCTGTATTGTGCAAATTCTACGGTTCTTGGTATTCAATCCCTGTTTACCCTGAAAGTCTGACAACCGTTGCTCTCATCCATTCGGGTTCCCAGCTGATTGAATAGGGGCAGCTGTAGCACCTCAAATTTGCACCCATCATTGTACATACATTCTCATATTAGGTCATAGCATATCATGGTCCATGGCATAGCATTGCATTGTCCCCAGTTGCCTCAAGAGCAAGCAATCAAGAAATTAGGTCAAACTGATCAGGAGATCAGTTAACCAAGCAAGCAAGGGTGTTTCTCAAGGAGCCAAGGCCCTAGGGTTGGTCCAACATGTTCACATGACTTGGGGATCCATTTGAAGTGTTTTGGTCAAGGATTGGATGTTCAGAAGTCATCAGTCAATGCACAGTTAGTCAGAAACCCTAAAAGTCAACTGTTGGTCAACTGTCCATTTAATCAGTGGTTTGATGGTTGGATTTGGTTTGAGAGGTCTCATTCATGTCCATATAGTCCTCATATATCATGTCAAACACCATCATGGAAGAATTTGAAGCCAGATCAAAAATTTCCAAAAATGGAAACTGGACCTGTAACTGAAACTTACCAAAAATGGAAAGTCTTGATCCTCAAAATTACATCATGATACAAGCTTCAAATGAATTTTTTCCCAACATGAAAGTTGAAGATCTTGTTCTCCCATTTCCAAAAAGTCCAAGAACTCTCAATTCCCATGTGTGGTTGGCAAGTTATGATCGAATCGATTTCAGAAAATCTTGAACTTCAAAAGGCCATATCTCTCAAACAATTTGGCCAATTTTGGTGGGGTTTTTTCCTACAAGTCACATTTGATCCCCTCTTTCCAAAAATATAAATTTCATGAGCCAAAACTTCACCAATCAAAATGGCATTTTTTGACTTATCTCATTTAAATGCAAGTTTGACCAATGGTTGACTTTTTGAATTATGCATTTTTTACACTTGGGGCCAATTGCAGTAGCTCAGAAATATCATTTAAAATGTGTTTGCCAAGTCAAATTATGCAGTACACATGTATCCATGATAGCTTGCTTGGAATGTGGCCAAGAGTACACTTTCACCATGTCCATGGACCATACCTTGCTTTGTACTCTTAAGACAGAAAATTAAGAGATCATTGGCTGTCATTAAAACCTCATTTAGCAGCCATAACCAACAAAAAAAGGCCATACTAGCTGGCTTGAAATGAGGAAGAAAGGACAAACAAAACCACCACATCCCACAACCATGCCTAGAGCCACAAGACAGCAGAATTTTCCATCATTTTCTGTCATGGCCAGACCCTAATAGCAGCCCACATTGCACAGAAAATGACTGTTCCTAAAAAACTTCATTCACCTTGCTTTGGCATTTGAGAAGAAAAGCTGTCAAGACTCCAAAGAAAAGAGTCATGCCTTGTACTGTCCAGCAGACTTTTATCATCATTTTTCTGTCATGAGTAACACTAATGGCAGCACAAACCAATGGAACTTCATTCATTGAAAATCACTTTGGCCATTTTTCTAAAACCTGTCAAACTCCAAACCAAAAAGCAACACTCAACAGCAGGCATTCTTTTCTCCAAGTGGCAAAGGCAGTTCAAAAACAACATAGCAAAACCTCAATATCATTTTTCTGTCAAGAATGAAACCAGCAGCAGCATCAATTGCATCCATGGAACAGAACTTCACATCCATCTTCTAAAAACTCATCCTTGGCACTTGTTCCAAAAACTCTGTCCAAAACACCAAAGAGCCAACCAACTTCATTTTTTTCTAAAGCATCATCTCACTTGCATTGTCTAAAAAACTTGTGAAAACACCAAAGAAAAACACTGCCCTACCACAAAGCAACATCAAAGAGCAGGTTTTGATCATTTTGCTGTCATGTCACAAGCCAACATAACCCAGCAGACCAACCAACTTCACATTCTCTAAAGTTTCATTTTTGATGCACTTCTCCAAAACCAGTCAAGAGCTTCCAAGAACCTGAGCCTAGCCATTGCATTTTCACCATCCTTTCATCATTTGAGTACACTAATTGCAGCCACAGACCAACCAACTTCACTCATGAAAAAACTCATTTTGGCCATTTTCCAAAAGCATTCAAGAACTTCCAAAGAACAAAACCCTGGCCTTTGTTTTTCACTATCCTTTCCTCATTCTGAACTAATGGCAGCCATCACACACAGCAAAAAGCCTTGGTTCATCTCATTCTAAAAAAAAAAAACTTTCATTTTGTGCATTTTCCAAAACAGTCCAAAACTTCCAAAGGGGTTGAACCTTGCTTTGCCTAAACATCATTCAAACAACATTTTGAGTTCATTCCAATCACTTTCCTCCACCTGTAAACTCTTTTTCCATTACTGTTTTCAAAGAAGCATTAGCCATGGCAGATTTGAATGGAGGCTATTCCAAGCACTCTTAAGCCAAAGTTCTTCAGCCAATCAACATTTGGAAGGCCTTGCATCATCTGTTTCAAGTCAGCAACATCAAAAAGCATCTGTACACGACTGTCCTTCAATTTTTGGTATGGATTCGACCCCCCCCCCCTTTTTTTTAAACCAATACATGCTTTCAAAAGATCCTTTTATGCTGAGCTCAACAGTGTTTGTAGTTTTAAGAATGGTTTAGTGTGTAGCAAGTTATGTTGAAACGAATGTTGATGATTCAAATTTGTTTTGTTTGTTTTTCATTGCCTAGCTCGATTTAGTGAAAACCAGTGATAGATTCATGTTGCTTGTTGTTTGCTGGTCATTTCCATATATCCAATTTTAATTTCTGGGAAAAATCGTGTTTGAAGATGATGAATGAGCACTGTAGCATGAAACCCTAGTTCCCAATTGCATTTTCCAGATTTTCTGTTTATCTCACGTGCATGCATGGCCTTTTAGTCACCAACCAATAGAATCATTTCATTTTAATGGCCAAAACGACCGTGTTTGAGTTAGTGGATTCAGGAATTACAAAAATGCCATTTTCATTATTTAAATCCATTTCAATTCATTTATTTTGTAACTTTTATTTTATTTGCCATGGCTCTCTTGCAAAATTCATAACTTGCCCAATTTTGATCCAATTTGAATGGGATTTTTTGTGTTGTGTTCATCATGATCTCTACTTTTTTATCATTATTTTTCCAGAATTTTTGGATGAGTGGTTTTTAAATGTTGCTAGGGTTTGTGACATGTGACCAAATTTTGTACACTTTGCCAAAACATTTGTGAAATGGTGATACTTTATCCAATGGCTCCCAAATTTTTTGTGCTTACACTAGACACACTCATGGTGATTTTGGTGTAAAGTTTGTGAATTTATCATTTGTGGTTTGTGAGTTATGATTTTTTTGAATTAGGGTGTGACAATTTGTGTCACACCATTGATGACCAACTTCATGATTTTCATTACCATGCTTCTTGACCTCAAAATGGATTGAAATTTTGCATGACCCTACTCTTGTATGTCTAGTTGACTTGTGAATTTTCTTGGAATTATTTGTGGCATTTCCTAATTGTTTGAGATTTTCTCCCCTGTTGACCAAAATGTTGACTTTGTGTGACACATGTTCCCATTTCATTTGTGAAATTCTCATACTTTATTAGATGGGCATGAAATTTTACATGAGATAACTAGACATCCTCATCTTTGCCATGGTTTTGATCCCATTCATTTATCATATGCCATCTCTGATTTATGAATTTTCTAAGTTGATACATGTTTGGTTGACTTCTTTGAGCATGTTCAAAATTGCTTTGACTTTCTGATTTTCATTGACTGCCTTCCACTTGTCCAAATGTGATGAAATTTGACATGCTTACCATGCTATGTGTTAGGATTGGTCATGATTTATTTGGTGATTTTTGGAAATGTTTAAGATTGCTTTTGAGTTAAGTCTTGCTGATTGACTCCTATGAGCTCCTGTTTGCTATACTTTGACCTAAATTGTTCATGAAATGATGATAGTAATTGATATGCATGTGAACCCAATTGGTTGAGTCTCTTAATTGTTTGAACATGATTTTGGATGCTTGCCCCTTGCTGTTTTGACTTTCTCATTCATTTTTGACCCTAGGCTTGCCCTAGTGGTCCTGTTACTCACTTTTGAGCTTGTGTTTTCAGGTGGAACACCAAATGGCCATTGAGACCAATTATTTTTGATTGAGCTTGCCTAAATATCATTGTCTAACATGTTTTGTTTTGTAGGTGGTTTGGCTCACATGCCTTAAGCTTCATGACTTGCACATTCACTTGCTTGTGTTGACTGGTTGACATCTGTTTCATTTTGATTTAACTTTGACTTGTATACTAACTGTGCTTGACTGATTTCAGGTACTTTAGTTGCTTTTAGTTCCTTGTGAACTTTGCTTTGCTTTGCTTGTATAAGCAATTTGCATTGAGGTATGCTTCTCATCTTCATGTAGTCTGGAAGACCTGGCCTGTTACTTGGCCAGGCAACTGTCTGAAGTCCTCCTTAAGAGGCAATGTTTGTGGATGTTTAATTTTGTCCTTGCATAGAGTCAAAGACCTCCTAAGTGAAGAGGCAATTGGTGGAAGGTAGGGATATGCAATCTATCCCCCACTATTCAGTGTGTCATCTGCTTTGCTCACACCACTGTGTTGATGCATTACAGATAAAAACCCAAGATCTTGTGCAATTGCACAGTTGAGTCAGTTTTAAATGTGTAGAAGGGTTCCCACTTTCTGAACCCACACATTCTTGTCTTAAGCTCTCCCAGGCCAGGGATAAGAGCTGTGAAGTCTTATCTTCACTCACCTTTCATCTGCTTCACCTTAGCCCCTCAATGGCAAGGTTAAGAGCACATTCACCCAGTTCCAGAGGTTTGTTTGTTGAGGTTGATATGACCCCTCGACTAAAACCCAACCCTTGTTTGAGCCTCTTGTGTGCATATAGTGTGTGCTACCTGTGCTTGTGTTTGTTTGACTTGCTTCCTGTGCAAGTTAGGATTAGTTTAGACTTGCTTCCTGTGCAAGTAGGTTTTGCTTGGCTTGCTTCCTGTGCAAGTCAAATGTGTGTGTGGCTTGCTTCCTGTGCAAGCCATACTTAGGATAGGCTGGCTCCCTGTGCCAGTTAGCTAGAAACCTTAACTTAGGGTTGATTTTGCATGATAACATCTAGGCCCGAGTCGTAGTCTCCCTAGTTGTGTCTCCCTCTGTTATCTGGTTAGGCTAGTCCTTTATCCCTCCGTAGGGGAACTACATCGCCCTGATCTTCATACCAGATGAAGTATGTAGGCAGGAGATTGAGCTGATCTCTCCGGGCGCCCTTTTTCTTTTTTGTGTGTGTTGTTTGACAGTTGCTAGGCTCGAGTGCCTGACTCCTTAGCAATTTGTTGTCTGTCTGTTTGAGTGTGTGCTTGACAGTTATAGGCTCGAGTCCCCGACTCCCTATTAACTTGTTATGTTGTTGTGTGCTTGGAAGCTGATAAGTCCCTCGAGTGGCAGTTAGGTTCCAGTGTGCGTGTGTTTGGTTCAGATGCTGATGTAAGCCCAGCTATTGGCATTCAGGCTCCCTGTTTGCCTTCTTGAGTGTGTTTTGGTTCGGATGCTGATGTAAGTCCAGTGATTGGCATTCAGGCTCCACGTTTGCCTTTGCCAGTGTTTGTTTGTGCACGTGTCAGCCGAGCTACGAATGCTCTGATTCTTCTCTCGTCCGAGAAGATACGTATGCATAGGATGCGACATCCTAGCGAGCATGTGTCGTCTCCCCAGTCCGAACTACTTGGACTCTGATGTCTATGCCTGATAGACTAAGTAGGCCCAGGATGCGACATCCTGCCGAGTTCAGTTTCAGTCAGTTTCTTTTGTCTCTTTCAGCCAGTGTGTGTGAGTTTGAGCAGTGTTTAGCAACCAATATTCCTTCCTTTTGTGCGTGGATCCCGTAGAGTACTACGGATGCGTAGGGGTGCTAATACCTTCCCTTCGCATAACCGACTCCCGAACCCATCCTCTTTGGTCGCGAGACCATGTTCTTTCCAGGTTTACTTCGAGCGTTTCCTTTCCCTCTTTTGGGATAAATAACGCACGGTGGCGGCTCTGTTGTTCTTCTTTTCCCGCCGGTTTTTCGCGCGATGCGACAGTGTGCAACCTCATGTTTTACATAAATAGTGAGAGTGGACATGCGTATTAACTATGTGGATTTTGCATCAACCTTGATATTACCTAATATGTTTGAATTTATTGATATGATCAAGGCATTGCTTGATTTTGAATGAGAACTACTTGACTAAAAAGCATACCTAGATAGTGTGTGATCATTTGACAATCCCTTTGAGCTTAAAATGAATTTTTTTGTTCTTTCAAAGTTACAATCCTTAGACAATTTTAAAAGAAAAAAACAATATTCACAACCTTGTCTTAAGTTTTGAAGAGCATTTAAAAACGCAAGGGTATTTCAACAATAAAGTTGGGGAGAAAATAAAATGTATGAAAAAAAATTAAGTAGTAGTGGTGAAAAGAAAAGAAAAAAAGAAAAACAAATTGCTTTTGACAAATCAAAAACAAAAATCAATGGTCAAAACATACAAAAGAAAATTACCAAAATAAAAATGGTTGTAAATAGTGGAATCAAAGAAAAAGAATTTTGAAAAATTAAAAGATTTACCAATGAAATTTTGCTCTCTTATCTTTAGTCTTTTTGAATCCAAAGAAAAACCAAAAAAAATTGTAAGCCGAACCATGTTACAACCAAAAGAAAGACTTTATTAATTCATGACTAATAATGTATCTTGTGATATTTTTAGATGAAATGAAAAATATTTAGATAGTGCATGCATTGCCCAAATCATGAGGGAAAAATTAATCATTGAGAGATACTCAGTGAGATTATGATTATGACAAACAATTGACTATTGATCTAGATATACTTTAAAATCTTATATTAGTCGAGCAAGAAGTTAATCTTAATATTATGCCATTCAACAATTGTTTTTAAAAACTCCATGACTGAAAAACATACATTTCAAATCTTTCGAATCATTTGAATGAATTTTGTTTGAGGACAAACAAAAACATAAGTTAAGCAGAGTTGATAAGTGTCAAAATAATGTAAAATGCATACACACTTATTAATTCATTTTAGAAGAAATCAATATAAAAACTCCTCTAATTTATCAATGAAAAAGGTTAAAAGACCTGTTTGAACTTTATACTTGCACATTTATCAAAAATAGGTGAAAATGACTGAAAAACCACCAAGCAACACACAAAGACCATGCCAAGATCATATTCCTACCAGCAAGACTCCCAAAGTTAGGTCCATGGACGGGTTAGACGAGCACAGACGAGAGAATATTTTAAGGCTATGTAACTTCATGGTGAAGGAAAGGTTTGTGCGCTAAGGGAAGACACATGGTGTGCCTAGTGAGCTAGGCTGGCTAGGGCTAGTTGCAGAGTATGCTAACATTGTTAACATGGAAGAAAGTTGGTGTGCTTGGGGAAGATGGGCGGTGCGCCTAGAGTGCCTACACTTCTCATGCCTATAAATAAGAAGTTCAGTTTCAGTTCTAAGGGAGTTCAATTTATTCAAGGTAGTACATAAAAGTAGCAGGATTACATTCGCCTCAACAGAAGAATTCGAGAGGGAGATTAAAGGTAGAGGCGCTGCTCGAGAGATTCTGCATATGACCTTCCAAGTTTTTCTTCTCGATTACCTGTACTACTACGATGAGTAAGCGTAGCTAGAAATCTCTTTTTTGGAGGATATATGTAGTCATTATATACTCATGTGTAATTATGGTCATGGCGTTTTATGTAATTCTACTTAAGCTTTAATATATGAGTTTACCGACATTGGCAAGTCATCCTCATCCATTATGGTGAGAATGAGAGCCCCTCTCGAGAAGACCTTTTTAACAATAAAGGGTACTTCATAATTGGGAGTCCACTTGCCCCAAGGATCCGAGTGCGTAGCAGAAAGTCTTTTGAGCACAAGTTTTCCATCTTGGAATGAGCGAGGAAGAATCTTCTTATCGAAAGCTCTCTTAAGTCATCGTTTGTACAACTGCCCATGGAAAATGGCCGTTAAGCGCTTCTCTTCAATAAGATTCAACTAATCATATTTGGATTGCACCCACTCAACTTCATCGAGATCTGCTTCCATGATAACCCTCAGAGAGGGGATTTCAACTTCAACAAGTAGGGAAACCTCCATTCCATACACAAGTGAATAAGGAGTTTCCCTAGTAGAAGTACACACTAAAGTTCTATAGCCATGTAAAGCAAATGGAAGCATCTTATGCCAATCCTTATAGGTCTTGACCATTTTCTAGATAATTCTCTTGATATTTTTGTTAGTTGCTTCCACGACATCGTTCATCTTGGGTCGGTATGGTGATGAGTTATGAGGCTCGATCTTAAACTCTTGACACAACTCACACATCATCTTGTTGTTCAGGTTACTGTCATTGTCAGTAATAATCTTGCTAGGAACACCATAGCGACAAATTATTTCTTTCTTGATAATTCATGTAACCACTTGTCTCTTGACATTTACATATGAAGTAGATTCAACGCACTTCATGAAGTAGCCAGTGGAACCAAGGATGAAACGATGACCGTTGAAAGCTTTTATCTCAATCATACCAATCGTGTTAATGCCCCACATATAGAAAATCCAAGGAGAAGTCAAGACGTTCAACAGTGTTGGAGGAACATGGATTTTGTCATAAAAAATTTGGCACTTGTGACACCTCTTGACGAAGTTGTAATAGTCCACCACCATTGTTGTCCAATAATACCCAGCCTGAAGAATCTTCTTAGCCAGAGCAGACCCCTTAGCATGTACACCTTCATATCCCTCATGTATGGACCTTATGATCGTGCTTGATTCGTGTCTATCCATACATATGAGCAACACATAATCATAATTCCTTTTGTATAAGATATCCCCATTCAAGAAAAACTTAGAAGTGAACCTTCTCAAAGCCTTCTTATCTGTGATGAATGCTTTCTCAGGATATTCCTATCTTTCTAGATATCTCTTAATGTCGTGGAACCAAGGCTTATTGTCATATTAGGCCTCTATTTCTAGACAGTGCGGTGGTTAATCTAAATGGTCAATATGGATGTCAGGTGCTTCATTCTTCCACTTGACTTCAAACATGGACGAAAGAGTAGCAAGAGTATCATCTAGCTGATTCTCTTCCCTCAGAATATACTGAAAAGTGATTTCATCAAAATAGGGAATCAGTTTTAGGATGTGATTACTAAAGCTGAGTCTCCAAACACTTCAAGAATATTAATTCTTAAGCCAATGGCTATTTCAACACCGTAGATACATGCTTCATATTCTGCCATATTGTTAGTGCGGTCAAAACATAATCAGGCGGTGAATGGAATATAAAAACCAATCGGAGATGTAATAACTACTCCTATTCCATGGCCTTTTGCATTAGAGGCACCGTCAAACACTAGCGTCCATCACGCTCCTGGTTCGGGTCCTTCTTCAGGGTCGGGAATATTACAGTCTTTGATGAACACGATGTCCTCATCGAGAAAGTCAAACTTGATCGGCTGGTAACCCTCCACAGGTTGATGGGAAAGGTAGTCAGACAAGACATTCCCCTTGATGGCTTTCTGAGTCACATATTGGATGTCATTCTCGATTAATAACATTTTCCACCAGGCAAACCTTCCAATGACAACGGGCTTCTCAAAAATGTACTTTATTGGATCCATTTTGGATATCATAAAGTAGTATGGCAAATCATGTACTGTCTCAGGCGTCGAGCTGCCCAAGCTAGAGCACATCAAGTCCTTTCCAACAGTGAGTATCTAGTCTTACAATCACTCAATTTCTTGCTCAAGTAATAGATTGCATGTTCTTTACAGCCCGTGTCATCATGTTGACCCAAAACACAATCCATCGATTCATCTAGCATAATGAGATGCGTTATTAAAGGCCTATCAGGAACAAGTCGTTTCAAGATCGATGGTTCTTGCAAATAATTTTTTATTTAGTCAAATTCCTCTTGACAATCATTATTCCATACAACCACTTGATTTTTTTCTTTACAATTTGAATATTGATTCACAGGTAGTCGTCAAATGAGAAATGAATCGTGATATGTAATTAAGCCATCCAAAGAAGCCTCAGACCTCTTTCTCTGTTTTGGGAGCTGGCATATCTTGAACAACCCTGACTTTGTCTGGATCAACCTCGACACCTTTTTGACTCACTATAAACCCCAATAGCTTGCCAGAACGGACCCCAAAGTCACTTAGCGAGATTCAACCTTAACTGGAATTGTCTGAGTATGGAAAATAGCTTCCTTAAATGGTCCAAGTGATCGTATTCATTCTTGGACTTAACAATCATATCATGTACATACACTTCAATCTCCTTGTGGATCATGTCATGCAAAAAGGTTATCGTAACGTGTTGATATTTTGCCCTTGCGTTCTTCAAATCAAAAGGCACGACTTTGTAGAAGTAAGTTCCCTATGGTGTGATGAAAGTTGTTTTCTCCATATCAGCTAGAGCCATTTGGATCTTAGTATACCCTGAGAAACCGTCCATGAAAGAAAAGACTCGGTGATGAGTTATGTTGTCTACTAAAACATCAATATATGGCAAAGGAAAGTCGTCTTTTGGGATGGCTTTATTAAGCTCACGGTAGTCTACACACATTTGAACCTTCCCATTCTTCTTCAAAATCAAAATAATATTGGAAACCCATTGAGGATTATCAATGATAATTAGGATATAAACATTAAACTGCTTCTTAATATCTTCTGTAATCTTCAGTGCCATGTCAGGTCGGGTTCTGTGAAGTTTGTGCTTTACTAGAGGGTGTTCAGGCTTGAGTGGTAGGCAATGTTCAACAATGTTGGTATCCAACCCAGGCATATCGTGATAGGACAAGGAGAATATATCAACATACTCACGAAGTAAATCTACCAACTCACGGTGTACATGCTCGGCAAGGGATGCCCTAATCTTGACCTCTCATCTGACCTCTTTGGAGCCCAGATTAATCACTTCCGACTGTTCTTCGTGCGACTGAATCTCCTTTTCCTCACGCACAAGAAGTCTGGCAAGCTCGGGAGGCACTTCACAATCTTCTTCACCATCTTCTTTGGCTTGATTAATTGGAAACCCATATCTATAGCGAACTTCAACAATGTCACTCTCAGTGGAATCATTTATTCTGCATGTTATGAGTTTATTTTTAGAATGTGGTTTTTGAAAAAGATGCAAAAAATAAAAGAAACTTTTACCATTTATTTTTAAGTGAAAAGTAAAATAATATAAAGAAAATGTTCATGATTTTAAGTGCAAAATGTTGGTGTAAGCCCTAGAGGCCAATACTTTTGGTACTTGTATCGAATTATTTATTAGTAATAAAAGGCTTTTTCTTTATTATGTTTGTTTAATAAAGTCCCTAGAATAGCTAGTCCGTTTAATGTATCAAGTATGACTTAATCATGAGATCACATTAGACATAAGGACACTATTCTTAAAGTATCCGTAGTCAAGCTTTATTGTGAAGTGGGATAACATTAAAGCATGAAGACTATTATGTTTATAGATTGATGATCACATCTCATGGATCATGGATAAAGAGTTATCAAGTCTTAAACATAGGTATGAATATTAAGAGTAATATTTATACTGGATTGACCCGCTATGAGAATACCATATAGAATGTTATGCAAAGTGTCATAAGTTATTCTCATGGTGATAATGGTGTATACCACACTTCGACCTGAAACCACTATGGACCCTGGATGTAGAGTCGAGTGCCTTATTGTTGATCAAATGTTGTCCGTAATTGGATGACCGTAAAGACAATTGATGGGTACTCCATGAAGCATGCTAAAGGACATGAGTGATCTAGATGGAATTTGCCCATCTTGCGTAACAGGATAAATGTCTATGGGCCCAATATTGAACTGGACAAGGATGACACGGTCTATGCCTTGTGTTCAATATAGACATAAGGGCAAAAGGGTAATTATACACATAATTATTATCACAGAAGGATTTGTCAGATCATATGAAATTTTCGTGTCTTGGGTAGCAGTGATGTGTTGCTAGATACCGCTCACTGTTTATTATGTTAAATACGAGAATTAATATAATTGCCAATGTCGCGAAAACCTATAGGGTCACACACAAAGGACAGATTGATGAGAGATAGAGTAATTAAGGAATACTGTAATGTACGGTGCCCTTAAGTGAATTATAGAACATCGTAAGGTACGGTGTACTTAAGTAGAATATGAAATATGGTAAGGTACCACGCGTTTAAGTGATTTTGGCATATTATAAGATATGGGCCATATACACTTGAGTGGGCTTTTTAGCTTGCAGCCCACACAAGTGGTTCTATAAATAGAACCCTTGTGTAGAAGCATTGATATACTTGCAATTTCGTTTCTCTCTCTCTCTCTCTCTCACTCAAAGCCTTCATTCCTAACAGCTAGCACTGAGATTGAAGGAATCCGTTCGTGTGGATTGAGTAGAGGCGTTGTCATCATTCAACGTTCGTGATCGCCACAAGAGGTAACGATTCTATCACTGATCATGCCCATTCGTAAGGATCATTAAAGGAGAAATTTTAAATTCCGCTGCATTTTGGATCGCCCTTCTCCTTCACAAAAACCTCCTTTCATTGATTGAATAATACTTTTAAAACATGGGAGACCCTTACAAGCTATCCGCATGCCTCGGGCGAAGGCAAGTGACAAGGAAAAATAAAAATGCATTACATTTCTTTCGAGATAACCACATGAACCACATTAGAAGTACAATTATCAAGCTTAAATCCCGGAGGACACTCACGAATGAGACGAGAGACTGCACGCTGGCTGGAGTTTACTCTATCTACTACTGCTATAGAATAATCAAATTAGTAGTCTGTACTACTGAACATGATTGGGTTGAATCTCTTACCTCCCCCGCATCTGGATGACGGGAAGTATGGGGATAGTCGAGCCCAAAGAGATCATGCTTCTTAAAGACTCTCACAATTTGGCCCCATCCTTGAATATACCATTCTCCAGAGTCTGTTTGGCACTCTTGGCTTATGACAACACTAAGGATGATGATTGGCAGAGGCGAAGCTAACTTCTTCAAAATCCAAACATTGGATCGAGACATCAAATATTACGTCCTCAATTTCAACATATCTGAAAGAATATAGTTCACTGATTATAGAATCCTCCTCGCCACAAACGATGACAGGCTTGTCCTCAAACAAGAACTTCAATTTATAATGCAGAGTAGAAGTTACAATGCCGACATCATGAATCCATGGCCTCCCTAATAGGAAACTATAGGCATGATGGATATCCATGACTTGGAAAGTGATGATAAATTGGTGGGGACCCATACAAATTAACAAATCAACTTCCTCAATGACCTCCCTCTGAGATCCATCAAAAGCATGGACAATCAAAGCACTTGCTCTCATCTCCGGTCCCTCAAACTGCAGTTGGCTTAATGTGCTTTTGGGGAAAACATTAAGCGAAGAGCTAGGGTCAACTTGGACCTTAGAGATTAAAGTGTCAGCATAAGTCACAGAAATGGGCAGAGCTTTGTTGTGATTGTGACCTTCAGCGGTCAACTCAGCTTCGTTGAAACCCAAATACCTGCTCGCAGAAATATTGGCTACCACATCATCGAACTGATCTACTGTGATATCCTGCATTACATGATCCACGTTGAGCACCTTTAGAAGATCCTTTCTATGAGCTTCTAAGCTAAGAAATAATGTCAGGATTGATATCTTCGATGGAGTTTGACCCAACTGGTCGACAATCTTAAAATCACTTTGCTTGATCAACTTTAATAATTCCTGCCCTTCTTTTACATGAATAATATTCTCAGCTTGCTCTTTTCTAATGATTACCTCCTCCTTCTTTAAATTCGTTGCTTCTGCTGAATTACCGGAAGTACCTTTCGACATAGAAACATCAGGTGCCCTAGTCGGAGTAATAGGAACACAAACAAATGCATCTTCCTGAGGCGTAGGAACTGCTGCAGGAACCACTTTGGGTACATATTTCGGTGCAAACACACGACCACTGAGGGTTATCCCTCTTGGACTAGATATGTTGATAATATCTGCACTAGAAATCTGGATTTCTTCACGGCCAACCGACACGATTGCATTTTACTTCCAAGGCACCACCTTAGAATTCTGATAAGGAAAAGGTGAAGGAACATGAAAGACAATGGAATAAACTTTCCTTATCGAAGCTTACACTTGTTTCTTATGATAAACGATCTTAATCGGCTCGATAACTGAAACTTTCCCCAGGGCGTTATCTCTTAAAAAATGCAAGACGCCTTGATCCATCAACTCTTGGACGTGGTCCTTGAGTTGTTCACGTCTTTCAGGTTCAATCTTGCACACCTCACAATTGTCATGCACACATGCCAATGCACTGTGCTTCTAGATGCTCGTAGAAATACTCAACCACAGAGTCTTCACATCCTCACCAATCAGGCCACTTATGTACTATCCTCTTCAATAATAGCATTCACTGTCTGATTACCAAGATTAGGAAAAGGATTAGCCTTCACATTTGGCTTTTCTTTGGCGAAGGACAAAATGTTCTGATCAATGAGGTCCTGTACTCTATTTTTAAACACGATACAATGCTCAATTGTATGCCCAATATAACATGCGTGGAAATTGCAAGATACGTTGGGGTTTTAGTGTGGACCAAACAGATATACTACTGGTGGAATCTGCTTAGGAGTAATCGCTCCTACATGCACAAGATACAGGAATAATTCAGAGTATGGCACATAAATTTTGGTATACTCAGGACGTCTCTGGTTATGATTCTGATTCTAGTTTTGATTCTTCCCCTAATTCCCACGAAGATTCTGATTAAGACCCCTATTGTTTGTATTATGCCGTTGACGAGCTTGTCCTTGAGGCTGTTGTTATGCCTGCGGAGGCTGTTGATACCGTGGTTGGTACTGAAATGGTTGTTGAAACTGGGATGAGGCCACATATGGATATGGATAATACAGTGGAGGCATCATAGGAGTTGGATACTCTAGAACACTTGCTATTACGACATTAGTCTCTCCTTCTTTCTTTTTAGCGTACCCACTCGAAGGTCTTCTAACTGCTGACTGTTGACTACTACCACCGATAATCTTCCATGTCTTCAAACCACTTTCAACCCTCTCCCCGGTTATAACTAGATCAACATAGTTGGAAGATGAACTCCCAACCGTCTTTTCATGATATAAGCTTTGGAGCATCCCCATGAAAATGTCTACTAACTCAATATTTGTTAAAGTCGGCCTGACCCTTGAAGCCATTTCACGCCATCTCTATGCATACTCTTTAAACGTTTCATTAGACCGCTGGGCTTGATTCTGAAGCTGTAATTTGGTAGGAGCCATGTTTATATTGTAAAATATGCTAAAATATTCACATCTTTCTCATTTGTTTCAATATTTTCAAATTCATCTTTAAACCATGTAAATCTCGTCGAGTTTTCAAGACGCAAATTGTACGACTTGATCATTTTGAATCTCAACCTTTCATAAACAAGATATGATTAAAAAGGATTAATTGCAGGTATATCCCATTTATCCTTGAGTGTTCAGACACAAGTTGTATATATTACTTATTTTAATGCTTGTCTTCCTACTAAAAGCAATCACAATCAACCAACAAATAATGTTTTTCCGATTTTACACAATAAAAACTTTGTCTTTAAAATCTACCAACACATAGACTTTTCTACCATGAACTACGTAACTTTGAATTCTCTTCGCACCGGTATATATGTAGGAGCAAGAATCAAATCTTGTCAAA
Organism: Lathyrus oleraceus; assembly: GCF_024323335.1. NCBI lineage: Eukaryota > Viridiplantae > Streptophyta > Magnoliopsida > Fabales > Fabaceae > Lathyrus > Lathyrus oleraceus. The sequence goes on from NC_066585.1 coordinate 488,160,103, forward strand.
CACAATAATAAAAAAAATTCCTTTGTTTATATGCTATATTCCTTGTTTGATGATTAGGAGAAAATCAATATAATAAGGTTAAAAATGTAATTTGCAAAATTAATTAGAGGAAACTGTTTCTTAAACGGATGTCGTAGGGTACTAATAACTTTCCTACGCATAATCGACTCCTGAACCTAAATTTGGTTTCAAAGACCTTTTTTGTTGTAAAAGGTTTTTATCAATGTTTCTCCTATTTAAATAAACTTTGATGACGACTTCATTGAAAAAAGTCAAGACAGTAATGAAAAAGGTCAAGAACAAAGGACGTGAGTTTTTTTATTCTTTTTAAAATGCTTCATTCATGATCAATCTTTGGCTACTTGTGAATTATAGAATGATAATGAGTTAGTTATTTACATAAAGTTTGATATTACTACTGTGTAGTAAAAATTTCTCAATGTTATTCAAAAATCTTAAGCCTACCAAATTGATATGTGTGCAACCTCATGTTTTACATAAATAGTGAGAGTGGACATGCGTATTAACTATGTGGATTTTGCATCAACCTTGATATTACCTAATATGTTTGAATTTATTGATATGATCAAGGCATTGCTTGATTTTGAATGAGAACTACTTGACTAAAAAGCATACCTAGATAGTGTGTTATCATTTGACAATCCCTTTGAGCTTAAAATGAATTTTTTTGTTCTTTCAAAGTTACAATCCTTAGACAATTTTAAAAGAAAAAAACAATATTCACAACCTTGTCTTAAGTTTTGAAGAGCATTTAAAAACGCAAGGGTATTTCAACAATAAAGTTGGGGAGAAAATAAAATGTATGAAAAAAAATTAAGTAGTAGTGGTGAAAAGAAAAGAAAAAAAGAAAAACAAATTGCTTTTGACAAATCAAAAACAAAAATCAATGGTCAAAACATACAAAAGAAAATTACCAAAATAAAAATGGTTGTAAATAGTGGAATCAAAGAAAAAGAATTTTGAAAAATTAAAAGATTTACCAATGAAATTTTGCTCTCTTATCTTTAGTCTTTTTGAATCCAAAGAAAAACCAAAAAAAATTGTAAGCCGAACCATGTTACAACCAAAAGAAAGACTTTATTAATTCATGACTAATAATGTATCTTGTGATATTTTTAGATGAAATGAAAAATATTTAGATAGTTCATGCATTGCCCAAATCATGAGGGAAAAATTAATCATTGAGAGATACTCAGTGAGATTATGATTATGACAAACAATTGACTATTGATCTAGATATACTTTAAAATCTTATATTAGTCGAGCAAGAAGTTAATCTTAATATTATGCCATTCAACAATTGTTTTTAAAAACTCCATGACTGAAAAACATACATTTCAAATCTTTCGAATCATTTGAATGAATTTTGTTTGAGGACAAACAAAAAGATAAGTTAAGCAGAGTTGATAAGTGTCAAAATAATGTAAAATGCGTAGACACTTATTAATTCATTTTAGAAGAAATCAATATAAAAACTCCTCTAATTTATCAATGAAAAAGGTTAAAAGACCTGTTTGAACTTTATACTTGCACATTTATCAAAAATAGGTGAAAATGACTGAAAAACCACCAAGCAACACACAAAGACCATGCCAAGATCATATTCCTACCAGCAAGACTCGCAAAGTTAGGTCCATGGACGGGTTAGACGAGCACAGACGAGAGAATATTTTAAGGCTATGTAACTTCATGGTGAAGGAAAGGTTTGTGCGCTAAGGGAAGACACATGGTGTGCCTAGTGAGCTAGGCTGGCTAGGGCTAGTTGCAGAGTATGCTAACATTGTTAACATGGAAGAAAGTTGGTGTGCTTGGGGAAGATGGGCGGTGCGCCTAGAGTGCCTACACTTCTCATGCCTATAAATAAGAAGTTCAGTTTATTCAAGGTAGTACATAAAAGTAGCAGGATTACATTCGCCTCAACAGAAGAATTCGAGAGGGAGATTAAAGGTAGAGGCGCTGCTCGAGAGATTCTGCATATGACCTTCCAAGTTTTTCTTCTCGATTACCTGTACTACTACGATGAGTAAGCGTAGCTAGAAATCTCTTTTTTGGAGGATATATGTAGTCATTATATACTCATGTGTAATTATGGTCATGGCGTTTTATGTAATTCTACTTAAGCTTTAATATTGATGTTTTTTCGTTCTTAACGCTTATTTTGGCTTAACTACCTAAAATATGTTTTCATGGTATGACTTGACATACAAGAGGTGTTGGTTGTTAGTATATCTAAGTCTTCATCTATTAGAGGCTAATGCCTAAATATAGAGTTAGATTTAATATCCACAGACTACTGATATTAGTAATCAATATCTTTATATCACTGTTGAAATGTAACGTTGTTGCCTTTAATAGTGTGAGAGATCTTTTATTAGATAGATACAATGAAAGAAATATGCGGTAATATTAATAGTTGAGTAGAAGAGCATATTAGTGACCAATGGTTGTGCATGAGAATAAACGATGATGAAATCTACCCTAGCATTTTTTTCTCACCGTAACATTGAAATCTCCGTTTATTTTCGGTCATTTACTTTTCCCCAACCAAATAATTATATAACATTGCTTAGAATCATAAAAACTATTGAATCTGTTTTTAAGTACGACCAGTTTATGTGGATACAATAATATTGTACCTTCTATTTGCCCTGCAACATCATCATGTATAAGTGACACACGCTAGACGTTTATTGATTTCAGACTTACCTTTACTCATTTTGGACTCTAGTGTTGGAGTATTAACATTGCAGGTCTATCCCCACATTGCTCTATATGAAATCCACACCACCGCCTTAGAAGTCCACCGTCACAATTGTCGAAGAAGTCTCTATTGACATTTTATAAGAAGTTATTCTTGCTGAAACTTAGATTCCCATGACTTCATTTTCAAAGACTGAAAAGTCACGTAAAGATTGATTTGAACGTTGTAAGGATAACTTACATGGTAGGCTGATCACAACCAAAGACGATTAAACTCTGAGATTTTAATTTACATGAGTGATTGATCAAAGTCTGGGTAACAATTGAACAATGGAAGATAACAACCTTAAGCATGGGATTTTATGAGTTTTACTTCAAAATTCGAGCATGTGTGTAAAATGTTGGTATGTGGAATCTTCAACCTAACATGTTGCACCTATAAACAAAATCTCCATATTTTAAACTAGATGATATGAAGATCACATATGCTCAAATATTGATACAAATATATGGCTTGCCTTAGGAATATTGGATGCCAACCGTTCTATTTGACATTGCTTTTGGGGTTGGCACACTGTTATCATTGGACGAATCTACTAAGAAAAGAACTGTGGGTCACTTCGCACGAGTTCTTGTTGATATTATCATGGCTAAGGAGATGCATGATCAAATTCTGGTTGAAAGGGGAGTTTACCCTCGTTCTTCGTGATCTTGACTTTAAAAATATCCCTTTTTAATGCAATCAGTACACCCGCATAAGTCACATGTTTGAAAAATGTTGGAAGTTGCATGTCCAACATCATGATAGTCCTAAGAAGAACATGAAAATTAACCAACACCATGTTCCTAAGAAGTCTTACATTAATATACAAGTCAAGGTTATTGACACATGAAAATAATGGTGCAAAGAAAGATGATTCTAACCTGAAGACCAATGGTGATATGATCCAAGACCCTAGTGTTGATAGTAGTGTTAATTCCTTAGGATTGGCATTAATTTTAGAAAACAAATAATGTAATCATCTCTGTTGTTTTAATATGTTGGGTTGAAGAAATTCAACATCTGGACCAACATGTCATGTACGATGTCACGACATCAGGTCTGTGACATCGCACATGTGTAGAAAACTGAATTAATTAATTCAGTATATATTCTGGGATCAGCAAGGATATCTGGTGAATATCCTAACTCCCATGTGGAGGTCTTGAAGACTCAATCAGAAGATATATAGGCTCAAAATATGGAGATATATATGGAGAGATTCTAGGATTGAAGACCTTGTTTGTAGCAGAATTTTTCTGCTGAAGTTGTAACAGCAAAGAACAAGTCTGCTGCGATTTCTGAAGGCCCAAATCCAGTTGGGTGATTAGGTTATAAATAGCTGATTGTAACCTAGTTTTTGTAAGCCTCTTAGAATGAATTTTTAGGGGTGTGTGTAAGGTAAACCTCCCAATCTGTGGGTAGGTTACCATGTGTATCTTAGTGGTAAATCCTGAGAGTGTTTGTAACTCAAAGCCTGTAGGCAAGAGTGATTTTGTTCTTGAATGAAGCTGTGAAGCAAGTTTAAGGTGTGTTAACATTACATTGTATTTGTAGTGATAGGAATGGAAACTGGAGGTTTCTATCTAGGAGTTCCTAGGTATAGATTGCATTGGGTAGGGATTAAGTGAAGAGTTGTAAACGGGTGAGTTTAGCTCTGAATTAATACTGCTAATAGTGGATCTTCTTCCTGGTTTGGTAGCCCCCAGATGTAGGTCATGTTGGACTGAACTGGGTTAACAATTTCCTGTGTTTGTTTTCCTTCTGCATGTGTTTTTATTACTGTCATAACTCAGCAGGTATTCCAGTCAGCTTATCAAGATGATAACTGACCTGGCATATAGCCTTCTGTTTGAATGTCAATCAGAAAGTTGTAACATTCATCAGGGACAGTGCATACTGAATGATAAGTAGGTTAACTTTAGTTCAGTATTTATTTAAGTCTGTTCTTTTCAAGGATAACAGACCTGGCTGAAGGATCATAGTGAAACTGTCAAACTGGATGTTTTGACAGTTGATACTGAAGGCTGATACTGAAGTAGAGACTAGTTGGTCTTTTACAGTATTGCAAACTTAGCACAGCACGTTTCCAGGAACATAACAGACTCAGCATATGTTCTGGATGTCGAACTGAATGTTGTGACATTCATTCCCAACAGCAGGTGCTAAAGTGTAGGATGATTGATTTTTCTGGTTCAGTATTTTTCTCAGGCTATTCTTCAGGGATTCAATAGCGTAGAGAAAAACCAGGAAACCAACTACTAACCTACAATTAATGAACCTAACGAATAGCCTAGTTGTTAGCAATCTAATAAGTGAAAATTAGATTAACGTGTTCAACCTTTAATTCAGGAAATACAAGCAAAAGATATACACACAGGAACAATGTAACAGATGATGTCCACAAACAACAGTAAGACATCATGCTGATAATTGTGGAAGAAAACAACAGAAGTGAGTGCTAGGTTTGATTTCTGTTGAGTCTTTCTCCCTGATGCACAGAACCAGGTGTTCATACATTCTAGGGTGACATAGAATGAGATGTTGTGACATCTGTGAACCTGTGCATATTAGTACAGTGGTTAATAACTATCTTGCTGTATTAGTTACAATGTTAGATCAGATGTCATGACGTGGAGTATAACATCTGAATTCTGACTACACCAGAATTTCAAGTAGTATGAATGCAACTCAGAACACCTCAGAGTTGATGATTCTTACATTGAAGCCAAATATAATATTGAGCAACATGTGTCTTAAATCATCCGAGCATCAGAGGGACTTCATCAAAGAATCAGTTCTCAAAATTACAAAAATTTGGAGGTGCACTTAGCAAATTAAGACTTAACTCAATATTCAACCATATGAGATTTACTATTGGACATGTACCTTTTGTACCTTGGTGTGTGCCTATATTCAAAGGAAAGCCTATAACCATCCATCTTCAAGCCATATAAGACAAAACCATTGCAAAACTCACCGCTTGGAAAGGTCACTTCCTCTCAATGATGAGCAGGATCCAAATGATATAATAAGTTATTCATGGACTGCACCTCTATAGCCTGAAAATATTCTCATGGCCTGTATCAATGGTAATTCTCAACAGGACCAAAATAATATGGCAACTATTAGTTCCTCCAACCAAATCACTCATAGTTTGGAGGCTCCTCCATAAAACCATAGCTACAAACGATAATTTTAGGAAACATGGTTTCACTCTTGTCTCTTGTTGCATCTTGCGTGACCATGCCTTTGAAACTCTTCAGCACATATTTTTCTCCAATGCAACCACATTGTGTCTATTCTTGGCATGGCTCTTGGCACAACTAATTTTAAGAAGCCTTTTCATCATCAGTAATAGCAATAGAGGTTGGATATTCCACGTTAACAAGAGAGAATCAACCGAGCAACATATTTTTTTTATAGAAAAATAAAAGATAATTAAGAGGCAATATAATAATAACAACATATAATTATAGAGTATTTTTATTATAGTATTAGTATTAGGACACATGTGCCTCTTAATAATGGAAACTATTTTTGTGAAATGGCCTAATGCCGATGCTTACTACTTAATCACTAGTTAGGAGAATGTTGAGATTTTTACCTGTCATCTAGGCACTTAAGCTTGACACCTCTCAATTTTTTATAATATCTATATTATCTTCCTCAAATTTTTATAAAAAAAAGAGCAAATAAAAAATTCAATAGTATAAATAAAAATCGGTTGTGTATTAAAAAAAACGGTACACATTTATACCAGTTTTTTTAAAGAAATTGGTAGGTGGGAAAACAGTGTTTTTTCTATAAAAAAACACCATGATTTACTTTAGTTTTTTTTTTTAAACGTTGAAAAATCTGGTAGTATGAAATCACCGGTTTTTTAAAAAGTTCATGAAATTACTAAATTTTTAGAAAGGTTGTAAAAAAAATCGGTAGTATAATTTTTAACGATTGAGATTTTATGACAATTTTGTACGATTGTGATTACACCAGCAGTTGCATGTGGTCTAGAATAAAATCAAACTTATATAAATAATGATTATATATTATTAAAAAAACATCTTAGAAACCCTCACTATTCGTTTATGACATGAGTCTACTTCAACGAAGTGAAACCTCTTATTGATTTTGGGCTCTTAGAGGATCTCATTCGTCTCACTCTTCTGAGATCAAAATTGGGTAATATGTTGCTTGACCCTGAGAATAGATAGGTGAATAAGATTGAGTTTTGAGAATAGATAGGTGAATAAGATTGAGTTTTGTGCACCATGGATTGATAATGATAAAAAGGTGAAATACAACCATATTGAGTTGAAGGTTGGTGAAGATTTGAAGGTTATGTGGAGAACATATCACCGTAGGTTAATAAAGGGACGGACTAAGTATGATGGAAAATTTTCTAGACATGTCGACGATGTAATCAAGATGTTGAAACGTCCATAATCATCTAGTAGTGTCTAAGTTTTATTATTTATTATTGTTTTATTAAGTTATGTAGTTGTTTGTACGGGTATACATGGGTTGAGTTGACCCACAAAACCCGATCAAACCTATCCAAAAAATTTCAAAAAAATGGATTGTGTTGGACAATTTGTTGAATATGGATTTAAAACTAAAATCCATTAAAAATCGGATTTCAGGCAAAGGCAGACTCATATCTAAAAAATTCATTAACCCACTAATCAAATATTTATTATTATAATTTTATTGATTTTGATGAATTTCAACTTAATTGTTGCAATTTTAGCCTCTTGAATATTTACTATGTTAATGTGCAATGACTTTAATTATTTTTTGATGTTTCACTTTTTAATTATTTTGATGGTAATGCGATTTTATGTCATGCAATTACAATTATTTTATGATGATTTTTAATATTTGATGTTATGATTTATCATCATTCGATATGCTAAAAAGATGGTAAAATTTAGTTACCAGATTTTCTTTAAGAAAATAAAAATATTCGTAATTTTTATTAAAAGAAAATAAAAATATTAGTAATTTAATATTAAAAAATAAAAAAATATTTGAATAACTTGCTACTCAACTCAACCTAACCCAAAAATTAGAGGATTTGTCCAAACCGATCTAATAGTATAATAGATGGTTATTTTAGGTAACCCAAACCAGAGTATCATATATGATTTAGGTATTGGATTTGATAAAACCCAACCCAAACTGCCTATTTATTTGTCTTAAGTTATTTAATTGTCATGTATTAAGTTATATAATTGTCAAGTGTTAAGTTACGTTAACTCGTCCGTCACAAATGGACGAGAAATGTTCGTATATCCAACGGTGCATAAGAAGATAGACAAATCAATAAATGTCATAAATTAGAACTAAGCTTATAAGAAATAATAAGCATTTTTACCGTGATTTTTCGAAATATCAGATAGAAAACATGTATTTTTATCCATATTTTTAAAATATCTGATGAAAATATATGAGAGAGATGAGTTTTTATCGAATATTTCAAAAATACCAATAAAAATATATATATTTTTTAATGAAAAATTCAGTAAAAAAACTTAAAATGCTGGTAAATTGTATACTTCCCTGTCATAAACTCGATAGTGGGAATGAAAACTCCAGTAATAATGAGAGGTTTTCAAAAAATTAGAAATGTTTTCAAATGAATAGTAAAATATTTTTTTTTATATGTAAAGTTTGACCCATGAGAATGTGGTCTCGGTTTCTGAGTTTTTTTTTTATCTTGCAACTGCATCTTTCACACCTATATTTTTTTAATATTTCAACATTATCCTATTTACTTTTTTAAATTTTTAGAGTACTTTGAAAAAAATGTACTTTCAGATTCTCTTAATTTTTACCCAAGTTCAGACTTAAAATGTGATAATCTTTTTACCATTTTTAATTAAATATGGTATATTCCGCTGCATTAACAAAAAATAAGATACATAGCTTATTTTTCCACACCCTTAAAAGGTGTGGTAGGCTGGTAGGCTAAAATGCATTCTTTTATTTATTTAATTTTTAGTTGTAAAAATGATCCTGATGAAATCTCTGTAGCTCTTTAGGACTTTAGTGAGTTTTTGATGACTACATAGGTATAGGTATGTATAATTAATATTGATATCTTGATCATTTTAATTGTTTAAACGGATCAATTATGATTAGTTTTGTTTATATAGATTTTTGTAGATGTTTATGAGACATTCAAATGTATTATGAGCACAGGGTATAGGACAACATCATGCTATTATTATAGTTGTCATTCGATATGTTACAACCAACAAGATAAAAAAATTAGGGGGTGGAAAATGCATTTGTAGGGTGCCAAGTAAAAAAAATCTTCAGGTTTCCAACTCTTTTATCCATGAACAAGAAAGAAAAATGATAAGTATTTAATAAATATTTATCATAATATAATTTTGCTATAACAATTTTAAATTTTCTAAGTTGTATTTTCATTTATATATATATAAATATTGACAAAATGCTTTAAGATGTCATATACATTGATAATTTATCCATACTTAAATGTATTTTATATGAAATTATGACACCATAATTCCAACTATCACTAAATAGTCAAATATACAAGTTTATAAAATATGTAACTGTTTAAAATGAGCACATAGAAACTTTTATTTTCAAAGGTTAAATACATCACATTTGAGGGTTTTTACATTAACTAAAGTAAAACACACTCAAAAATGTTACCAACCTATTTTCTTACTAAAATAAGATATTTGTATTTATTTTCAAAATACATTGAGAAACAATTCTTTTACAAATATTTTTTAATGTTACTAATAAAATACTCAATGGTTATCCACACCTAGGTATCACCTATAAAAACATGAATCCTATACTAATAATGAGTTATTAATGTCACCATCAAGTTAGGGAGTATGGGATGAAACCTCGATTACCTATAAATTGTATTTTCGTAGACACATAAAGAAAAAAGAAAATCAAAGGGGAGACTAATAATAAAAAAATTATAAAAGAAATACGTAGTAAGAAGAACATTGAAGGATAATTTAATATTTTAGTATTTCGTCTATGTGACATTATTATTTGTGTATGTATAGTATTGTAGCTGTCAACAATTGTATTCACTCAGTCGTATAATATAGTGTGTGTGCAATCATTTTGTTGTAACCGTTTTAGCAGAGTAATGAAAGTTTGTTATTCTCTCTTCTTTTTGTTCTTCCATCTTCATCTTGTGCACCAACAATTGGTATCTAGAGCTCCGGTTCAGATTCACAGGGAAACACGAGTGAACGATGAGGTGTTTTGTGATTGATTTCATTTCTTGAATTCGTGTTGAATTTTTTAATCGAAATCTTAACAAAATCGTATTTCTTGATTCTACGGGACTGAGAAACACTAGTGTTTTGTGAGATTTGAGTGATTTAAACAAAGTTGAAGATGAATAGAAATGGTAATTTAAGTACTAAGCTTTCAGTGTTCGATAGAAAGAACTGGAATCGATGGATGATTCAGACGTGTGTGCTATTTGACGCTCAAGATGTTCTTCATCTCGTAAACGACGGTTACGTTAAGGTTGCACTTCCAGAAAATGCAACGGATGCGTAGAGAAATGCTCAATGTGATCTAAGTAAGAAGGATCAAAAGACATTATTCTACATCCATTAGTGTATGAATGTGAACATGTTTGAGAAAAGTGTTGATTTGACGAAGATGAAGGTTGCGTGGGACACATTAGTAGGGTGCTACAACGGTGATGCATCACTGAAGAAGGTAAAGTTTCAGTATCCATGTAAGAAGTATGATAATCTCAGCATGAAGAACAATGATAAGGTATCTGACTACATCTCTAGAGTGATTCTGATCACAAATGAGATGAAGTTGTATGGAGAAACTCTCTCTGAAGAAAGTATCATTGAGAAGGTACTTAGATCTCTTATCCCTCAGTTTGATTACATCGTTGTAGCAATTGAACATTCTAAGGATCTTAGCACCATGAGAATTGAAGAGCTGCGAAGAAGTCTAGAGGCACAAGAGTTGCATCTGACTGAGAGAAACTCTGAAATGGAGGTAGAGCAGCAGGATTTAAAAGCAGCTTCTGGTAAGAAATATCAGAAGCAGACTTGTCAGAAGCCAGGAAGAGATCGAATGGTGTTCACAAGTCAGAAACCTCAACTTCTAGAAGGCTGAAGAATGCTCAGAAGAATAAGGAGAAGTATGACAAGAAGAAAGTCCAGTTATATTATTGTAAGAAGTTTGGCCACTTCACTGCTGATTGTTGATCAAAAAAGGAAAGGAAATCAAAAGAAGAAATATAGCCAGAAGAGACTTTAATGATGAATTTGTGTTATTGATGGCTTCAAAATCATATTTGGAAGACTGGTGGTATATGAACACTGGTTGCTCAAATCATTTTACTGGAAATAAAAAATGGTTGGTTGATTTTGACTATGGGAAGAGGACCAAGATCAGATGTGCTGATGATAAATACCTTAATGCAGAAGGTATAGGAAATGTCATAGTAGTTCTGAATAATGGTAAAGCAACATTGATTCAAAATGTTTGGTATGTTCCTTACATGAAAAGCAATCTGATGAGTGTAGGTAAATTAATTGAGAGAGGTTTTTCAACTACCATGAAGGACAATCTTTTAAAGTTGTATGACTGTAATCAGAACTTGATTATGAAGTCAGAATAGGGAAGGAATAGAACATTCAAAGTGAATGTTAAAATTGAAGACTCTAAATGCCTTAGTGCAATAAGTGTTGTGAAGGAAAATGAGTTGTGACACAAAATATTTGATCATCTGAACTTCATAAGCTTAGGGCATCTAAATTCAAAGAATTTGGTACATGGAATTCCTGCAATTAAGAAGTCAGACAAATCATACAGTGTGTGCATGAGAGGGAAGAAACCAAGCTGCCATTTACATCTGAAATGCCTCTACGAGCAAAGCATGCTCTGGGTGTGATGCATTATGATGTGTGTGGACCATTTCCAGTACCTTCACTTGGAGGGAATAAATACTTTGTGTCATTTGTTTATGAGTTCACAAGAATGACATGGGTATCCTTCGTAAAGTTCAAACACGAGGTGTTTGCTAAGTTTAAGAAATTCAGAATCAAGGATGAGAACCAGAGTGGTCAGAAGCTGAAAGTTCTCAGAACTGATGGTGGAGGTGAATATAACTCTATAGAGATCAGGAAGTTCTATGAGGAGAATGGAATTGAGCATGAGGTGATTGCTCCATACACTCCTCGACACAATGGTCTTGTTGAAACAAGAATTCGAACTTTTCTTGATATGACAAGGAGCATGCTAAAAGAGAAAAATCTACCTCACACATTGTAGGGAGAAGTTGTTGCCACTGTAACATATGTGCTCAACAGATGTCCAACCAAGAAGCTGGACAAAATTGTTCCTTTAGAAAAATGGATTGGAGATACGCAAAGTGTGAGCCATCTAAAGGTATTTGGTTTTGTTTGTTACAAACATGTTCCAGATGCTAAGAGAAGTAAGTTGGATGATATAAGCAGAGTCATGTTGCTTGTAGGGTACCATAGTATAGGTGCTTATAAGCTCTATTGTCCCGTCACTAACAAGGTTGAATTCAAACAAAGATATTATTGTGAAAGAATCATAAGCGTGGGATTTTAGTAAATCTCAATCCAACTATGGTGTAGAGTTGACCTCTAAAGATACTTCAGAATCTGAAGGTGAGTCAGAATCTGAAGGTGAGTCAGAATCAGAAGCTGGTTCTTAAAGTGACTCTGAAGGCAAGTCTAACTTTGAAGGTGAATCTGATTCTGATCCAGATTTTGATGGTGATTCAGACTCTGGTGGAGATATAGACTCTGGAATATTCCAAACTCTGAAGGTGGTACTTATGGGGTTCCAACATATGATATTGTTCCAAGTTCGAAGGAGATTCTGAACATGATCAGAGGCCAGAAAGAATCAGAAACATTCTAAGAAGGTTTGTAGAGTTTGATATGCTGGAAGATATTGAAGTAGACTCTGAAGGAGAAGTCATTTAGTGTGCCATGTTAGTAGGATATGAAGCAGTCAGTATTGAAGAAATGCTCAAGAAGAAAGTGTGGTTGAAGGCCATAAAAGAAGAACTTGAGGCTATAGAAAGAAACAAGACTTGGGAGTTGACTAAGCTTCTAAAAGATAAGAAAGCCATCAACGTCAGATGGGTTTTCAAGGAGAAACTGAAGCCAGATGGATCAATTGGCAAACATAAAGCAAGATTAGTAGCAAGAGGATTTCTACAGAAACCTGGGTTAGATTACTTTGAAGTGTTTTCTCCTATAGCGAGACATGAGACAATCAGACGGGTGATTGCGATAATTGGTAACAGGAATTGGCATCTGATGCATCTGGATATGAAATCCACATTTCTGAACAGTCCATTGCAAGAAGATATATACATGTCACAACCTCCTGGATTTGAGAAAAATAATCAGGAAGGGATGGTGTACAAGTTGCATAAAGCCTTGTATGGACTGAAACAAGCTCCTCGAGCTTGGAATCTGAAGATTGATTAATTTTTCAAGCTTCAAGGATTCAGAAAGTGTGAGATGTAATATGAAATTTATATTCAACATACTTCTTAAGGAAATATGATTTTGGTGTGTCTCTATTTTGATGACATATTTCTAATAGGAAGTTGTGAACATGAGATAGCTATGTTTAAGAAGGTGCTGATGAATGAGTTTTAGATAAATGATCTAGGAAAGATGACATATTTTCTAGGATGAAGTATATGTACTATGAGAAGGATATCATTTTGTATAAGATTGATTATGAACTTGAGCTTTTGAAGAGATTTGACCTGCTGAATTGTAAGGCTACGGTCACACCTATAGAAACAAATCATAAATTGGACTCTGATTCTGAAGGTGATGATGCAGATGTTATAACTTTCAAGCAGTTTGTTGGGTCTCTGAGGTATTTATGTGATACCAGACCTGACATTTGCTAAGCATTTGGAATAGTTAGTAGGTTCATGAGTAAACCGAAGTGATCTCATTACCAAGTTGTTGTTAGGATTCTGAGGTATATAAAGGGAACTCTGAAGTATGGAGTTTTGTTCCCTTCTAGAGAAGAGACTAATCCAGATTTGATGTGTTACTCAGACTCTGATTGGTGTGGAGATAGAGTTGAAAGAAGAAGTACTTCTGGATATTTGTTTAAGTATCTGGGAGGTCATATTTCTTGGTGTACCAAGAAGCAACCAGTTGTTGCTTTATCAACATGTGAAGCATAATATATTATAGATGTTGTGGTTGCATGTCAAGTTGTTTGGCTTCTGAATTTACTGCAGGATCTGAAGATCAAGGTAAACAAGCCTCTAAAGCTGATGATGATTGCAAGTCTGCAATCAATCTTGCCAAGAATCCAATGTTGCATTGGAGAAGCAAGCATATTAAGACTAAGTTTCATTTTCTGAGAAGTCAGGTTCATAATGGAGTGTTAGAAGTTATGCATTGTAGCACCCGGAAGCAACTCATAGATGTTCTAACAAAAGTGATCAAGACTGATCAATTTCTCCACTTAATGGATATAATTGGTGTTATTAGTTAAATCTTGAATTAAGAAATGATGTTTAAGGGTAATTCAGTATTTTAGTATTTCGCCTACGTGATATTATTATTTGTGTATATATAGTACTGTAGTTGTCAACAATTGTATTCACCGAGTATTGTAGTACAATGTATGTGCAACCAATTTTGCTGTATCCGTTTAAACTGAGTAATAAAAGTTTGTTATTCTCTCTTCTCTCTCCTCTTCTATCTTTATCTTGTTCATCTTGTACACTAACAAACATCATATCAATCAACATATTGAATAATTAATTAAAATCGTGTTGGTATATGTTAATATATTGATAAGTAATCACGTGAGACTATTCAAAAACACAATAATACATCTAATATAATATAAGTAATTACTTCACATTGATACTTAACGGCATGCTCGTAATATTGCAACTCATACTATAAATCAGTTAGCTAATTATAATCAATTATGCTTATATGATGCACAAAAACACATGACATGTATTTGATGTTTGTGTCTCCCATAAAAATTCCTAGGACACATTAACACTTTTCACAACACTTTGAAAATGCAATGCGTAATGGAACGGGGCCTAAGCAATCAAACCTAAATATATCATGTGTCATCACCAAGAAAGTCCAAAATCAAAGTATAGAACACACCCAATAACAAGGCTCAAGACCATAATATATGTATGAGGTGCTCTCTTTGACGTACCAAGATGACATAACCAAGTTATCCATCATTAAGGTCATCATTGCAAACTAACACTCCTATTAGTAAGGTATCTAAAAATACTAGTAATATGTTCACATATTTTCAAGCTATATGGGGTAATATCCAAATAAGATATGTACTTTCAACAACTATCTTTGAATCAATTAAAGAAACAAACACATACTTATATACTAATGATACCATATATCACCTCTGTGGAAGTAGAAAATTCATGAAGCACATGAGAGTTTTGGTCACTCTGAAATATAAGAAACTTAACTCAGGCATGACCAGACAATCAATTCACTTACACTTCTTACCTACTAGAACTACTATAACCAAAATGAGTTTAGACAACAATGAAAAACCGTGGCATAAAGGTCAAAAACCGTAGCCTAAAGATTCAGAAGATGGTTTTTCAGACGTGGAGTAAACGACTGTTGCCTATTCCAACCGACACAGTTTTTTCACTTTAGCCCACATTATCCAAAAACATCGCGTACAAATATCTTTCGACCACGGTTTATCATAGGCAGTTTAGACTACGATTTATTTCAGCCACAGTAAAAATCGTTGCTTATTATAAGCTACACTTTTTAGACTTAGTTTAACTCTACGGTTTATTTTCAGCCATGGTTGTAAAGCCGTTGCATTTTATTTTCCTGCTTTTAAATAATTTTATAACTTATTATTTTTCAAGGTATTGAATATACAATCAAACTTCACAAGCCTGGAAAATGAGATATATAAATATTAAAATAAAATACATATAATTGAGAAAAATCACAATAGTCCATGCCTATTGGTTACAGTTTGAGCTTCTGACTATGCAGGAATTTCTAAGCTAAAGTGAAAATAAATAAGTTATCTTACACAATATTAAATTTTAAACTGCACTAATATTGTTTTGAATCTAGCCATATTAATATGTTAAGAAACACAACACAACAACAAGCTTCAATGATTAACTTGTTAATTTTAAGCTCTATCACTGAATCATGACCTGAGTTTTCACCAAAAGATGCTTGAGTACTTATTTTTCACAAACATCTTAAAACTAATGAATAGTTAATGTTCAATTATCCACCTCTACAAAATATTTATGCCACCATTGAGACAACACACAAGCTCAGGAATTCTATGTGATATCATGACATTAGGAAAAGTCTGCTTGCAGGATATGGAGGCAAAACGAAAAGGAGAAGAAAACTTGCAGAAACGATGGCGGCTCAAGAGCCAGAAGAGAAAAAGGGTTTTGCGTTCGGCGTGACTGAGAATATACAAGTGTTTTTCTTTTTACATTTTATTCTGCTTTAGGGTAGAGAGAATTGGGTTTTTTATTTACTTGTATTTTATAGAACATTTTTTAACTCAAATTACTAATATTTTTTTTTATATTTTTGATAGAGTTAAATAAATTATACTAATATTTTGAGTTTTTTTATATAATTAGAATACTAGGTTTCTATAATAATAACATAAATATTTTATGAAAGATATTTCAACATAATTTTTTTCATAATTTTTTTATCATAAACTAATCAATTTTTTAAGTAACCTTTTGATATTTTATAACTTCAAATAAATTATATCAAAAACATTTATGAGAAATTATTTACATTAACTTTTCATTTAAAGTTCATTTAACAAATAATATTTTAAAAAAAAATTATAGATCACTGGTTAGGGTTTTAATAACAAATATTAAAGATTTTTTTATAAATTGAATCAATATATTTTTAAGCTTAAATTAAAGGTGTGTTTATTTCAATTTTTTTTTAAAAAAAATACTTTAAAAATTATATAATTAACTTCTATTTATTTAATATTATAAATTATAAATTATAACATTCATTTACTTGTCGTCCATTTTCCAAACGGTAGATTTTAATATTAAGGTTGACTTCCTAAAAGAATAAAAAAAGGTCGCGCTTATCAAATATGGTCTAAAAATATCTAAGGCTGAAAAACTGTCGTATATACATAATAGGGGACGGTTATATTATGCCCACATTTCCAAGACCGCATCTTGAAGTGAATAAATAGGCTATGGATTTTTACATTAATCAAAAAATTTGCCAACGCGTAAAAAAGCGCACCCTATACCCCCTTTTGGCTATCGTTTTCTAGCCGTTGTCTATTATTTTGTTGTCTAAAGTAAAAAATATTATAGTGAACCCTTCCGGACTTTGGAATCATAATGATTTTGCATATATGCATATTAACCTAAAGAATGAGCAAAATGAAAAACAGACAATGAGATCGAAACATCACAAATAATGAAGTAAAAATTACATCATCTATTAGTTGATCCATCCAATAAGTTCATACTTGAACATTGGCCCCAATCGTAAGACCAGTAAAAGATTACCCATAATACCATGAAGATGCATTGTCATGTAGGTGACTAAAAGCTAAGTTCCACAAAAAAACTTGCAAAGTGAGGCCAATCATAAGGACTAAGCCTCTTAGAAAAACAGGATCGGACGTAGGTGGAAGAAATTAAGACACAATAATAGACCAATAGTAGCGGATATAAAATTTTCCAGACTTGTAAAAATCATAAGGATTAACAACGAATATAAGACATCAAATTGAATAAATAAAAGCACAAAAGAACACTGATACTATTAACGTGAAAAACCCCTCAATATGAGAATAAAAACCACAAGTCATCCAGACCAAAGAAATAACTCAACTATAATCAATGAATGATACAAGAGATTCTTAAAGTGATTCACAAACTAGTACTAACCGCAAATCACAAAGAAAACTAGCTTATAAATAAGAATCAAAAAGTTGAAAAAATTCTCAAATCTGCAGCTTCAGTGCAAAGCAGATATCGCTCACCTTAGATGTTTTTTTAAAATTCTGAGCGGTTAAATGTTAGATATATGTGTTATAAATCTACTCTTTAAATTTGAGTTTGATCCGACGGCTAACGAATCGGGGATCGTTGTTTTTGTGATACTGGTTATAGAAACATGAGAATGAGTTTCTCTCCTTTTTTCTCTCTTTTGAATCCTTATTTTCTCTTTATCTCTCTCAACTCTAAATTGATCATATCCACATAAATAAATGTGACAAATGAGTTAATTATATTTGGGTCTTTCTCCACATAGGAAGGGAATCGACAAATCGATGATATCATAATAAGCTTCAAATTTACCTCTTGGTAATGCTTTAGTCATCATATCATAACCATTATCATATGTATGAACTTTAGCTAACTCCGACAACTTAGCATCCAAAACATCATGTATCCAATGATATCTAACATCAATATGTTTGGACCTATTATGAAAAGTCGGATTCTTACCAAGATGAATAGCACTTTAACTATCAACAAATAACACATATTTGTCTTGAACAAAACCAAGCTCCTGCAAAAAGATGAACAACACTCAGCTGCAATCATTGAAGATAAAGATGAAGATGAAGAAGCTTGTGCCAACATTGTGACACACAGCCAGACTTGCAACAATTGGGTTGCTGTAAACGTTCCTTTCATTGTGCACCGTTCAAAGTAATTTGTCTTATTGTTTAATAAAAATCCTTCTCATATGCCTAAGGGAGAAGTGAAACATTGTTGGGCATTTTCAATATTATCATCAATAAAATACAGTTTTATTCATCCACATTTATGCTATTTTTACTTTTTTCTTTTTTCTGAAAATGGTAATCACAAAAAAAAAACACAAATAAGCAATAATTTTTCTCATATCTGCATATGTTTGATTTCAATTCATATTTCTAAAATCAAAATATCAAATCATTATGCAGGTTGCTTCTCAAACCAATTGAACACAATGATCCTACTCCCTCTTCAAACTTTGATTTCCTTGTGTTTGAAGCCGAGGAAGAGAATGATGATGAAGACGTGTCTGATGAGTTATCCCAATTGCTTGAGCACGAGGAAAGAACCATTCAACCGTTTGAAGAGCAGATTGAGTTGGTCAACTTGGGTTCCGAAGATGATGTCAAGGAAGTCAAGATTAGGTCGCAACTTCGTCCAGATGTTAAGAAGGGGTTGGTTGAGCTTCTCTGAGAATATTATGATGTATTTGCTTGGTCCTATCAAGATATGCGAGGTCTTGATACTGATATTGTGGAGCATAGATTTCCATTGAGCCTGAATGCCTTCCAGTCAAGCAGAAGTTGAGAAGAACGCATCCCGATATGGCAGTGAAGATCGAGGAGGAAGTGTAGAAGCAGATTGATGACGGTTTCCTTGTTACCTCCGATTATCCGTAATGGGTGGCCAATATCGTGCTTGTTCCAAAGAAGGATGGAAAAGTTTGCATGTGTATTGATTATAGATATTTGAATAAAGTCAGTCTGAAAGTTGATTTTCTTCTGCCATACATTGATATGTTGGTAGACAATATAACTAAATTCAAAGTCTTTTCATTTATGGATGGATTTTCCGGTTATAATCAGATTAAGATGGCACCCGAAGATATGGAGAAGACCACATTCATTACACCTTGGGGAACATTCTGTTATCGAGTGATGCCTTTCGGTTTACAGAATGCTGGTGCAACGTACCAGAGAGTCATGACCACTCTTTTCCATGATATGATGCATAAAGAGATTGAGGTTTATGTTGATGATATGATTGTTAAATCAAGGACTAAAGATGATCATGTTGAGCATTTAATGAAGTTATTCCAACGCTTGAGAAAGTATAAACTCCGCTTGAATCCCAATAAGTGTATATTTGAGGTTCGCTCTAGTTAGTTGTTGGGATTTATTGTCAGCGAGAAGGGTATTGAAGTTGATCCTGCCAAGGTCAAAGCAATACAAGAGATGCCTGTTGTAACAACCCAATTTTAGTATTTAATTCTTATACTATTATTATTATATTTTATTTATTTGGAGGGTTAATTAATTAATTGGTTGTTAGGTAGTATAATAATTGATTATATTAATTAATTTGGTGTGTAATTAATTATTTAGTTGATATGAGATATAATTGAATAATTGAATTAATTAACTTGGTGGGTATATTGTGTTAGTTTAATTTAATTGAACTAATTAGAGATATAATATTAGGTCTTATTGGGCCTAATAATTAAATTAGAGGTATCATTCTTTAAGCCCAAATATAATACTAGTATATAAGAGGTGAGGGGAGTGAGAAGTAGGATTCATTTGATCATTTGACGGCAATAGAGAAAGAGAAGAGGAAAAGTAAGGAGAAGAGGGGAAGAACAAGAGAGAAGCTAGGGTTTCCAGAAAATTGAAGAGGTAAGGGGGGATCCTTATTATTATGGGTTAGTATGATTGGGTCAATGGGTAGAAGTATGTTTAGGTTAAAATCCCTAATTTTGTATGGTTTTGGAATTATTAGGTTTTGATGAGTATTCTTGATTTGTGGTGGTTTAATTGTGTTAAAACTGTACATTAACCTTATATACTTAGAGTATTGTATGAGTTATAATTTTCTGAACGTTTGGCTTTTTACGGAATCGAAATCGGAGGTCCGAAAGTCCTCCAACGATGAAAAATGCAGAAAATTCTGCATTCTGTTTTTGTGGTAACCGGTTACCCACCGAGCGTTAACCGGTTACTTGCTAAAAATCTGCTCAGAAATTGTGTTCTGTTTTGCATTAACCGATTAACCAAATGCGTTAACCGGTTAACACTGTTGAAAATCTGCCAGGAATTTCTTTCTGTTTTGCATTAACCGGTTACCCAAATGCGTTAACCGGTTAACACTGTTGAAATCTGCCAGGAAGTGCATTTTGTTGTGCGTTAACCGGTTACCCAAATGCGTTAACCGGTTACCTAATTGCGTTAACCGGTTAACACTGTTGAAAAATGACAAATTGAGGATTTTAAATGCTATAATCATTTTGAAATGAAATCTAATTGTGCGTATTTGATAATTAGTTTATATATGGTGATATGTGGAATGTTAAGATAGTAGAGATGATCTTAATTGCATATTATGTGAATGGTGTAATTGTTATGAATGTGTATATGTACCATTGGTGGATAATTCATAGAGTTGAATTATGGTGATATGTGGAATGTTAAGATGGTAGAGATGATCTTAATTGCATATATGTTGGTATTTGTACATTCATTCATGGCATGGTCGGCTTCATGGTGGAAAGCGGTGAAACTGTGGGTTCACATAGACGTTGATCCTTAATTGAAAATAGGCGTAGCAGAGGTTGATCCTTAATTGGAAATAGACGTAGTGGCTTGGATTCTAGATATTGAATCGGAAAGCGGTGAAACTGTGGGTTCACATAGACGTTGATCCTTAATTGGAAATAGGCGTAGCAGACGTTGATCCTTAATTAGAAATAGACATAGTGGCTTGGATTCTAGATATTGAATCGGAAAGCGGTGAAACTGTGGGTTCACATAGATGTTAATCCTTAATTGGAAATAGGCGTAGCAGACGTTGATCCTTAATTGGAAATAGACATAGTGGCTTTGATCTTGTCTGGGTCGGAAGTGTGGCTTAGATTCTAGATATTGAATCGGAAAGCGGTGAAACGTTGGGTTCACATTGCGGTACCACATGCATAGAGTCACATGTCTTGCATAGAGTCATATGTCTTGCATTGAGTCACATTAGAGTTTTGTGATAATTGAATGTATGCATTGATGTGATTGTGATACGTGTATGAGATATGGTAATTGAATTTGGTGATGTTTGGATACTTAACTTGGCAAAATATGTGGTTACGTGATAATTGTAGTTATGTGTATATTTGGGAATATAGTATTGGATTTTAATATTATACTCCTTGAGTTTTGATGGATGTTTGAAACATGTGAAATAAATGTTGGTTAATATTATTTACATGGTTATATGAAGTGTGATGAATTCCTTTA
The DNA here is from genome assembly GCF_024323335.1 of Lathyrus oleraceus. Lineage (NCBI taxonomy): Eukaryota > Viridiplantae > Streptophyta > Magnoliopsida > Fabales > Fabaceae > Lathyrus > Lathyrus oleraceus. The sequence continues at coordinate 488,181,965 of NC_066585.1, forward strand.
ATTGTTAACTTAATCATTGTGCTTTATTATACTTCTTCATAATGATTTGAATTCTCACCCTTTCTGTTTGAATGTTGCCTTTACATGGGTATCATGCAAATACTCAGGAGTAGTATTGCTGAAGTAAGTGGAAGGTAGCTCATTCGAGATTTAGCCGGAGAGCTTCCGTATTCTAGTTTGGAGACTAGGTAGTGAGTCGATGCTCTGGTCATGTAACACGGGGTAGATTAGTAGTATTGAACTCATATCTGATTTGGATACGTATTATGCTATTACTTGTGAACATGTTTATTTGAAATTGTTGTTTGAGAGGCCATAGTGCCAAATATTCTGGATATGGTTTTAGTTTATCTTGAGGAGATTATTGAGAGATGACCATGGTATGGGACATGGATCATTTTATGAAATGCATGAGTATTCATTATTTTCCGCTGCGAACGCATATTCTTGAATATTCATGATAATTGGAATGTGTTATTGTAAATGACCAGGTGTATTGTATATTGATGATGAATGATGTTTGGTTTTTGAAAGCTTTTAGTTTTTGAAAACGTCGATGTGACGCCCTTTTGGTTATATGCGTGCTTATTTACTCTGATTATATGTTCAGTATTTTGGGGTAGAAAAAGGGGTGTTGCACCTGCGCCCAAAATTGAGAAGCAAGTCAAAGGTTTTCTTGGCTTCTTGAACTATATCTCAAGATTTATATCACATATGACTGCCACATGTGCACCTATATTCAAGCTCCTTCGGAAAGACCAGTCTTGTGATTGGACTGAGGATTGCCAGAAATCTTTTAACAGTATCAAAGAGTATCTTCTTGAGCCTTCGATTCTGTCTCCGGCTATTGAAGGAAGACCTTTAAAATGTATTTAATTGTGCTTGAAGAGAGTACGGGCTGTGTTCTTGGTCAGCAAGACGAATCTGGTAAAAAAGAACATGCAATTTGCTACCTCAGTAAGAAGTTCACCGATTGTGAGTCTCGGTATTCAATGCTTAAGAAGACATGTTGTGCTTTGGCTTGGGCTACTAAGCATCTGCGCCAATATATGTTGAATCATACTACTTGGTTGATATCCAAGATGGATCCAATCAAGTACATATTTGAAAAGCCTGCTTTAATTAGGAGGATTACCCGTTGGAAGATGTTGTTATCTGAGTATGATATTGAATACCAAGCTCAAAAAGCTATTAAAGGTAGTATCTTGGCGGACCGTTTGGCTCACCAACCTATTGATGATTATCAGTCAGTGCAGTATGATATTCCTGACAAAGAGATTTTGTATTTGAAGATGAAAGATTATGTGAACCATTGCTTGAAGAAGGGCCATAACCTGGTTCCTGTTGGGGCATGGTATTCGATGGAGATGTTAATTTATATGGTAATGGCATCGGGTCAGTGATTATTACTCCTCAAGGAACTCATTTTCCATTTACATCTAGATTGATCTTCAAATGTACAAATAATATGGCTCAGTATGAAGCTTGCATTATGGTGCTCGAAGAAGCCATTGATCTCATAATTAAATATCTCGATGTCTATGGAGATTCAGCTTTTGTTGTTAATTAGATCAAAGGTGAATGGGAGATGAATCAACCCAGTTTGATACCGTATAGATATTATGCAAGGAGGATATAAACTTTCTTTACAAATGTTGAGTTTCATCATGTCCCTCGAGGTGAAAATCGGTTGGCAGATTCTCTTGCAACGTTGGCTTCCATGATCGTAGTAAAGTTTTTGAATGAAGTTCCCAATCTGACTGTGATGCGTCTTGATAGGCCAACTCATGTGTTTGTTGTTGAAGAAGTCAAGGATGATATGCCATGGTATTATGATATCAAATGTTTCTTTCAAAGTCAAATTTACCCGTCTGGGGCATCTTTGAAAGATGAGAAGGCTTTGAGAAGACTAGCTGGAAACTTCTACCTGAATGGTGATGTGCTTTATAAGAGAAACTTTGATATGGTTCTGCTCAGATCCGTGGATAGAAACTAAGCAGACTTATTGATGACAAAAGTCCAGGAAGGTTCCTTTGGTACTCATTCCAATGGAAATGCTATGGCAAAGAAGATGTTGAGAGCAGGTTACTATTGGCTGACAATGGAATCTGAATGTAGCAAGTTTATGACGAAGTGCCACAAGTGTCAAATTTATGCGGATAAGATTCATGTTCCTCCGACACTTTTGAATGTTATTTCCTCTCCATGGCCCTTCTCCATGTGGGGAATTGATATGATTGGCATGATTGAGCCCAAAGCCTCAAATGGATAATATTTCATTTTAGTGTATATTAACTACTTCATAAAGTGGGTTGAAGCAGCATCGTATGCAAATATGACCAAGCAAGTTATTGCGAGGTTTATAAAAAATTAGATCATATGCCAGTATGGTGTGCCAAGTAAGATCATTACTGATAATGGATTGAACTTGAATAATAATATAGTGGAAGTTCTTTGCAAAGACTTCAAGATAACACATCATAATTCTTCTCCCTATAGACCCAAGATGAATGGGGTTGTTGAAGCTGCAAATAAGAATATCAAGAAGATTATCTAGAAGATGGTTGTGATGTACAAATATTGGCATGATATGCTCCCATTTGCTTAACATGGGTACCGTACATCGCCGCACTTCAACAGGGGCAACCCATTTCTCTCTTGTTTATGGCGTGGAAGTTGTCATCCCCGTAGAGGTTGAGATCCCATGAATGCCCGTCGTGATGAAATCCAAGTTGACCGAAGCTAAATGGTGTCAAACCAGGTTTGATCAACTCAATTTGATTGAAGAGAAAAGATTGACTGCCATGTGCCATGGTCAGTTATATTAGCAAAGAATGAAGAAATCTTTTGATAAGAAGGTAAAGCCACGTGTGTTCCGAGAAGGTAACCTCGGGCTCAAGAAGATTTTGTCTTTCAAACCTGATTCTAGGGGAAAATAGACTCATAATTATGAAGGTCCATATGTTGTTAAATGAGCCTTCTCAGATGGTACATTGATTCTTACAACTATGGATGGTGAAGAGTTCACTCGTCCTGTGATCTTCGATGCAGTCAAGAAATACTTCACCTAAAAAAGAAAAGAAAAACTCGCTAAGTTGAAAAGTCGAAAGGGCGACTTAGAAAAAAATGAGCATCTCGGTAGATTGAAAACCCGAAAAGGCCATCCAGGCAAAAGTTAGAGACATAAAAACAAAAAAATATCCCGATAGGTTGAGTACCCCACCTTGGGGAAATCTAGGAAAAATTAGGGATTATGGCTAGTAACTGCCTCCGAGTGAATCTGATCATGCAAGAAGTTTTTAGCCCGTCCCTTGGTTCTGATTCATCATTCTCAACCGAAGACAAGCACAACAAATTTCAAAGTTGGTAGGGAGAGTATTGGTTATTATATTCAATGTAGCCCTTTTCCATGTAAATTACCCTTTTCAAATTTTGTAAAGATCCATGGAGTCTTGCCTTTTGCAGACTACCATTCCATTAAATAAAGTTTAGCCTTTATCCAATTGTTTGTTATTCTTATTTGTTTATGTTTAATAAAATTGAATTTTTATGATGATAATTTCGAAATAAATAAATCAATGAATAAACATTTTTTTTTTGAAATAATAAGGCATTTATTTTAAGAACATTGAATTCGAAAGGGAATGTCAACAACAATCTAAGAGCATTAAGTCTTAGCGTGTGAAGCATTGTTGCTTTCCCCAAACAGTTGTTTGAACATTTTATTTCCCCAACAGTTCGTCTTTCATTCCCAACATGGTTGATGATTTACTCCCCAAGCAGCTTATCATGTATCCCCGGTGGAGTTGATGTGTTGTTCTCTTTGAAGTTCATCCTTCCCCGGCTGAGGCTTTCTTGAGTTTTCATTCTCAATTTGGATTTGCTGTGAGATTGAGCCTTGGATCTCTGGTGAAACCTTTATTTGGTTGTCAGATCCCTCAACGCCTTCATTGTGGTTGTTGCATATTAATGGCAGTTTTTTCCCTACATGAGTCTGCAGATCTGGTTGATATTTTTGGTACCTTGGAATTGATTTATTTCTCAATCTCCAAGAAGAGTCTTATCACTGTTGTTTTCCTCTTAAGGAATTTATTGATGATTGCATCCTTGTGTGGCTTTTGATTTGTCTTGGCAAAATTTTATTCCCTAGTGAAATCCCCACATAGTTGATTTTGATTGATCGAATCCCCAGTAAGTTGTTCGGTTCCCCACTCGGATTTTTTCCTCTTGTTGTGACGTGGATCCCTGATGGAGTTCCATCTTTTGATGAAATACATCCTTATTCTAGTAGTATTTAATTCTGAGCAGTATTGATGCAGTCGTCCCCTATAGGGTTGTCTCCCATTTGATATGGTGTTGACCTAAAATTCTCCGCAGCATTGACTTGTTGCTTTGAAGTAATACCCTCTTGTTTCTTTAGGATACCCCATAAATAAGCATTTTTCAGATTTGGGCTCAAGCTTAGTTGAAATTTGTCGTTTCACATAAACTTTGCAACCCCAAATCTTCATGTAAGACATATGTGGTTTCTTACCACTTCATATCTCATATGGTGTCTTCTCAACCTTTTTGGATGGAACAAGGTTAAGTGTGTAAGTTGCTGTCAATAGTGCATGTCCCCAAAAGAAGTTTGGAAGATTGGCGTAACTCATCATGGATCGGACCATGTCTAACAGGGTTCGATTTCTTCTCTCAGACACACCATTCCATTGGGGTGTTCCAGGAGGAGTAAGTTGGGATATGATCCCACACTCTTTCAGATGGTCATCAAACTCTAGGCTTAAATACTCACCACCTCAATCTGATCGAAGAGTTTTAATATTCTTACCTAGTTGGTTTTATACTTCATTCTTGAATTCCTTGAACTTTTCAAAGGACTCTGATTTGTGTTTCATTAAATACACATAACCATATCTACTGAAATCATCAGTAAATGTGATGAAGTATTGAAAACCTCATATGGCTGGTATGTTCAGTGGTCCACATACATCCGTATGTATGAGGGCCAAAAGATCATTAGCTCTTTCACCTTTTCCTGTGAATGGAGACTTTGTCATCTTTTCAATTAAACAAGATTTGCATGTCTCATATGATTCTAAATCAAAAGAGGCCAAGAGTCCATCTTTATGGAGTTTGGAAATGCGTTTCTCATTTATGTGGCCTAATCGACAATGCCAAAGGTAAGTTGGATTTAACTCATTAGGTTTCATCCTTTTAGTATTAATGTTATAAATAGGCATTTCAAGATCCAGGACATATAGTCCATTGTTCATTTGTGCAGTAGCATAGAATATATCATTCAAATAAATTGAGAAATAATTGTTCTTTATTATAAATGAAAAACCAAACTTGTCCAAACAAGAAACAGAAATAATATTCCTGCTAATTGCAGGTACATAATAACAGTTCTCTAACAGAATTATTAAACCACTAGGTAAAGCCAATACATAAGTTCGTACGGCTAAAGCAGCAACCTTTGCTCCATTGCCAACTCGTAGGTCAACTTCACCTTTTTCCAAATCTCTACTCCTTTTTAGCCCTTGCACATTGGTACAAATGTGAGAACCGCATCCAGTATCTAATACCCATGATGCAGAAGTAGATAAATTAATTTCAATAACAAAAATACCTGAAGTTGAAGTCTCTACTCCATTCTTCTTATCTTCCAGGTACTTTGGGCAGTTTCTCTTCCAATGTTCGGTCTTACCGCAATGGAAGTAGGTGCCTTCCATTGCTATGCCTCCACTAGGCTTCAAAGTAGCAACAATGGGTTTGGGTTTAGCAACTTCCTTGCCTTTCCCTTTATCACCCTGCTTGGTGGGTCTTTTGTTCCGTCTCTTTCCATTTCTGATCATCAGAATGAACTTTCCTTTTAACTTCAGATTCTGCTCAGCAGTTCTTAACATGGCTAGCAGTTCATGAAGAGATTTTTCCATATCATTCATATTGAAATTTAGGATAAATTGACTGAATCTATCTGGCAACGATTGCAAGATCAAATCAATCGCAAGTTCCTTTCCGTGGGGAAAACCCAACCTCTCAAGGTTTTCCACATACCCAATTATCTTGAGCACATGGGGACCTACAGGGGCTCCCTCAGCTAACTTTCCTTGAAAAAGGGCTTTTGAAACTTCAAACCTTTCATACCTTGCTTGCTCTTGATAGAGCATCTTCAGGTGTTCGATCATATCGAACGCTGCAATGTTCTCATGTTGCTTTTGCAAATCTGAGTTCATGGTAGCTAACATGAGACAAGCATTTTCATTGGCATCATCGGCATGCTTCTTATAAGCATCTCTTTCTGCCTTAGGGGCAGAACTAGGAGGTTCCTCTTCAGGAACAGGTTTCTCCAAGACATACAACTTTCTATCATTTTTTAGGACAATCCTCAAATTTCGGTGCCAATCCAGAAAATTTGTCCCAGACAATTTTTCCTTGTCAAGGATTGATCGCAAAATGTTGTTAGAGGTGTTTGTTTTCATGGTAGTCTACATGAAAATAATGAAAATATAAGTATCAATAACATATTTAATTAGGCCTTTAATTAAATATGCTCCCACTATTTTACTCAAAACAAATGACCCTCACCATTTGATTCGAAAAATCCCGTTGGAAGATTTTCTAGTGGGTCGAGATCCACATTTCACTTTGTTTTAAGTCCGCATAGGCGGATTACATAAAACTAGGTTATTTAGGTAGGAACTCCTTCCAATTGTATCTAATACAACTCTCAAATATTTTAGTTGGGTGAATAACTCCTTATTCCAATCCATCACATGGATCATTTCCAACTCTTGCTTCTAAACATATATAATCTTATTATAATTTGTTTAGTTAAGTTTGACCCATTGTTTTAGCAATTCGATATTACAATTATTCCATCGCACCTTACTAATATAGAACATGCACCTCGGGTAGGCGAAACCTACATTATCCGATACTAGTCTTGATGAGTGCTAAAACTTGGAAATCATAAATTTAATATTTAATTTGAGGGAATTTGCAATTATTCTGATCTCACCGGCTTATTTATCATATAAATCGTCTCTCACATGCATCAACATACATTCAGATGCATCAACATACATAATGAAACAGTTATGGCCCCTAGCACAATTGTTCTCCCAAGCCAATGAGAGAACTTAAGCTAACATAATAACGATCTAAGCTTCTCCAAGCAAGATCTTCAAGATTATCCTCCTTTGATATTGAATTCTTCTCTTTCTTCATAACATTACATTACATAAAAGAAACTCGTTTTACATACGTGGGAGCAAGATGAGAAAAGAAGTTACATTAAGAGATTAAAAGAGAGACACGAAACGCAAGTCGTATTTGTAGCGGGGTATTCGTTACCTTTAGATTTATTGGCTAAATCAAAAGTAAGCCTTCAATTTGAGTCGCCACCGCACTTTTATTTGTCCAAAGGAAAGGATAAAAAGCGAACAAAAGCCAAGTAAGAAGTTTTATCAAATCAAAAACTAATAAAAATGTCAGAGATCTGGGTAAGGGGGTTGGTTATGAAATGGGAAGGTTTTAAGCACCCAAAACATACTTAGTACTCTAAGGGAGCCCTTTTTGCAAATGTCTATTATAGGTTGGTATTTGTGAAAATATGTGCAAACAAGATTAGAGGGATGAGAAAAGAATATACATTATATTTACAATTTGTTGTTTGAATGGATGAACCCATTGCCTACGTACCATCACAAAGGTAGGATCAAAACCTCGTAGTTCGGGGTAAACATCTCAAAGATTGGTGAATTGATTTGATCAAAAGCCTTAAGGTCTTTTGTTATCAAAGGGAGAAAACTCAACCTAAACCAACAATCCACCATGTGAGGAGAGCTTCAACATACTAGTGAGGGGATAACCCTATAATAAGTATGGAAGACTTATAGTCCAATCACTAAGGATAATGTGAGGTTTACATCAACCACTATGATAACTCAAACCTATGGCTAATGTTTATGAAAAGTTTTAACAAAGGTGACCATTGGAACCCCAAAAACAACTTGAAGTGAGTTGTATTTACAAGTTAGAAGTATTCATAAAATGAAGTCAAAGTTTAATTAAGGTTCATTGACAATGAGTATTAATGAAAAGGGTTTGAAAAATCAAAGGCATAAGGCCTAGGTTTCTAATTTGAAACAAAGTCAAAGTTTACACATAAATGAGTTTGGCTTGGGTTAGAGTGGAGAGAAGAAGATAAGGGCTAGTCCTAAACATGCAAAGATAAGAGAAGAGATAAAACCCTTGGAGTTCCTTTTCTTGAGATCATAAAGATGATTCAAGATGCTCCTTTCCTTTGGACTTAGCAATCATTGAAGCAATCAAACAAATATTATATTCAAGCTCCTAGGATCTCCATTTGGCTTGTCTCTCTTAACTTGGCTACTCATGACAATGGTCTTTGTTACTATCTCAAGATGGAATCCCTATCACACAAGAACAAACATCAAAAAGTTCACACCATAATAAGAGGAATGGACAAAGAATGAGTTTAGATTAGGAAGTCCTTTGAAGTCAACTTTAAGATTTAGTATTCTAAAGGCATGAGGCCTAGTTGCTCTTCAACAAGTTTAGCATTCTAAAGGCATGAGGCCTAGTTGCTCTTGAACTCCTTTAAGCATAGGTAAGGTCCTAATTCTAAGTCCTTTCTCCTTTTTGCATTGGGGTTCACACAACCAAAGACAAAACAATCACAAGGTAACAATATATTTATACAATAATGAGCTCAAATGAACAAAAAGAAAATGACATAAACATAAAATATGTGCTCAAGTGAGCAAAGTAAAAAGCAATATGAATAAATGAGCAAGAAATAAAGTGCATTAAAGTAAATTGCAAGAAATTAAATGCTTGAATTAAAGTTAGTAGTTAGTGGTCAATGTTAGTGTGTCATAAGATAATTTAGCGTTATGTTAAGCAATCGTAAGTGGACTAATGTAGTAGTCACACCTATCTGAGGCCGGTCAATAAAACTATAGGAAAATAAACACAAGTTAGAGATCATGACTAGTAAGCCAAGCTCCTACAACTCGCCATGCCAAAAGAAAAGAAGGGAAGCCTTGTATGGACTTTAGGTTTTTTGCTTGACCAAGAAGCAACCTATCTTGGACACAAAGCAACTTACTTGATCTTTGATCAAGTTGATTTTGATTTGGATCAAAGAAGGTTAAGCCTCTCATATGTCAAGACCAACCACAAATCATTAACTCATTGGCCAAAATAAAAAGAAGAAGTGAGATGAAGATGAAATGAATAAAAGGAGAATTCAAATGAAGTATCAAAACACAATGATCAAATGTGAATCAAATCATCATCAACCAAATGTAAAGCAGAAGAGAAATGAAGATTAGAAGTCAACAAATCAAACATATCTTTTTGGTATTAAAATAAATGCAAAATTAAAATGGTTAAAATATGGTCAAACCTCAAATTCAATTCAAATCAACTTCAACAAGTCCAATTGAATCATCATAGATCTAACATGGTCAAACAAGGTTTGAGAATTTTTTTCAACAATTTTTGAAAACAGAAACTATTTTAAAATAATTAAAAACAAAGGAAAATAACACAAATGAATTAAAATCTCAAATAAATCTCAAATCAATTAAGAAATTGATGATACTTTTTTTCATAGACTTATCATGATCCATATGTGTTAAGAAAATATTTTTGGAATTTTCAGATATCAAAAAGTATTTAAAATGAATTAAAAACTATTAAAAACAAAATAATTCACAAAAAATATTAAATGAAGTCACAAAAAATAATTAAAAATCAGATTATGAAACTAGATTTTTTAAGAATTTTTTTGCCATTGGTCTCATATTTTTGTGACTCCAAATAAAATAGTTATGAATTTTTGAAAATAAAAGGAATTTAAAGAAATTAAAACAGAAAATAGAAAATAGGAAAAATCAGCGTCCCTTGGATAAATTTCATTAATTGACGTGGCACCATCCAAGGGCTCAGAAGCGCTATCATACCATAGGCATTGGTCAAGCGCGCCACACAATGAATTAAAATAAGTCAAACACACGTACGACCACGATTAGATAATTTGAATGGGATCCAAGGACTCAGATGCATCCACGTGGGGATGGTGGTGGAAACCACCATCTTCTCCGGCCAGAGAACAAACTCCAGCCACCACACCCAGGTTTTTGCACCTCAACCAAAATGAAAAACTATGGTACCAAAATGAAGTTGGGGTGATGTACATCACCCATGTAACCTTGGATTGTCCTCAATGTTTCTATTAAGTGAGAAATCTGAGCTTGAAAACCAAGGTATGCAAACTGAAATGGCTCAAATCATGAAATCAAAACCACCACTGGCCTGCCTCTTGCTCGAGGACTTCAGAAAACAGTTTCAATCAAAACAATTCATATTGTATGATAAGATTCAGATTAAAACAGTTGAGTGATCTACCTTTGAAGAGCAACTTTGAACAACACGATTCCTTCAAGCTTTTACTTCCAATTTGATCAAGAGATGATGAGGATTCAAGGCTAAGGAATTAAGACTTGAAGATCAACTGATTATGTTCAAATTCAAGCTTGAATTTGAAAAATGAAAATGGAAATTCCTTTGAGTAAGGTTGGGTTTTCACTTCGGCAGCCTTTCAGATCACCTTAAGGTTCCCGATTTGAATGAGCAAGGCCATGAAATGCTCGTGTGCATGAGAATTGGGTCCTCCATGCATGGGCTTGTACAAGCGCACGTGAGGCCCAAAAGTGATTGGAAATGTAAGCTGATATCATTTGCAGATGGTTTGGACGTGCACAAGGCCTTGTATTAGCTGGCATTTCAAGTTACAAAGTGAATTGCATATTTGAACATAAACCTTTAGCTCTTCGAGAGTCACACATGAAAAATCAAAACAGGGTGGTGTATGGTTAGAAATCTCTTGTCATAAGGAACAAAAGTTATGTTGGGCAAAAATCCATTTGGAGTTTGGAAAATTATGAAAACTAGCTTTGAAGTTTGAGGTACAAAACATGTCTAGGTTTCCTTTAAATTTCTTTTACCAAAAGTGATCAACTTCAAGCCCTTCTGTTTCATTGATTCAAGCCTCAAATGGAAAAACCTTCAACATCAAAGTTGTATATCTTTTCAAGGTGATAAATTTGGACTTAAAGTTTGAATCATTTGGGTTTTTAATGAGAAAGGTATGGGCATTTGAAGTTGGACATTTTTCACATTCAATGGTTTTGGTCCAAAGTGACCTATAATTTTTTGTATTATCACATGTGTTTATTTTAGGATTATGAAATTTTATCCAACATAACATTTGAAGTATAAATATTAAGATTTCCAATGCAATTTGTCTCACCTCAAAATCATAAGAAATAAGGAAGTTAGGTCCTTGGGAAGTTGACCCAAGATTAGGGTTCCAGTCAAAATGACCTATAATGTTTTGAAATTAATGATGACTTTCCAAGTTTAAAATAGATTTTTGATGAACATGAAAGTTGTTAATATGGTTCTTAATAACAGTTTTTCTCTTGGGGTCATCTTCATTTGACAAACATATCAAAAGTTAGGTCTCAGGGATCCTCAGTTTAGTCACATGACTTGACTGGTCAACTTCTCAAGGCCAAACCTCAAATCTTGATGAATCAATGATTGAGTATACTCAAATAGGCTCATATATGCATAAAATAATGAATAAAAGAACTTACCTTGATTGAATTTGATCATAGGTTGAGGTTGCTTCATGATCAAGGCACAGTCAATGCACAGTTGAATTAGGGTTTCCTTGGAAACAATCCTCAAGCCCTTTGGTTTATCTTGATCAAATTGGCAAATTGAGATACTTGGGAGACATATATGATGATTGAGAGATTTATGGACCATTTTCATACTTGCTTTCATCTTCATTGAGCCACTTCATTGAGCTTAGGAGCCTCCTAGGAGCATGGGCACACATGATTGCTTAAGCTTCAAAACAAAAAGAGTTAGTGACATATTTTTGTGCTTTTGGTTAGTAAATAAAATAAGAAAAGCAATAATATACAATACAAGCATGCTTGGTGATCTCAAACCAACTCACACAAGTCCCAACCCAAGGGTTAAGGAGCCACACATGCTATGATCCTTGAGGCAATGCATTGAGCAAATGATATGATGCCATGAAGGATCTTAGGGTCAAAATTAGGGTCTTAGAGATGCCCCTATTTAAGGTCATTCTAGACAGAGATATGAAGGTTAAAATCTTCGTCTCGACGAGGTAGAATGGGCTTAAATAATAACAAAGAGACGAATTTTGGTCCCTAAGATACCTCATGATGCAGATGTATGCATGCAAAGTTAATACTCTATGGGGAAATATGGCCATAAAGGAAAGAGAAATCAGGAGAAACTGAAAAGTCCGTAGGAGTAACACACTCGCTAGGGAGATAGAGACTCTGAGGGGACAATAAGGTAAAATGCGTGAGCATGTCACGACTTGAAAACTTGCTGGGAGACACGAAGGGATTCCATGAAAATAAATCGATGGACAGACTCGAGCTGACGCAAAGATGCATGTATTGAGGAATATGCCAATACAACGAAACTATCCACAAAGGATACTTCGAATGAAAATCCGGACTCAGATGGGGAAATCCATAAAGGACTCGGCTAAGGAGGAAAACAACGAGATATTACCGGTTACTGGGTAATAAACTCAAAGAGAGACATGTTATCAAAACACCGGTTATTGGGTGAAAGAATAACACGCTCAGGGATAAAGAATATCTAAGACTAGTATAAGGGTGAGAGATATCAATCATCTAAAACATATGAGGAAGACCCAAAAGGCATATCTCAACTCAGGAAAATCTGACTCTACAGGGGACAAAAAATCATAATAGGGAGCAGAGGGAAGGAACACCAGGGATACCGGTTACTGGGCCTATAATAGGTGACCAACCAGACGTGAATTGGGAACATATCCAAGACACTCATCATCCAAACGGAGGGCTGAAAAGGCAAACTCGACTTACAGGATGGACATTCGATTCCACAAGGAAATACGAATCTTACTCAACTGGGGAAGAAAAAGACTTCGATTGAAGAGTGTATGAGATATATTATCTATTATCGTCAGAACGTAGATAACATACTCGCATAGAGGATTATCCACAACCTGTTACTGGGTTAATAAAGGATAAATCGACCGAAAAGAAAGGACATCGGGATACCGATTACTGGGTATAAAATGATGACCAATCAAAAGGAGAAACAATCATTACCGAATAAGGGTAAATGAAAGATGACCCGCGGGGGATAAATTGCTTGAGAAAAGCAATTATCCAAGAGATATATCACCGGTTACTGGGTGGTATACTCAAAAAACGAAGGAATATCCATACCGAATATTGGATAAGGATAACCAACAAAGAGGGGATTACATCTATCGGTTACTGGGTAGAAAACCACAAAAATAGGACTTACAACTACCGGTTACTGGGTAGAAGGCCACAAAATCCACTGGGGAAAAGATGGACAATGACTGGTTACTGAGCAATTGAACGACTAAACCATAGAGAACTGCAGGGGAATAAAAAAGGAGTCAATCTAGAAACAAACTAGAACGACACAATTAACAAGACTCAACCCAATGAGGATATAACTCAGGGGAGTAATTCCATCCCTATATATAATGGGGGGAAGAAACTGAAACAATAATCATCCACGAGGATATAACTCAGAGGGGAATATGGAAAGAAAGATAGACACTTTCTGCCTAAGAGATATCGATATGATTCGTCATAGGAGAACTCTATTGGGGATCTTATCAGGGGATGATATGAAATCCTGTGGGGAACAACCACCAAACAGACTCATCAATCAAACACTTCCTTCTAACTGCTGGAGAAACATCTCTGCTGATGGGAGAGGGAACCATTGCTCCGCTGGGAAGGAAATAACACATCTTCCTCATCACCGTCCAATACTGGAAGGAATCTTCGACCACGGAGGGGATTACAACCGTCAAGCTAGAATCAGGAAACTCCACTAGGATGGACTATAGGCGACCAAACTGGGGATAGTTTGCTACAAGCAACCCTACTGGGGATGAGCTGTAAACCAACCTGCTAGGGATAACCATAAGTACCTCCGGAGGAACTGTCCTGGCTGAGGGAATCGGAAATGAACCCTACGTCGACACGTGCCATGCTGGGGATGAAAAGGGGAACAAACCCTTCACCGACTACTTTAGGCAACTACTGCTGAGGAGACAAATATCTAAAATACAGCTCTGCAGGGAACACATTGCCTATTCCGCTGAGGATTTCTACTCATGCTGGGAATTTCCGCTCACTGGGGAAAGACAAACTTCCTCATGAATAGATAGCATATCAACTTTTATCAATCTATAAGGGATTTTAGGTCAGTCCACATAAGGGATGACAACCATATAATTGATAAGCACAAATGCTAGTGCTTGATATAAAGGTATACACATCTCTAAAAGATCGAGGCCAAAACTCCAGGCTCTCTGGAAAGTTGAGGATGCATCGCTCTTCTCCGTGCTTGCTAGGAGACAACCTGAAAGATGATGAAGAGGATACAAACATGCCAGAAAAATGAACAAATGTCTTACCTTTTGGAGATCGTACTATCCTTGGGAGAGCTTTGAAGACATTCCAACTATCCTTTTAGTCATTGTGAATGTTCACTTTATTTAAAAACAGTTTATAAAAACTTTATTTGTTTAAAACAATGATATTTTTGAATTAAAACATGCAAACATTTGTTAAGCAGAAACAAATAAGAGTGCAAAGAATTGGATAAAGGCTCAAATTTATTTGATGGAATGGTAGTCCGCAAATGGCGAGACTCCATGCATCTTTACAATTTTGAAATTGGTGATATATATTGGAAAAATGCTACATTTGAACATAATGACCATTTCTCCACCAACTCTAAATCCAATGTATTTGAAGCTTCAGTTGACGATGACTGAGCGAGAATCTTTGACAGAAGACAGTTGTAGAACAAAGTCTTATCATGATGCAGTTACTTGCCAAATCCCTAATTTTTGCCTAGAATGCCCCAGGGTGAGGTACTCAATCTAGCGGGATATATGTTCATTAATTTTTATGTCTCTAACTTTTGCCTGGACCGCCCTTTCGGGTTTTTAATCCACCGAGATGCTCATTTTTGCCTAAGTCGCCCTTTCGGGTTTTCAACTTAGCGAGTTATTCTGTTTTTATTTTTAGGCGAAGTATTTCTTGACTGCATCTGAATTCACATGACGAGTGAAATCCTCCCCATCCATAGTTGTAAGTATCAAAGCACCGCCTGAAAAGGCTCTCTTAACAACATATGGACCTTCATAGTTTGGAGTCCACTTGCCCCTAGAATCGGGCGCGAAGGACAAGACTTTCTTGAGCACGAGGTCACCTTCTTGAAACACACGAGGCTTGACCTTCTTATCAAAAGATTTCTTCATCCTCTGCTGATATAACTGACCATGGCACATGGCAGTTAATCTCTTCTCTTCAATCAAGTTCAATTGGTCATAACGACTCTGAACCCATTCGGCCTCAGTCAACTTGGCTTCCATCAAGACTCTCATTGACGGGATCTCAACCTCCACGAGGAGCATAGCTTCCATGCCATATACAAGAGAGAAAGGGGTTACCCCTGTTGAAGTGTGGACAGGTGTACGATAGCCATGCAAAGCAAATGGCAGCATCTCATGCCAATACTTGTACGTAACAACCATCTTCTGGATAATCTTCTTGATGTTCTTCTTAGCAGCTTCAACAACCCCATTCATCTTGGGTTTGTAGGGAGAAGAATTATGATGTGCAATCTTGAACTCACTACACAGCTCTTTCATCATCTTGTTGTTCAAGTTAGATCCATTATTAGTAATGATCTTGTCTGGCACACCATATCGGCATATGAGTTGATTCTTGATAAACTTCACAACCACTTTCCTGGTCACATTCGTATATGATGCTGCTTCAACCCACTTGGTAAAGTAATCAATTGCTACGAGAATAAAATGGTGACCGTTCGATGCCTTTGGCTCTATCATGCTAATCATGTCAATTCCCCACATGGAGAAAGGCCATGGTGAGGAAATAACATTCAGAAGTTTCGGGGGAATATAAATCTTATCCGCGTAAATCTGACACTTGTGGCATTTCTTCACATATTTGCAGCAGTCAGACTCCATTGTCAGCCAATAGTAGCTTGCTCTCAACATCTTCTTTGCCATGGCATGTCCATTGGAATGAGTACCAAATGAACCCTCATGGACTTCAGTCATCAACATGTCTGCTTCGTGTCTATCCACGCATCTGAGAAAAACCATACCAAAATTCCTCTTATAAAGCACGTTGCATTAAGGTAAAAACTGCCAGATAATCTCCTCAAAGTCTTCTTATCTTTAACAGATGCCCCAGGCGGGTAAATCTGACTTTGGAGAAAGCACTTGATATCATAATACCATGGCTTATCATCTTTCACTTCTTCAACTGCAAATACATGGGCTGGTCTATCCAAGTGCATTATAGTAATATTGGGGACTTCATTCCAATATCTCACCACAATCATCGAAGCAAGCGTAGCAAGAGCATCTGCCATCCGATTCTAATCTCGAGGAATGTGATGGAAGTCAACCTTAGTAAAAAAAGTTGAAATCCTCCTCGCATAATCTCTGTATGGGATGAGGCCAGGCTGATTCGTCTCCCATTCACCCTTAATCTGATTAACAACAAGGGCCGAATCACCATAAACATCGAGATGCTTGATCCTAAGATCAATACACTCTTCCAAACCCATAATACAAGCCTCATATTCCGCCATATTATTCGTGCATTTGAAAGTCAGCCTTGCTGTAAAAGGAAAATGTGTGCCCTGAGGAGTAATAATCACTGCCCCAATACCATTTCCATATTGATTAACAGCACCATCGAACACCATACCCCATCGGGGACCAGGCTCTGGCCCTTCATCAAGCGTAGGCTCATCACAATCTTTCATCTTCAAATACAGAATCTCCTCATCAGGGAAGTCGTACTGAACAGACTGATAATCTTCAATTGGTTGATGTGCCAAATGGTCAGCCAGGATACTACCTTTAATAGCCTTCTGAGCTCGATACTCAATATCATACTCAGACAACATCATCTGCCAACGGGAAATCCTCCCAGTTAAAGCAGGCTTCTCAAAGATATACTTGATTGGATCCATTTTGGATATCAACCAAGTCGTATGATTCAACATATACTGGCGTAAGCGCTTAGCAACCCAAGCCAAAGCACATCATGTCTTCTCAAGCATTGAGTACTGAGACTCACAATCAGTGAACTTCTTACTCAAGTAGTATATAACATATTCTTTCTTCCCTGATTCATCTTGCTGACCCAATAGACAACCCATGGAATCATCTAGCACTATCAAGTACATAATCAAGGGTCTCCCTTCAACAGGTGGAGACAGAATCGGAGGCTCAGACAAATACTTTTTGATACTATCAAAGGCCTTCTGGAAATCCTCGATCCAATCATGACGTTGATCTTTCCGGAGGAGCTTGAGTATAGGCGCACATGTGGCAGTCATGTGAGATATAAATCTGGAAATGTAATTCAAGCGGGCAAGAAAACCTCGGACTTGCTTCTCAATTTTGGGTGCAGGCATCTCTTGTATTGCTTTGACCTTGGCAGGATCAACTTCAATACCTCTTTCACTGACGATGAAGCCCAATAACTTGCCGAAACGGATTCCAAATGTACACTTGTTCGGATTCAGGCGGAGTTTATACTTCCTCAAATGCTGAAAAAGCTTCAACAAATGTTCTACATGTTCAACTTCTGTTCTCGACTTTGCAATCATATCATCAACATACACCTCTATCTCCTTGTGCATCATATCATGAAACAAGGTAGTCATAGCGCGTTGATACATGGCTCCTACGTTCTTCAAATCGAAGGGCATCACTCGATAACAGAATGTTCCCCAAGGCGTAATGAATGTTGTCTTCTCCATATCCTCGGGTGCCATTTTAATCTGGTTATAATCGGAAAATCCGTCCATAAACGAGAAGACATTGAATTTAGCTGTATTATCTACGAACATATCAATGTGTGGTAGAGGAAAATCATCTTTTGGACTAGCTTTATTCAAGTCTCGATAGTCCACACACATTCATACTTTTCCATCTTTCTTAGGCACATGCACAATATTGGCCACCCATTGAGGATATGTAGAAGTCACCAGAAACCCCGCATTAATTTGCTTTTGAACTTCTTCTTTGATCTTCACTGCCATATCAGGATGAGTTCTTCTGAGCTTTTGCTTCACAGGCACACACTCAGGCTTCAACGGTAAGAAATGTTACATAATATCAGTATCCAGACCAGGCATGTCTTCATACGACCAGGCAAAGACGTCGACATATTCTCGTAGCAACTCAATCAACCCCTTCTTTACATACTCTTCCAGGAGTGCTCCAATCTTCACTTCACGGATGCAGTCTTCAGACCCCAAGTTGACTGTTTCCAGATTCTCAAGATGCGGCTGAATGATCTTCTCCTCGTGCTCAAGCAGACGGGTAATCTCATCAGGAATCTCTTCAACATCATCTTTTTCTGCCTTAAATACAGGGAACTCAAAGTTGGGAGATGGCGTTGGATCATTATGTTCAATGGGTTTGATCAACCTGCATAATGATTTTAAGTATAAAAGATATCTTAGAATTCAAATAAGGAAAATCATTATGCAGATGAAAAGATTGATTTTATTCTCTTTTTAGGGTTTTATGGTGATCACCAATTTCATGCAAAAAGCAAAAAGGAAAAATAATTTGGAAAAATAAACATTTAACATGTAATTTTTGAATGAATATCATTGTATTAATCAAATATGTGCCAACAATGTCATCACTTCTCCTTTTGGCACGAGAGAAGGGTTTTTAAACAAAATGAACACAATACGTGGACTTATGGATAACTGTTGGAACATCAACAACGACCCAATTATTGTAGATTCCTCCAGGGATGACAAAGTTTCCCAGATTTTCCTCTTCATCATCTTCCACAATAGCAACAACCTCTTGATCTTCAACTGTGTGGATGAAACCACCACTCTGGAACAACCCATGCTCATTGGAAATACCCGAAGAGTATCCTATGCCATCTCGGGATTTATTATCTTCCAATCTGATCATTTGTCCTAAACCAGTAGTTGCACCATGCTCAATGTCCAACTTTGCATCATTGTAGGAAGCAAATGAAGAAGGTCCTTTCCTTGAAGGCTCAGCAATAGACAAGGCTTGGAACGGAGTCCCAACCTCATCCTCAGCGTCACTATAGGAAAAGGAAGATAAATGGCTAACCAAGAGAGCCTTCTCTCCCCCTATCACCACTAACTTTTTGTTTTTAACAAACCTCAATTTCTAGTGTAGGGTGGATATCATGGCGCCTGCCTCGTGAATCCATGGTCTGCCAAGCAAACATCTATATGATGGGTGGATATCCATGACCTGGAAAGTGATCTGGAAATCACTAGGTCCAATCTTGATCGGGAGTTCTACTTCGTCGATCACAGTTTTCCTCGATCCATCAAAAGCTTGACTACCACTCCACTCTGCCTCATGGGAGGCCCCTGGTAAGAAAGTTTAGCCAGAGTGGATTTTGGAAACACATTAAGAGATGATCATGTA
The DNA here is from genome assembly GCF_024323335.1 of Lathyrus oleraceus. Classification (NCBI taxonomy): domain Eukaryota; kingdom Viridiplantae; phylum Streptophyta; class Magnoliopsida; order Fabales; family Fabaceae; genus Lathyrus; species Lathyrus oleraceus. The sequence goes on from NC_066585.1 coordinate 488,201,643, forward strand.
TCCACCAACACATTGGACAAGGCATCATCCTTGCAGTTCATAGATATGTGTAATGCCAAATTGTGGTCTTTTCCCTCCTCGAGAAGATCAGCATCACAAAAGCTCAAATTGTTACAAGCGGTTATGTTTGCAACAATGCTATCAAACTGTTCAATTGTGACATCGTGATCCACGTATGCCACGTCCAACACCCTCTGCAAAGCTTCGCGGTGTGGCTCAAAATTCATCAACAAAGATAACACAGATATCTTTGATGGAGTTTGTAGCAGCTGATCAATAACATTATACTCGCTCCTCTTGATGAGTCTCAGCATCTCATCACGGTCCTCTTTCAAAATGCCATGCTGGCCAACCAGGACAGGAGTTTTAACAGGATTATCAACAACAGGGTTAAAGCCCTTCACAAAAAGTGTCGGATTAGAAGAAGAAGTCCCCACGGGACCGGCAGGATTAACAACAGCAGTTCTTCTCACAATATCTTCGTGGGGTTTCGGCGACGCCGAGAAAAGACGACCACTACGGGTCACACCACTAACATCTGATATACTCACAACAGAGGTGGAGGGTAACGACACCTCCTTCCTATCTTCTAACATCACATCATTGTACCTGTAGGGAACAACCTTATCTGATGAGTATGGGACAGGACCCGCTGGTTTTATCACAAGAGATGGTGACACTTTCTTCTTGCTGCCATCATATTTGATGACAACATGCTTTGGAATCCTGAATACAGGAGAGATAATCAACTTCATCCTCGTTACGATTCTGAAGTATTTTGATCATACCCTGATCCAACATCTCTTGGATGTCCTTTCTAACTTGACGGCATCCTCTCTCATTGATAGTGCACACCTGGCACCTATCATGGTCATGCTCATAGTGACTGTATCCACACAACAGTTTATGCATCTCGACCAAAGATTGCCTGATATCATTAACATACAGGACTTTATATTTGCCAGGGCAACCCTGGACCACATTCACAACAGCTTTCCCATGCTCGGGTAATGGGTTCTTCTTCACATTAGCACCTACATCCTCAAAAAAAATCCCACTTCTCACAAGGTCTTGCACCTTGGTCTTCAAGGGATAGCAATTCTCCATATCATGTCCAGGAGCACTGGAATGATATACACATTGTAATTCAGGCTTGTACCACCACTGAGGATTGGTCGGTACAGTGGGAGGGTCTCGTGGAGTAATCAAATTTCTATCGATAAGAGAAGGATAGAATTTAACATAAGTCATTAGAATTGGATCAAAAGTGACCCTCTTCCTATCGTAGCTGGTGCTGGTGTTATTGTTGTTTTGAGGCTGGTAGGCCTGTTGTTGTGGACGATGTTGTTGTTGATATTGTTGTTGTTGTTGTTGATGATGTTCTCTAAAGGCAGGTGCTATATGAGCCACCTGGTGTTGGCTAACGGCAGGGCGCACGTTCTTCCTCTTCATAGAGGGCCTTCTCTTGGTATGGGAAGACACGGAATGTGCCTCTCTCTCCTTCTTCTTTGCAAAGCTCCCATACCTCTTTGCTGAAGAGCCTTTATCCTTGGAGAGACGTCCTTCTCGGACCCCTTCTTCTAGTCTCATTCCCATATTCACCATCTCGGTGAAGTATGAGGGAGCACTGACTATCATCTTCTCATAGTAGAAAGAACTCAAAGTCTTCAAAAAGATCTTTGTCATTTCTTTCTCTTCAAGGGGTGGCACTATTTGAGCTGCCAACTCACGCCATCTCTGGGCGTACTCTTTGAAAGTCTCTTTCTCTTTCTGGAACATCTCCCTTAGTTGGTCCTTATCGGGAGCCATATCCACATTGTATTTATATTGCTTGACGAAAGCTTCGCCAAGATCGTTGAAGGAGCGGATGTTCGAACTTTCCAGACCCATGTACCATCGGAGAGCGGCACCGGACAGACTGTCCTGGAAGTAGTGGATAAGAAGCTGATCATTATCTATTTGCGTTGACATCTTGCGAGCATACATCACAAGATGGCTGAGAGGGCATATATTTCCCTTATACTTCTCAAAGTCAGGTACTTTGAATTTAATAGGGATTTTGACATTGGGCACAAGGCACAACTCAGCAGCACTCTTACCGAAGAGGTCTTTACCCCTCAGAGTCTTCAGTTCCTTGCGCAGCTCAAGGAATTGGTCTTTCATTTCATCCATCTTTTCGTAAACATCTGGGCCCTCAGGTGGCTCAGAATGATAGACGGTGTATTTAACTCTAGGTAAAGTGTGCACAACGGGAGGTGACACAGAAAGGACCGGGCTAGATGCTGGCAGAGAAACGAGAGTTGGAGCAAAACCCTCGGGCAAAAAGTTGGCGGGCATTCCCCAAGGGAACCCAGCTGGCATGGTAGGCGCAAAATGAGCTGTTGCAGCAGGCACAATAGAAGAAGCAACTTCAGATATAACCTTTCTCGCGGGAGGAGTTGCAGGAGTTGGCGATGATTGGCTCTGAGCGGCCAACATTGACTCCATCATGGTAGTCAGCCTAACTATCTCATCCTTCAGTTCCCAGTTCTCTTGCTCTAGATGCTCCATTAGTCTTGGAAGATTGGCCCTTGTGTTATACCGGTGCGTCAGCTTGTCTTCAAAATAAATGAAGAGCAAAGAATTAGACCACTGAGCTGAACAAAACCTGCTTATGCACATGATGCATGCAATGTTTGTGCATATGATTTGTTTTTTATTTGAGGAACTTTATAGAAATATATTTGCAAATATTTGAAAATATTAATCTTTTAGACATATATGGAATACTCATAACAATAATATTTGGAAAATTTTACACCAATGAAGAAGTACATTTTTGGTAACCAAATACAATACAAGAGGAAAGGAGAAATAACATCCTATAGAGCCCTAGAAGCAATCGTCTAAAGCCTTCGAGATCGGAAGATACGTCGCACGAAGCCTCTTCACCTCTCTCTCATAAGCTGCTTCCATGTCGGCCTTCTCCTTGGCGAGTTGATCATACTTCCTCTTCCAAAACCTGGATGACTGAGGAAGAAGAGAAGTAACCACATCGTCAGGCTCATCAATAACATGATGCTCCAGAAATTCTATCGCAGCATCCTTATCTCTGAGTTGCTGAAGTAGTTCTTCTCGCTCACGAACCCAAGAACGCGAACGGTCTCCATCTCTCAACTCATCTACTCCTTGGTTAGGGAGGGTTGAAGGCCCATACATAACCATAGGGGTAGGTCTCGGATAGTCATATGGCATGCGGTATTCAAAAGCTCTCTTCCTCACCCAAGCGGTATAAGGTTCCAAAGCAATACAGTTCTTCGAACCAAGCTCCTTCCTTCCCTTCCTACGAATCTTGCGCCAGGCGCTGACCATCCTCTCCTTCAAGTTTTTGGGATCTTTACCCTCTTGAAAGAACACACCTTCCAACGGAATGTTGTTAGGTTTATCCTTTAAGGGGAACCCAAGCTGACGGCGAGCCAAAACAGGGTTGTAGTTAATTCCACCACATGTACCAAGAAGAGGCACATTGGAGAATTCACCATAAGAGTCAATAATCTGAACACCATCATACACACAGTTGTACCAAAAGATATCATCATTAGTGAGAGACTTAAGTCTCGTAGACCACCGTAGACATCCCTTGTTCTCTTTGAAGGAGAGCGTCTGAGGCAAGTGCGAAATAAACCACTTGTACAATAGAGGCAGACAGCACACAATGGATCCACCACCCTTTGCATTCCTCATATGCAAAGAGAAATAAGTGTCACCCAACAGAGTCGAAACATGATTAAGAGTAGAGAAAATCCTAATAGCGTTCACATCCACAAAATTGTCGATGTTGGGAAATAACACTAGCCCATAGATAAGAAGTACAAATACAGCTTCAAAGGCATCCTCACTCATGGCCTTCCCAAACAAAGTAGCTTGAGAAATGAGAAAATCAGATGGGAGACCTTGAATTCCACCTTTGGTAGTCATATGAGCAATAATCTCAAATACATCTATATGAAGCAAATCATCAATCTCTTGGGAAGAAGGAACCCTCTCCAAGCCACTGAACGACAACTGATCCAAGATAGGTATACCCACATGATAGGCATACTCCTCAAGTGTAGGCAAAAGTTGGAAATCCGGAAAAGTGAAGCACCGATACAGAGGATCGTAGAACTGCACTAGCACACTCATCAGACCTTCATCCACCTGAGTAGAAAGAATATACAGAAGCTTCCCATGGCGAGCTTTGAACTCCAAAGGCTCTAATACATAAGATGTCAAACTCCTTAACTCCTTCAAATCGGGTTGTCTGAAACTATACTTCTTTGTATTCCTTCTTTGCTTATCCATGTCTGAAAATTTGCAAATAGACCTCTTAAGTTCCTTGAAATTTTTCATTGTTGATGATATGGATGCATATGAATGTATGAATGCATGGATGCAACAATCACACTCAAGGATCAAGCAAGTCACACCACACAAAGGTCACGGGATGGCTCAAGTCATCATCAATATCAATCATCCATTTTGGTGGATTATGGTTTACACCTTATCAACACCCAAGTTCCATTGATATTGAGGATATACGAGAACGGATCAACCGCGAATCAAGGGTTTGTTGCAAGTCACGAGCATGGAGTCTTGGTTAAGAACCACCCAAAGGGAGTGTACTATGGTTAAACCTGACAGTCATGTTTTAAAAGAGGTTCCCATAGTCATCATCTCATCTTTCGGATATTATCGGATAAACGACTACTCGTATTCCAAAAATATTCTCAAGAGAGACTCTTATGAGTGTAGTATCGCGTAACAATCGTATCAAATCTTACACTTGAACGACCTTCGCACTACATCCTAAAATAGGCCAAGATGGGCTAGGTAATTTAAGGTCATTGGCTTCTAAGGTTTATATTGGAAAGAGTAATGCCTAACCACGACTACTCGTGTGACATTATTGATCCCAACAAGACCTCCACCAAGTGAATGGACTTGCAAGTCAACATGCTAAGGAATAACTCCACACAAGTCAACAAGACTATGCCATTCTCCTATCATAAGTGCACTCGAGTTCGGGTATAGAACTCATCTCACAAGAGACCACCAAGCACACAAGCAATTGATATATATCAAGCAATTCATACATTACAAACAATACAGTCATCCCAAATTTGCACAAAAGATATGTCACAAATAAATATAAACATACAATACATACAAGCAAAAAGTAGGCTAAGCCCACTAGGAAAAATAGTGATCCCCACCAGAGTCGCCACTTTTCTGTAGCGGGGTATTCGTTACCTTTAGATTTATTGGCTAAATCAAAAGTAAGCATACAATTTGAGTCGCCACCGCACTTTTATTTGTCCAAAGGAAAGGCTAAAAAGCGAACAAAAGCCAAGTAAGAAGTTTTATCAAATCAAAAACTAATAAAAATGTCAGAGATCTGGGTAAGGGGGTTGGTTATGAAATGGGAAGGTTTTAAGTACCCAAAACATCCTTAGTACTCTAAGGGAGTCCTTTTTTAAAATGAGTATTATAGGTTGGTATTTGTGAAAATATGTGCAAACAAGATTGGAGGGATGAGAAAAGAATATACATTATATTTACAATTTGTTGTTTGAATGGATGACCCATTGCCTACGTACCATCACAAAGGTAGGATCAAAACCTCGTAGTTCGGGGTAAAAATCTCAAAGATTGGTGAATTGATTTGATCAAAAGCCTTAAGGTCTTTTGTTATCAAAGGGAGAAAACTCAACCTAAACCAACAATCCACCATGTGAGGAGAGCTTCAACATACTAGTGAGGGCTTAACCCTATAATAAGTATGGAAGACTTATAGTCCAATCACTAAGGATAATGTGAGGTTTACATCAACCACTATGATAACTCAAACCTATGGCTAATGTTTATGAAAAGTTTTAACAAAGGTGACCATTGGAACCCCAAAAACAACTTGAAGTGAGTTGTATTTACAAGTTAGAAGTATTCACAAAATGAAGTCAAAGTTGAATTAAGGTTCATTCACAATGAGTATTAATGAAAAGGGTTTGAAAAATCAAAGGCATAAGGCCTAGGTTTCTAATTTGAAACAAAGTCAAAGTTTACACATAAATGAGTTTGGCTTGGGTTATAGTGGAGAGAAGAAGAGAAGGGCTAGTCCTAAACATGCAAAGATAAGAGAAGAGATAAAACCCTTGGAGTTCCTTTTCTTGAGATCATAAAGATGATTCAAGATGCTCCTTTCCTTTGGACTTAGCAATCATTGAAGCAATCAAACAAATATTATATTCAAGCTCCTAGGATCTCCATTTGGCTTGTCTCTCTTAACTTGGCTACTCATGACAATGGTCTTTCTTACTATCTCAAGATGGAATCCCTATCACACAAGAAAAAACATCAAAAAGTTCACACCATAATAAGAGGAATGGACAAAGAATGAGTTTAGATTAGGAAGTCCTTTGAAGTCAACTTTAAGATTTAGCATTCTAAAGGCATGAGGCCTAGTTGCTCTTCAACAAGTTTAGCATTCTAAAGGCATGAGACCTAGTTGCTCTTGAACTCCTTTAAGCATAGGTAAGGTCCTAATTCTAAGTCCTTTCTCCTTTTTGCATTGGGGTTCACACAACCAAAGACAAAACAATCACAAGGTAACAATATATTTATACAATAATGAGCTCAAATGAACAAAAGGAAAATGACATAAACATAAAATATGTGCTCAAGTGAGCAAAGTAAAAAGCAATATGAATAAATGAGCAATAAATAAAGTGCATTAAAGTAAATTACAAGAAATTAAATGCTTGAATTAAAGTTAGTAGTTAGTGGTCAATGTTAGTGTGTCATAAGACAATTTAGCGCTATGTTAAGCAATCGTAAGTGGACTAATGTAGTAGTCACACCTATCTGAGGCTGGTCAATAAAACTATAGGCAAATAAACACAAGTTAGAGATCATGACTAGTAAGTCAAGCTCCTACAACTCGCCATGCCAAAAGAAAAGTAGGGAAGCCTTGTATGGACTTTAGGTTTTTTGCTTGACCAAGAAGCAACCTATCTTGAACACAAAGCAACTCACTTGATCTTTGATCAAGTTGATTTTGATTTGGATCAAAGAAGGTTAAGCCTCTCATATGTCAAGACCAACCACAAATCATTAACTCATTGGCCAAAATAAAAAGAAGAAGTGAGATGAAGATGAAATGAATAAAAGGAGAATTCAAATGAAGTATCAAAACACAATGATCAAATGTGAATCAAATCATCATCAACCAAATGTAAAACAGAAGAGAAATGAAGATTAGAAGTCAACAAATCAAACATATCTTTTTGGTATTTTTGGAATTAAAATAAATGCAAAATTAAAATGGTTAAAATATGGTCAAACCTCAAATTCAATTCAAATCAACTTCAACAAGTCCAATTGAATCATCATAGGTCTAACATGGTAAAACAAGGTTTGAGAAATTTTTTCAACAATTTTTGAAAACAGAAACTATTTTAAAACAATTAAAAACAAAGGAAAATAACACAAATGAATTAAAATCTCAAATATATCTCAAATCAATTAAGAAATTGATGAGACTATTTTTCATAGACTTATCATGATCCATATGTGTTAAGAAAATATTTTTGGAATTTTCAGATATCAAAAAGTATTTAAAATGAATTAAAAACTATTAAAAACAAAATAATTCACAAAAAATATTAAATGAAGTCACAAAAAATAATTAAAAATCAGATTATGAAACTAGATATTTTAAGAATTTTTTTGCCATTGGTCTCATATTTTTGTGACTCCAAATAAAATAGTTATGAAATTTTGAAAATAAAAGGACTTTAAAGAAATTAAAACAGAAAATAGAAAATAGGAAAAATCAGCGCCCCTTGGATCAATTTCATTAATTGACGTGGCACCATCCAAGGGCTCAGAAGCGCTATCATACCATAGGCCTTGGTCAAGCGCGCCACACAATGAATTAAAATAAGTCAAACACACGCACGACCATGATTAGATCATTTGAATGGGATCCAAGGACTCATATGCATCCACGTGGGGATGGTGGTGTAAACCACCATCTTCTCCGGCCAGAGAACAAACTCCGACCACCACACGCAGTTTTTTGCACCTCAACCAAAATGAAAAATTATGGTACCAAAATGAAGCTGGGGTGATGTACATCACCCCTGTAACCTTGGATTGTCCTCAATGTTTCTATTAAGTGAGAAATCTGAGCTTGCAAACCAAGGTATGCAAACTGAAATGGCTCAAATCATGAAATCAAGACCACCACTGGCCTGCCTCTTGCTCGAGGACTTCAGAAAACAGTTCCAATCAAAACAATTCACATTGTATAATAAGATTCAGATCAAAACAGTTGAGTGATCTACCTTTGAAGAGTAGCTTTGAACAACATGATTCCTTCAAGCTTTTACTTCCAATTTGATCAGGAGATGATGAGGATGCAAGGCTA